>NC_060188.1:71427145-71734645 GCF_021184085.1 Oncorhynchus gorbuscha
GCAAAGAAAACAGGAGCTGCCGCCACTATTCCAGCACCATTTCAACTTCAACATTTCAACATCAAATGACATATGCTTAGTCTAATACAATGACAACTAAATTATAGCAAAAACAATTTAGTCCAATCAACGTAAGCTAAATACAGTATGGTGTTGCTGTCCATGGTTCTGATTTGTGTGTGTGTGTGTGTGTGTGTGTGTGTGTGTGTGTGTGTGTGTGTGTGTGTGTGTGTGTGTGTGTGTGTGTGTGTGTGTGTGTGTGTGTGTGTGTGTGTGTGTGTGTGTGTGTGTGTGTGTGTGTGTGTGTGTGTGTGTGTGTGTGTGTGTGTGTGTGTGTGTGTGTGTGTTCATACAAGTAGAAAAAACATGTTGACTCACCCTACTTGTAGAGAGACGCCAATGCCATCCTCCTCTCTTTCATGTTGATGAAATGGTCTATGACTCTGTCATACAGTACACACTTTTATTTTTTTGTTGTCCTAGGCTACCTGGCTAAAATGCTTGCTCGCTAGCCGAACTTTCTTTCATGGGCACCGTTAGATAGCTAACATAAGGCTTCTACATCTAGCTACAAATTGTCACGACTTCCGCTGAAGTCGGTCCCTCTCCTTGTTCGAACGGTGTTCGGCGGTCGACGTCACCAATCTTCTAGCCATCGCTGATCCATTTTTAATTTTCCATTGGTTTTGTCTTGTCTTCCTTCACACCTGGTTCCAATCCCATCAATTACATGTTGTGTATTTAACCCTCTGTTTCCCCTCATGTCCTTGTCTGTGATTGTATGTTATGTTCAAGTTATGTTCTGGCGTGCGACGAGTTTTGTCCCCACTTTTATTATTTTGTATATTTTGGTTTTCTGAGTTTTGTGAGCACTTATTAAACGACTCTGTTTATACCAAGTTCTTTCTCCTGCGTCTGACTTCCCTGCCATCAGCACGCACCCATTACACATATTGAACTTCCATCCTCTCATTCCAAGGGCACAATGTATTTTATGCTTGGATCAGAATCGCCGGTATAATCATTGGCCAGTACAGAGAATTTAGTAAAACCACAAGTCCAAATCCCTATCTCCATCCATGGCTAATTTAGTAAAGGGACCATTTTAGCTAGCTGGCTAGCCACCGGAGGACAACAACACAACAAGATGCAACAATTCAAGTTGTTTCTATCAATGATGTATTTCTCTTTAATAGGAGTGAAGCCAAATCCAAACTGGCTTTCGTTGACACTTGTTTGTGGTGTCGAGTTGAGCTCACTCAGTTTAGCTCAATGATGATTGTCTATTATTTTATACTTTTTTAATCAAGTGAAACCATATGCTCACCATATGCTTCTCTTGCATTCCATGCTACTGGCAGCAACAACGTCATACTCTTTATGACCAGACCGCATCAGATAGATGGCCTACACATACAGAGACAGAGGGGCGCTGTTTTGTTCGCTCGGATGCTTTCTCCATTGAGATACTGTATATACACAACCCAGTTATGGGAAATAGCCCAAGATCTGATAAACTGTCACAACCACACACAAACCCACATTTACAGTGCACACATGGTCGACACACAGATTCAGATTCTACATACTCTCCTGTATTTTTTTAACAAAAACATTCTTCAGTAAGGTCAGTGTCCAGTTCCATGAATACCCTGTGCATGAAATGTCCCTTCACCACTAGCCTCGCTTGTTCACTTCTGCTACACTGGAAAAATTGATATATCAATAAATGTGTTTGGAAGCTGCTCTTATCTATTAACAGACACATGTTACTCAATGCTTTATGAGTATCAAAACGCAGGCTACTGTACACATACACAAAATGCAGGCTACTGTACACATATATGTAGTGATATATCACACACATGCAGCCACCTGTGAGGGACATGACAGATGGAAGGACTACTCATGCCAATCACAACTGAGTCACACACAGTCTAAGTACTGTATCACATACACTCTCAATTTAACAATGATATTCACATTTATTAAACCACCTTTCTGTCCTAGGTTAAGTCTGTTCCCATAAAACTGTTCCACAGTTTTTTTCTGTAGCATCAAAATAATTTGAATCACCTATCTGTATTTTATATTTATCTTTTAAACTAGACAACTTACAATTTGCATTTGTTGCCGGGGTCCAGGTGACATTTAGTCCACAACACACAGCTTTCGATAACCTCCTCATGAAAAGAGAATCATATGAATGACAAGGCTTCCCAAGCCATAACAGCCGTAACTACCTAACTGGCTGCAATAAAACCTTATTACGTTGTTTGTCTATGAAATTGAACATCAGGACACATATCTTGTGCACGTTTCAACTTTAAACTTGTCAGTAAATGAATAACTAATTACAGCCATAAGCTTCCTGTAAAAAATGTCAAATGTCTGCAGCTAAAGTCTCAGGGGTGGAAATATGTTCTTTCTATACAGGCTTCAGCTCCAAGACCTGTCTACGAACTCACACTGGATACAAAACAGGACTGTTTCTTTCCTTTTGAGACCTTTGGAAATACTGTGAAGCACAAGCTGGATAATACAAGGCTTGGTTTTCAATGCCAGCAATAGTCAAACCGATAGAGCAAAAACATATTCAAAAGTCCCTTAGTACTTAGTATGCACATTCACACCAGGGGAGTCACTTCTACACTCACTGATGGCAAGACATGATGGCAAGACATGCTCTCTCTTCTGTAATCAAATCACATTTTATTGGTCACATACACATATTTCGCAGATGTTAGTGCGGGTGTAGCGAAATGCTTGTGTTTCTAGCTCCAACAATGCAGTAGTATTTAACAAGTCACACAAATCTAAAAGTAAAGGAATGGAATTCAGAATTATATAAATATCAGGACGAGCAATGTCGAAGTGGCATTGACTAAAATACTGATCCCCTGCTGATTTTGTACGTTTGCCCACTGACAAAGTGTTGTTGTAATTCTGTCTCTCACTGTTCAAATAAACCTACCATTAAAATTATAGACTGATAATTTCTTTGTCAATGGGCAAATGTACAAAATCAGCAGGGGATCAAATACTTTTTTCCCTCGATGTACATATCAGATGAGTAAAGCTGTATGTAAAGATTATAAAAGTGACTAGTGTTCCATTATTACAGTGGCCAGTGATTCCATGTCTATATACAGTGCCTTGCGAAAGTATTCGGCCCCCTTGAACTTTGCGACCTTTTGCCACATTTCAGGCTTCAAACATAAAGATATAAAACTGTATTTTTTTGTGAAGAATCAACAACAAGTGGGACACAATCATGAAGTGGAACGACATTTATTGGATATTTCAAACTTTTTTAACAAATCAAAAACTGAAAAATTGGGCGTGCACAATTATTCAGCCCCCTTAAGTTAATACTTTGCTGCGATTACAGCTGTAAGTCGCTTGGGGTATGTCTCTATCAGTTTTGCACATCGAGAGACTGAATTTTTTTTCCCATTCCTCCTTGCAAAGCTCGAGCTCAGTGAGGTTGGATGGAGAGCATTTGTGAATAGCAGTTTTCAGTTCTTTCCACAGATTCTCGATTGGATTCAGGTCTGGACTTTGACTTGGCCATTCTAACACCCGGATATGTTTATTTTTGAACCATTCCATTGTAGATTTTGCTTTATGTTTTGGATCATTGTCTTGTTGGAAGACAAATCTCCGTCCCAGTCTCAGGTCTTTTGCAGACTCCATCAGGTTTTCTTCCAGAATGGTCCTGTATTTGGCTCCATCCATCTTCCCATCAATTTTAACCATCTTCTCTGTCCCTGCTGAAGAAAAGCAGGCCCAAACCATGATGCTGCCACCACCATGTTTGACAGTGGGGATGGTGTGTTCAGAGTGATGAGCTGTGTTGCTTTTACGCCAAACATAACGTTTTGCATTGTTGCCAAAAAGTTCAATTTTGGTTTCATCTGATCAGAGCACCTTCTTCCACATGTTTGGTGTGTCTCCCAGGTGGCTTGTGGCAAACTTTAAACAACACTTTTTATGGATAGCTTTAAGAAATGGCTTTCTTCTTGCCACTCTTCCATAAAGGCCAGATTTGTGCAATATACGACTGATTGTTGTCCTATGGACAGAGTCTCCCACCTCAGCTGTAGATCTCTGCAGTTCATCCAGAGTGATCATGGGCCTCTTGGCTGCATCTCTGATCAGTCTTCTCCTTGTATGAGCTGAACGTTTAGAGGGACGGCCAGGTCTTGGTAGATTTGCAGTGGTCTGATACTCCTTCCATTTCAATATTATCGCTTGCACAGTGCTCCTTGGGGTGTTTAAAGCTTGGGAAATATTTTTGTATCCAAATCCGGCTTTAAACTTCTTCACAACAGTATCTCGGACCTGCCTGGTGTGTTCCTTGTTCTTCATGATGGTCTCTGCGCTTTTAACGGACCTCTGAGACTATCACAGTGCAGGTGCATTTATACGGAGACTTGATTACACACAGGTGGATTGTATTTATCATCATTAGTCATTTAGGTCAACATTAAATCATTCAGAGATCCTCACTGAACTTCTGGAGAGAGTTTGCTGCACTAAAAGTAAAGGGGCTGAATAATTTTGCACGCCCAATTTTTCAGTTTTTGATTTGTTAAAAAAGTTTGAAATATCCAATAAATGTTGTTCCACTTCATGATTGTGTCCCACTTGTTGTTGATTCTTCACAAACAAATACCGTTTTATATCTTTATGTTTGAAGCCTGAAATGTGGCAAAAGGTCGCAAAGTTCAAGGGGGCCGAATACTTTCGCAAGGCATTGTATATAGGGCAGCAGCCTCTAAGGTGCAGGGTTGAGTAAGCGGGTGGTAGCCGGCTAGTGAAGGCTATTTAAGTCTGATGGCCTTGAGATAGATGCTGTTTTTCAGTCTCGGTCCCAGCTTTGATGCACCTGTACTGACCTCACCTTCTGGATGATAGCGGGGTGAACAGGCCGTGGTATGGGTGGTTGATGTCCTTGATGATCTTTTTGGCCTTCCTGTGTGCCCCCGGTGATGCGTTGGGCCTCTGGAGAGCCCTGCGGTTGTGGGAGGTGCAGTTGCAGTACCAGGCCTACAGGATGTTCTCAACTGTGCATCTGTAAAAGTTAGTGAGGGTCTTAAGGGCCAAGCCAAATTTCTTCAGCCTCCTACTTCACCACACTATCTGTGTGGGTGGACCATTTCAGATTGTCAGTGATGTGTACGCCGAGGAACTTGAAGCTTTCCACCTTCTCCACAGTAATCCCGTCGATGTGCATATGAGCGTGGTCTCTCTGCTGTTTCCTGAAGTCCACAATCAGCTCTTTCGTTTTGTCTCCTCCATTGCCATGTCCTGTGTATCTAAATAATCATGAGATCATTTCCTGTTTTATTCTATTTCATTATATTGTATAAACTTTTGCCTATTGCAGTAGTAATATATTAATAACACACTAATAACTCTTAATCTCGTAATGACAAAATGCAAGTTGATGCAGAAATTCTGGCAGGTTTTAGATGCCTGATTTCCCTTCAACAATCATTCAGTCAGAGACACAGAGACACACCACCCCCTATTTGTCTAGTTCAAGACACAATCCTAACCTGAAATGAGGAATTGTGCCCTTACTTTTAGAACCTAGTACACCTTACATGCTGTATATGTATGGCACTTGCATCTACACACTTGCGTCATAGACCATAATAAGCAAGGCTATGAACAACCTACAATTTTCTCTCCCTCTCTCTGTCTATTAATGTGCTTTATTATCAGACTAATGTTATTTCATTAAAGCCGTAAGCTACACTAGGCCTAGCTCATGATGAATGGTAAATGAACATTTACATGTGGGTCTATTGTATAAGAGGAGATGAGGAAAGTCTCAAACTAATTAAACAATGTAGGAGCCTATAATTAAGGTGACCTGTTTTAAATTTAACTACGAGACACTTTTTTATCACACAGAAAACACAAATGACAGCTCAATTAAATCAGAGGCTTGCAGGCTGTGAAGAGCATTTGTGTTACCGGCTACAGCAATTGCTTTTCATATAATCTCTGAGTAGTGAAAAAAATGACTGACAGTTGACTCATTAACCACTGTTCTTACAGGTCTGCGAAAACAACGCTGCTCAAAGGCATAATTAAAGAAATATAACTATTTTCAGAGTCCCATGCTTAATTAATATCAAGGGGATATGGTTAATTGCAAGTATGTTTCATTAATTACAGTACCCTTTAAAAAGTTGTTGTGCATGTGGTTTCATTCATCTGCATACAGTATAACAGACTAATTTACTCATATGGCAAATAATATTGCTGACTTTACCCTTGCTATTTTGCAAGCATTTGTGATAATGTTAAGCTATGGTAACAATGCCATATTCTTGGTCGTGGCTCTTAGAATTATAGTTATCCATTCAATTAGGAAAATGATTGATCTTTCAATGAACCATGATGCCATCATTGTAAATATATATATTTTATTAGATATAAAAATGTGCCCATATTGGTGTTGACGGGGCCAGTTTTTAAATCAGCATTATTCAAAAACACTATATAACCAAAAGTATGTGGACACCTGCTCGTTGAACATCTCATTCCAAAATCATGAATATTGACTTGGTCTCCCATTTTGCTACTATAACAGTCTTCTGGGAATGCTTAGCACTAGATGTTGGAACATTGCTGTGGGGACTTCCATCCATTCAGCCACAAGAGCATTAGTGAAGTAGGGGCACTGATGTTGGGCAATTAGGCCGCACAGTAGGCATTCCAATTGATCCCAAAGGTACTCGATGGGGTTTAGGTCAGGGCTATGTGCAGGTCAGTCAAGTTCTTCCACACCAACCTCGACAAACCATTTCTGTATGGACCTCGCTTTGTGCACGGGGCATTGTCATGCTGAAACAGGAAAGGTCCTTCCACAAACTGTTTCCACAAAGTCGGAAGCACAGAATCGTTTAGAATGTATGCTGTAGTGTTAAGATTTCCCTTCACTGGAACTAAGGGGCCTAGCCCGAACCATGAAAAACAGCTCCAGGCCATTATATCTCCTCCACCAAACTTTACAGTTGGCACAATGCATTCGGGCAAGTAGTATTCTCCTTGCATCCACCTAACCCAGATTGGTCCATCGGACTGCCAGATGGTGAAGCGTGATTCATCGTTCCAGAGAACACGTTTCTACTGCTCCAGAGTCCAACGGCAGCGAGCTTTACACCACTCCAGCCGACATGTGGCATAGCACATGGTGAACCATTTAAAAAAAAAAAATGTTTTTATTGAATATTAAAACATAGAATCTACTTGCAGTGAAACCATCCAGCATTTACATTACATTCAGTCATCTAACAGACTCCAGAGCGACCTGATGTGTTTGAAAGGTGGCATCCTATGATGATGCCATGTTTAAAGTCACTGAGCTCTTCAGTACAGGACATTCTACTGCTAATATGTGTTTATGGAGATTGCATGGCTGTGTGTTCGATTTTATACACCTGTCAGTAACGGGTGTAGCAGAAATAGCCAAATTCACTCATTTGAAGGGGTGTTGACATCCTTTTGGCCATGTAGTGTATATTGACCATAGTTTTGATTGAAATAAGGTTATCTGAGTAAAACCTAAAAAACATTCACTCATGCTTGTCAAAAATGTACCCTTATTGCATGATGATCCCAGAGTGAACTGATTCCAGGATGATGATGCTGTATCACACTGAAATAACCATCCTGTGCCAGCGGCCAACAAGTCTGAGGCATTTATGATTCATAAAGATCACCCACATTTTACTGCATTATTCACCATCCGCCTACGTAGAGATTAGTTCCTCTGTTATGTAGGTCAGGCGATTGGATAATGGGATGACACTCAGTGTTCATAAATGGTCCCCTTCTACGTAATAAATTGAGGGACTGCAGTGTGTGTCACTCCCCTGTACCTAAAGCCTAGCTGTTACCCTCAGATCTTAGAAAAAAGAAAGTGTCTTTTAACATTGCAATCAATGAGATGTTGAGCCAAACTACCTCTAGCAGGCATCTGTGATGCTGGTGTCATGATGTCATCACAGTCGTCATTTGATGCACTGACTGTCATTAATTACTGGGCTCATCTGCATGATCCCTGCCAAAATAAAAGTTAAATCAAATAAAATGTAAATCAGGCTGTGGTACTTCGGTTCTCTCTGTGTTCCCATGGAAACATTGTGTGGTGGAAACGCATGCGGTCCTCTCTTTTCCATCAGCCAACGCAGTTCTTCCCCTCAACTCACTGACTCAAAGCAGAGTCCTACCATAGGTACACAATTATTGGAAGTTAGTCTCAGAATTGCCTCGTTTCCACAAGACTAAGGACTGGCTTTCTACTGAGGACTGGCTTTCTCCTGAGGACTGGCTTTCTCCTGAGGACTGGCTTTTTACTGAGGACTGGCTTTCTACTGAGGACTGGCTTTCTACTGAGGACTGGCTTTCTACTGAGGACTGGCTTTCTACTGAGGACTAGCTTTCTACTGAGGACTGGCTTTCTACTGAGGACTAGCTTTCTACTGAGGACTAGCTTTCTACTAAGGACTGGCTTTCTACTGAGGACTGGCTTTCTACTGAGGACTGGCTTTCTACTGAGGACTAGCTTTCTAAAGTCTGATGCAATCCTAACCAAAACCTTTTAAACGTAGCCTCATCATCCTTGTTGGCAAAACTAAGAGTAAATTGTTGATACATTTTTCATGCAATTGATGTTCACAAGGCTTAACATTGTTTAACATAGCTTTTCTTCCTTTGCAAAATGAAACGCCCCATGTCCCATCTCATCTGGCAAAAGGTCATTCTGTCCTTATGACCGTTTGAGATGTATTGTGTAGACAATGTTTCTGTCACGCCTTGGTCTTAGTATTTTGTGTTTTCTTTATTATTTGGTCAGGCCAGGGTGTAACATGGGTTTATGTTGTTGTATTCCGTATTGGGGTTTTTGTATTATTGGGATTGCGGCTGAGTAGGGGTGTTGTATGGGCTTGGCTGCCTGAGGCGGTTCTCAATCAGAGTCAGGTGATTCTCGTTGTCTCTGATTGGGAACTGTATTTAGGTAGCCTGGTTTCGCTTTGTATTTCGTGGGTGATTGTTCCTGTCTCTGTGTAGTTTCACCAGATAGGCTGTAATAGGTTTCACGTTCCGTTTGTTGTTTTGTGTTTTGTATAGTTATTTCATGTGTCGCTTTTTCCAATAAAGTCATGAGTAACTACCACGCTGCATTTCGGTCCGACTCTCTTTCTACAAACGAAGAACGACGTTACAGTTTCCAAATGAGACACCTTTGGAGGCCTTGAGGCAGCAGGTATCATGTGAGTGGAGAGCAGCTGACAGGTCTAAAAATCACAAATCAAATCTAGACTGTACCTCAGAATTCATTTCATGCCATGCATGCAGGAACTGAGTATGCTCAGTATGTTCACATATTCCACAGAGATAAAATGAGGATATCTGATCTTATCAAGCAGCTTAACAGAAAGTAACTGGATGGTTTGCTTAAGAATAAACTGCATTTGACACTAATGGACCTTACAATAAGTAAACAAGCAGCCTACAAAGCATGCAATCAATGTATTTGTTATCTTCAAAATGATGAGTGACATGAATATAGTGATTGACCAAGAAATGAACAAAAAAAGAAACACCCAAAGGTGAATATTCATAAATAATCAATTGGTAACAGCAAAACCATACATTTTAGTAGACACTCTTATCCAGAGTGACTTACAGGTGCAATTAAGATTAAGTGCCTTGCTCAAGGGGACATCGACAGACATTTCACCTAGCCGGCTCGGGGGAATCAGTGGCCTTTCAGATACTGGCCCAAACCTCTTAACAGCTAAGCCCTATATAATTCAGATAACTCTAGGGAATGCCTTATTCGGAGATGTTTGATTGTACTAATCTGGTTAAATCAATTAAGACAAGTTCAGATTCATCAATAATTCGGAGAGCGAGCAAATAGAGTCCCTGTACAAATGTTATAATTTATAAATGAACATCAGGTAAATCAATTAATCAAAGGGTTTCATTATGAACTGGGCCTAAAGCAAATGTCTTTGCAACTTATGAATTACGTTAAAACTACCAGGGGAATAAACGTAAGTTAAATCATTTATACCAACATTCAATAGACTCTGCTTTATTGCATTTATTTAAAAAGTGAATGTTTGAATAATACTCAACTTAAAAACGAAATATTATTATTTATGTAGCTTGGTAAAGATGTTTTTATTTTTTATTAAATACTTCTTCACTATTACACTACATAGATTTCAGACATTTATTACAGTTTAACAAACTGCTAAGCATACACAACAAAATAAATAAATCATCAGTCCTATGATTGAACAGGCCTCTTATACCGTCCTGCTCAGGAACAAAAGACATGATCTTTGCGGCCTACATGATGACAATTACCTAAAGCGGTGTGTGAGCAGATATAGTATGTAGGTCATGATTCTAGGGCACGGATGGAAAGACCATGCAGCTCACACTTTGTGCACACAAACTCTGAGAGGAGGTTACATCTTTAATTCAATTATTGGCTGCAGAAAGTCCCTGATTATGTTACAATACCCTGAAGAGATACTTTAGGCGGACAAAGTATCATCATCGTCACCATCATTATAATAAACCACATACATTTAAGAGGTGCAGCTGATACAGTTGGAAGCAAAGCACACTGGAACAGCTTTGAGAGTGAAAGCAAACTACCCATAAAAAATATGATCCTATTCCTGTCAATTGCTACCTCATTTTCCTCATTGTGTAAGAGTTTAGCACATCTCCCTATCCTCCCTCTAGTCTGGTCTGGGAATGCCAATGCTTTCACCAGAAACTGCTTAAGGTAACCAGTCAGACATATATATGTCTCACTCTTGACATGTGTACAAAGAATTTGCACAGTTTTGACATTTGAACCCATGTGAGTAAAAGTTTATAACCTGTAAAAAATGACATGTACAGTATCATGATCCATTAAAATGTATGAACAGGTGTAAATACTTTTTTCTAGTTCATACCAGGGAGTTGTCAGACCTACACTCTACTGCAGTGGTTCCTAAACTGTGGGGTACAAGGGGTTGGCAGAGAGGTAGGGGCTTTCAGGTGTGGCATGAGTGAAAACATTTGGGAAGCACTGCTCTACTGTACAGTGAATTAGAAATTTGCAAACATATTAAATGTTCAGGGAGTGGCGCCTCAGACAATCCATGGACCGTCTGTACATTGTAGTATTCCGTAACACAAACAAATGATTACGTCAGTAATAGAGACGCACAACCAACACCCTGAGAACAAGATCTGAAGGGCTGGGCCTACTCAGATTGTGAAACCAAACTGTCTTCCTCTGAGAGCACCAGTGTAGCCACACCCAATCCTTGACTGTGACCTTTTGCCTTGGGAGACTCCGGTAAAGCCTGAGCAGCCAGGATTATCACAACCAGACATGAGAATAGACACTCCAGAAAAAAAGAATAGCCCAGATATACAGAAGGCCTCCCTGTCTTGCACGGTCAAGGATTAAAATACACCCAGATTGAAGTAAATTCACCTCTAAGTTAACTAGACTCATTATGTGGGAGGACACTTCCATAAACAAGCTGCACTGATCACAGTATGTTTGAGGATTCCAGGTTGTCTACTTACAGTAACCACCCCACAGCTTACTGTGCTATGGGGAAAAGCAATGCTGTGAGAAACGTTATGCCATTTCCCCTAACTAATTTCCATGGATTCTCTGAAGCGAGATGCTGACACACAAAACATTAATCATATTTGAACAACCGGAAGAAAGGAACATAAAAGGTAAAGCAATTAAGTGTCTTGTCATGCCCTAGTAGGTCTCTGCCTGTAGCTAGTGAGTACAAAGACAGTGTGCTGTGGACCAGAGATGAGCGACATCAGCAGAGAGGCTAATGACGTCTGTACTGGCAGTTATAACCCGAGCTGAACATTTCGTCTGTCACAGTAAGAAGGTTAAAGAGGGTGACATGAATACCAGACATACTCTCAAGGGTCATGTGCAACATAGTTCCACTGGGTGAATGAAGCCGCCGCCAAGTATACCAAGGAATGCTACAGTACTACTACAGCACACAGGATCACCAGGATTTTATGCTTAATGACATACTGCACCACAAGCTACCCGATATACAGTCCCTTCGGAAAGTATTCAGACCCCTTCCCTTTTTCCACATTTTGTTACGTTACAGCCTTATTCTAAAATGGATTAAATAAAAAATGTTCCTCAATCTACACACAATACCCCATAATGACAAAGCGAAAACAGGTTTTAGAAATGTTGCAAAATTAACCATAAAAAACAGAAATACCTTATTTAGATATTATTCTATTCAGACATTTACATTACATTTAAGTCATTTAGCAGACGCTCTTATCCAGAGCGACTTACAAATTGGTGCATTCACCTTATGACATCCAGTGGGACAGTCACTTAACAATAGTGCATCTAAAACTTAGGGGGGGGGGTGGTGTGAGAGGGATTACTTAACCTATCCTAGGTATTCCTTAAAGAGGTGGGGTTTCAGGTGTCTCCGGAAGGTGGTGATTGACTCTGCTGTCCTGGCGTCGTGAGGGAGTTTGTTCCACCATTGGGGGGGCCAGGGCAGCGAACAGTTTTGACTGGGCTGAGCGGGAGCTGTACTTCCTCAGTGGTAGGGAGGCGAGCAGGCCAGAGGTGGATGAACGCAGTGCCCTTGTTTGGGTGTAGGGCCTGATCAGAGCCTGGAGGTACTGAGGTGCCGTTCCCCTCACAGCTCCGTAGGCAAGCACCATGGTCTTGTAGCGGATGCGAGCTTCAACTGGAAGCCAGTGGAGAGAACGGAGGAGCGGGGTGACGTGAGAGAACTTGGGAAGGTTGAACACCAGACGGGCTGCGGCGTTCTGGATGAGTTGAAGGGTTTAATGGCACAGGCAGGGAGCCCAGCCAACAGCGAGTTGCAGTAATCCAGACGGGAGATGACAAGTGCCTGGATTAGGACCTGCGCCGCTTCCTGTGTGAGGCAGGGTCGTACTCTGCGGATGTTGTAGAGCATGAACCTACAGGAACGGGCCACCGCCTTGATGTTAGTTGAGAACGACAGGGTGTTGTCCAGGATCACGCCAAGGTTCTTGGCGCTCTGGGAGGAGGACACAATGGAGTTGTCAACCGTGATGGCGAGATCATGGAACGGGCAGTCCTTCCCCGGGAGGAAGAGCAGCTCCGTCTTGCCGAGGTTCAGCTTGAGGTGGTGATCCGTCATCCACACTGATATGTCTGCCAGACATGCAGAGATGCGATTCGCCACCTGGTCATCAGAAGGGGAAAGGAGAAGATTAATTGTGTGTCGTCTGCATAGCAATGATAAGAGAGACCATGTGAGGTTATGACAGAGCCAAGTGACTTGGTGTATAGCGAGAATAGGAGAGGGCCAAGAACAGAGCCCTGGGGACACCAGTGGTGAAAGCGCGTGGTGAGGAGACAGATTCTCGCCACGCCACCTGGTAGGAGCGACCTGTCAGGTAGGACGCAATCCAAGCGTGGGCCGCGCCGGAGATGCCCAACTCGGAGAGAGTGGAGAGGAGGATCTGATGGTTCACAGTATCGAAGGCAGCCGATAGATCTAGAAGGATGAGAGCAGAGGAGAGAGTTAGCTTTAGCAGTGCGGAGCGCCTCCGTGATACAGAGGAGAGCAGTCTCAGTTGAATGACTAGTCTTGAAACCTGACTGATTTGGATCAAGAAGGTCATTCAGAGAGAGATAGCGGGAGAGCTGGCCAAGGCCGGCACGTTCAATAGTTTTGGAGGGAAAAGAAAGAAGGGATACTGGTCTGTAATTGTTGACATCGGAGGGATCGAGTGTAGGTTTTTTCAGAAGGGGTGCAACTCTCGCTCTCTTGAAGACGGAAGGGACGTAGCCAACGGTCAGGGATGAGTTGATGAGCGAGGTGAGGTAAGGGAGAAGGTCTCCGGAAATGGTCTGGAGAAGAGAGGAGGGGATAGGGTCAAGCGGGCAGGTTGTTGGGCGGCCGGCCGTCACAAGACGCGAGATTTCATCTGGAGAGAGAGGGAGAAAGAGGTCAGAGCACAGGGTAGGGCAGTGTGAGCAGAACCAGCGGTGTCGTTTGACTTAGCAAACGAGGATCGGATGTCGTCGACCTTCTTTTCAAAATGGTTGACGAAGTCATCTGCAGAGAGGGAGGAGGGGGGGGAGGGGGCGGAGGATTCAGGAGGGAGGAGAAGGTGGCAAAGAGCTTCCTAGGGTTAGAGGCAGATGCTTGGAATTTAGCGTGGTAGAAAGTGGCTTTAGCAGCAGAGACAGAGGAGGAAAATGTAGAGAGGAGGGAGTGAAAGGATGCCAGGTCCGCAGGGGAGGCGAGTTTTCCTCCATTTCCGCTCGGCTGCCCGGAGCCCTGTTCTGTGAGCTCGCAATGAGTCATCGAGCCACGGAGCGGGAGGGGAGGACCGAGCCGGCCTGGAGGATAGGGGACATAGAGAGTCAAGGGATGCAGAGAGGGAGGAGAGGAGGGTTGAGGAGGCAGAATCAGGAGATAGGTGGGAGAAGGTTTGAGCGGAGGGAAGAGATGATAGGATGGAAGAGGAGAGAGTAGCGGGGGAGAGAGAGCGAAGGTTGGGACGGCGCGATACCATCCGAGTAGGGGCAGTGTGGGAGGTGTTGGATGAGAGCGAGAGGGAAAAGGATACAAGGCAGTGGTCGGAGACTTGGAGGGGAGTTGCAATGAGGTTAGTGGAAGAACAGCATCTAGTAAAGATGAGGTCGAGCGTATTGCCTGCCTTGTGAGTAGGGGGGGAAGGTGAGAGGGTGAGGTCAAAAGAGGAGAGGAGTGGAAAGAAGGAGGCAGAGAGGAAAGAGTCAAAGGTAGACGTGGGAAGGTTAAAGTCGCCCAGAACTGTGAGAGGTGAGCCGTCCTCAGGAAAGGAGCTTATCAAGGCATCAAGCTCATTGATGAACTCTCCGAGGGAACCTGGAGGGCGATAAATGATAAGGATGTTAAGCTTGAAAGGGCTAGTAACTGTGACAGCATGGAATTCAAGGGAGGCGATAGACAGATGGGTAAGGGGAGAAAGAGAGAATGACCACTTGGGAGAGATGAGGATCCCGGTGCCACCACCCCGCTGACCAGACGCTCTCGGGGTGTGCGAGAACACGTGGGCGGACGAAGAGAGAGCAGTAGGAGTAGCAGTGTTGTCTGTGGTGATCCATGTTTCCGTCAGTGCCAAGAAGTCGAGGGACTGGAGGGAGGCATAGGCTGAGATGAACTCTGCCTTGTTGACCGCAGATTGGCAGTTCCAGAGGCTACCGGAGACCTGGAACTCCACGTGGGTCGTGCGCGCTGGGACCACCAGAGTAGGGTGGCCGCGGCCACGCGGTGAGGAGCGTTTGTATGGTCTGTGCAGAGAGGAGAGAACAGGGATAAACAGACACATAGTTGACAGGCTACAGAAGAGGCTACGCTAATGCAAAGGAGATTGGAATGACAAGTGGACTACACGTCTCGAATGTTCAGAAAGTTAAGCTTACGTAGCAAGAATCTTATTGACTAAAATGATTAAAATGATACAGTACTGCTGAAGTAGGCCAGCTGGCAGTGGGTGCGTTGTTGACACTACACTAATCAAGTCGTTCCGTTGAGTGTAATAGTTTCTGCAGTGTTGCTATTCGGGGCTAGCAGGCTAGCTAGCAGTGTTGTTTACGTTACGTTGCGTTAAAAGAACGACAATAGATGGCTAGCGAACCTAGAAAATCGCTCTAGACTACACAATTATCTTTGATACAAAGACGGCTATGTAGCTAGCTAAGTAGCTAGCTACGATCAAACAAATCAAACCGTTGTACTGTAATGAAATGAAGTGAAAATGTGATACAACCTGTGAATGCGACCGGGTAGTTGAGTTCTATACAGAAGACGTTGGCTAGCGTTGGCTAGCTGTTGGCTAGCTAGCAGAGTCACCTACGTTAAGGACGACAAATAGCTGGCTAGCTAACCTCGGTAAATTAAGATAATCACTCTAAGACTACACACTCTAAACCTAAACAACACAATTATCTTGGATACGATGATACGAAGACAGCAAAGACAGCTATGTAGCTAGCTAACACTAAACTAATCAAGTCGTTCAGTTGAGTGTAATAGTTTTCCCAGTGCAGCTAATCAGTGGACGTTAGCTAGCTGGCTAGTGAAGACTACGTTAGGACGGCGAAATACGATAATTACGCAATTATCTTTGATACAAAGACGGCTATGTAGCTAGCTGAGAAGAAATTGCTAGGATAAGACAAATCAAACCGTTGTGATATAATGAAATATAATGAAAAAGTTATACTACCCGTTGGAGCGACGTGCAGATGCGACCACTCGCTCCAACCGGAACCGGAAGCAGACCCTTTGCTATGAGATGCGAAATTGCTCTCAGGTACATCCTGTTTCCATTGATCATCCTTGAGATGCTTCTACTACTTGGAGTCCACCTATGGTAAATTCAATTGATTGGACATGATTTGGAAAAGCACACACCTGTCTATATAAGGTCCCAAAGTTGACAGTGCATGTCAGAGAAAAAGCCATTAGATCAAAAGGAATTGTCCGTAGAGCTCCGAGACAGGATTGTGTCGAGACACAGATCTAGGGAAGAGGACCAAATATTTCTGCAGCATTGAAGGTCCCCAAGAACACAGTGGCCTCCATCATTCTTAAATGGAAGAAGTTTGGAACCACCAAGACTCTTCCTAGTGCTTGCCGCCTGGCCAAACTGAGCCATCGGGGTAGAAGGGCCTTGGTCAGGGAGGTGACCAAGAACCCAACTCTGAACCCAATGGTAACTCCTTAGATCAGAGAACCTCCCTGAAAGACAACCATCTCTGCAGCACACCACCAATCAGGCCTTTATGGTAGAGAGGCCAGACGGAAGCCACTCCTCAGTAAAAGGCACATGACAGCCCGCTTCAAGTTTGCCAAAAGGCACCTGAAGGACTCTCAGACCATGAGTAACAAGATTCTCTGCTCTGATAAAACCAAGATTGAACTCTTGGCCTGAATGCCAAGTGTCACGTCTGGAGGAAACCTGGCACCATCCCTACGGTGAAGCATGGTGGTGGCAGCATCATGCTGTGGGGATGTTTTTCAGCAGCAGTGACTGGGAGAGTAGTCAGGATCAAGGGAAAGATAAACGGAGCAAAGTACAGCGAGATCCTTGATGAAAATCTGCTCCAGAGTGCTCAGCACCTCAGAGTGGGGTGAAGGTTCACCTTCCAAGACAACACAGGAGTGGCTTTGGAACAAGTCTCTGAATGTCCTTGAGTGGCCATAGCTGTGCAGCGACGCTCCCCATCCAACCTGACAGAGATTGAGAGGATTTGCAGAGAAAAATGGGAGAAACTCCACAAATACAGGTGTTCCAAGCTCGTAGCGTCATACCCAAGAACACTCGAGGCTGTAATCGCTGCTAAAGGTGCTTCAACAAAGTACTGAGTAAAGGGTCTGAATAGTTACGTAAATGTGATATTTCAGTTGCACAAATCTAAAAAACAGTTTTTGCTTTGTTATTATGGGGTATTGTATGTAGATTGATGAGGGGGAAAAATATGTTTATCCAGTTTAGAATAAGGCTTTAACGTAACAAAATGTGGAGAAAAGATCAAGGGGACTGAATACTTTCCAAATGCACTGTATTTAGATTATCATGTCAAGCTTTTCTACCTCTAGATTTGAATGGCTATATTTTCACCATATGTTTAATATGTTAGGTGAATATGAGTTGTCTGACAGTAGCAGGAATGCCTATTTTTTGCTTATATGACAAGCACTAAGTAGTACATGTCATATAATCTATAGCTTGATAGGATTGTGTTGTGTCGTGCTTGTAGTTTAGTCTGTCATGTCTTATCAACTGGGGTAATTATCAGCATGTGAACCTTGATCTCATCTTTGTTACTGTCATGTATTGTATTGTCATGTCTTGTCCCTGTGCTTTCTCTTCTCTTCGTTTCCCCCTGCTGGTCGTATTAGGTTTCTTTCTCTCTCTCTATCCCTCTCTCTCTATCGTTCCGTTCCTGCTCCCAGCTGTTCCTCATTCTCCTAACGACCTCGTTTACTCTCTCACACCTGTCCCCTATTTTGCCCTCTGATTAGGTCTCTATTTCTCTCTCGGTTTCTGCCTCTGTCCTTGTCGGATTCTTGTTTGCTTTGCCCTTGTTCCGTCCTGTCGTGTTTTGCCTTTTCATCAGATGCTGCGTGTGAGCAGGTGTCTCTGTCCGCTACGGCCCGCGCCTACCCGAAGGGACCTGCAGTCTGTTGCCGCTTGTCCTGCAATTCTCCTCAACAACTAGAGGAATTATGTTTTCCCTGTTTGGACATCTCCTGTAAAGATTGAGGATTATGTTTTCCCTGTTTGGACTTTAATAAACTCAGTTTCTGTTAAGTCGCTTTTGGGTCCTCACTCACCTGCATAACAGAAGAATCCGACCAAGAATGGACCCAGCGACTACGGATCCTCGCTACTCAGCCGTCGAGATCCAGGGAGCGATGCTAGGCAGACACGAGCAGGAATTGTCTGTTGCTCGGCATGCCGTTGAGACCCTGGCCGCCCAAGTCTCCGACCTCTCAAAACATTTTCACAATCTCCGTCTCGATCCACCAGCTACTTCCAGGGCTTCCGAGTCTCCGGAGCCCAGAATTAATAACCCACCGTGTTACTTTGGGCAACCCACTGAATGCCGCTCGTTCCTCACCCAGTGTGATATTGTGTTCTCTCTCCAGCCCAACACATACTCCAGGGGTAGAGCTCGTATCGCCTACGTCATATCTCTCCTCACTGGACAGGCTCGTGAGTGGGGCACGGTAATCTGGGAGGCAAGGGCTGAGTGTACTAACGAATATCAGAACTTTAAAGAGGAGATGATACGGGTTTTTGATCGTTCAGTTTTTGGGAAAGAGGCTTCCAGGGCTCTGTCTTCCCTATGTCAAGGTAATCGATCCATAACGGATTACTCTATAGAGTTTCGCACTCTTGCTGCCTCCAGTGACTGGAACGAGCCGGCGTTGCTCGCTCGTTTTCTGGAGGGTCTCCACGCTGAGGTAAAGGATGAGATTCTCTCCCGGGAGGTTCCGTCCAGCGTGTATTCTTTGATTGAACTCGCCATTCGCATAGAACGACCGGTAGATCTTCGTCACCGAGCTCGTGGAAGAGAGCTCGCGTTAACAGTGTCCCCCCTCTCCGCATCACTACCATCTACCTCCACTGGCTCAGGTGTTGAGCCCATGCAGCTGGGGGGTATTCGCATCTCGACTAAGGAGAGGGAACGGAGAATCACCAACCGCCTCTGTCTCTATTGCGGTTCCGCTGGACATTTTGTCATTTCATGTCCAGTAAGAGCCAGAAGCTCATCAGTAAGCGGAGGGCTACTGGTGAGCGCTACTACTCAGGTCTCTCCGTCAAGATCCTGTACTACCTTGTCGGTCCATCTACGCTGGACCGGTTCGGCAGCTTCCTGCAGTGCCTTGATAGACTCTGGGGATGAGGGCTGTTTTATGGACGAAGCCTGGGCTCGGGAACATGACATTCCTCTCAGACAGTTAGGGGAGCCCACGGCCATGTTCGCCTTGGATGGTAGTCCTCTCCCCAGGATATTATGTGAAACGCTACCTTTAACCCTCACTGTCTCTGGTAATCATAGTGAAACCATTTCTTTTTTGATTTTTCGTTCACCTTTTACACCTGTTGTTTTGGGTCATCCCTGGCTAGTGTGTCATAATCCTTCTATTAATTGGTCTAGTAATTCTATCCTCTCCTGGAATGTTTCTTGTCATGTGAAATGTTTAATGTCTGCTATCCCTCCTGTTTCTTCTGCCCCCTCTTCACAGGAGGAGCCTGGTGATTTGACAGGGGTGCCGGAGGAATATCATGATCTGCGCACGGTCTTCAGTCAGTCCAGGGCCACCTCCCTTCCTCCTCAACGGTCGTATGATTGTAGTATTGATCTCCTTCCAGGTACCACTCCCCCCGGGGTAGACTATACTCTCTGTCGGCTCCCGAACGTAAGGCTCTCGAAGATTATCTGTCTGTTGCTCTCGACGCCGGTACCGTAGTCCCTTCTTCCTCTCCCGCCGGAGCGGGGTTTTTTTTTTGTTAAGAAAAAGGACGGTACCCTGCGCCCCTGCGTGGATTATCGAGGGCTGAATGACATAACGGTTAAGAATAGTTATCCGCTTCCCCTTATGTCTTCAGCCTTCGAGATTCTGCAGGGAGCCAGGTTCTTTACTAAGTTGGACCTTCGTAACGCTTACCATCTCGTGCGCATCAGGGAGGGGGACGAGTGGAAAACGGCGTTTAACACTCCGTTAGGGCACTTTGAATACCGGGTTCTGCCGTTCGTTCTCGCTAATGCTCCAGCTGTCTTTCAGGCATTAGTGAATGATGTACTGAGAGACATGCTGAACATCTTTGTTTTCGTTTACCTTGACGATATCCTGATTTTTTCACCGTCACTCCAGATTCATGTTCAGCACGTTCGACGTGTTCTCCAGCGCCTTTTAGAGAATTGTCTTTATGTGAAGGCTGAGAAGTGCGCTTTTCATGTCTCCTCCGTCTCATTTCTCGGTTCTGTTATTTCCGCTGAAGGCATTCAGATGGATCCCGCTAAGGTCCATGTTGTCAGCGATTGGCCCGTCCCTAAGTCACGTGTCGAGCTGCAGCGCTTTCTCGGTTTCGCGAATTTCTATCGTCGTTTCATTCGTAATTTCGGTCAAGTGGCAGCTCCTCTCACAGCCCTTACTTCTGTCAAGACGTGCTTTAAGTGGTCCGTTTCCGCCCAGGGAGCTTTTGATCTCCTCAAGAAGCGTTTTACATCCGCTCCTATCCTTGTTACACCTGACGTCTCTAGACAATTCATTGTCGAGGTTGACGCGTCAGAGGTGGGCGTGGGAGCCATTCTGTCCCAGCGCTCCCATTCTGACGATAAGGTCCACCCTTGCGCGTATTTTTCTCATCGCCGGAACGTAACTATGATGTGGGAAACCGCGAACTGCTCGCCATCCGCTTAGCCCTAGGCGAATGGCGACAGTGGTTGGAGGGGGCGACTGTTCCTTTTGTCGTTTGGACTGACCATAAGAACCTTGAGTACATCCGTTCTGCCAAACGACTCAATGCGCGTCAGGCTCGTTGGGCGTTGTTTTTCGCTCGTTTCGAGTTCGTTATTTCTTATCGTCCGGGCTCTAAGAACACCAAGCCTGATGCTTTATCCCGTCTTTTCAGTTCTTCTGTAGCCACTACCGACCCCGAGGGGATTCTCCCTGAGGGGCGTGTTGTCGGGTTGACTGTCTGGGGAATTGAGAGACAGGTAAAGCAAGCTCTCACTCACACTCTGTCGCCGCGCGCTTGTCCTAGGAACCTTCTTTTCGTTCCCGTTTCTACTCGTCTGGCCGTTCTTCAGTGGGCTCACTCTGCCAAGTTAGCCGGCCACCCCGGCGTTCGGGGTACGCTAGCTTCTATTCGCCAGTGTTTTTGGTGGCCCACTCAGGAGCGTGACACGCGTCGTTTCGTGGCTGCTTGTTCGGACTGCGCGCAGACTAAGTCCGCTAACTCTCCTCCTGCCGGTCGTCTCAGACCGCTTTCCATTCCCTCTCGACCGTGGTCTCACATCGCCTTAGACTTTATTACCGGTCTGCCTTCGTCAGCGGGGAAGACTGTTATTCTAACGGTTGTCGATAGGTTTTCTAAGGCGGCTCATTTTATTCCCCTCGCTAAGCTTCCTTCCGCTAAAGAGACGGCACAAATCATCATTGGGAATGTGTTCAGAATTCATGGCCTTCCGTCAGACGCCGTTTCGGACAGGGGTCCGCAATTCACGTCTCGATTTTGGAGGGAGTTTTGTCGTTTGATTGGGGCTTCCGTCAGTCTCTCTTCCGGTTTTCATCCCCAGTCTAACGGTCAAGCTGAACGGGCCAATCAGACTATTGGTCGCATCTTACGCAGTCTTTCATTTCGAAACTCTGCGTCTTGGGCAGAACAGCTCCCCTGGGCAGAATACGCTCACAACTCGTTTCCTTCTTCTGCGACCGGGCTATCTCCTTTTCAGAGTAGCCTCGGGTACCAACCTCCTCTGTTCTCGTCCCAGCTCGCCGAGTCCAGCGTTCCCTCCGCTCAGGCTTTTGTCCAACGTTGTGAGCGCACCTGGAAGAGGGTCAGGTCTGCACTTTGCCGTTATAGGGCGCAGACTGTGAGAGCCGCTAATAAGCGTAGGACTAAGAGTCCTAGGTATTGTCGCGGTCAGAGAGTATGGCTCTCCACTCGTAACCTTCCCCCTTACGACAGCTTCTCGCAAATTGACCCCGCGGTTCATTGGTCCGTTCCGTATTTCTCAGGTCGTTAATCCTGTCGCAGTGCGACTTCTTCTTCCGCGACATCTTCGTCGCGTCCACCCAGTCTTCCATGTCTCCTGTGTCAAGCCTTTTCTTCGCGCCCCCGTTCGTCTCCCCCCCCCCGTCCTTGTTGAGGGCGCACCTATCTACAGGGTCCAGAAGATTATGGACATGCGTTCTCGGGGACGTGGTCACCAGTACCTAGTGGATTGGGAGGGGTACGGTCCTGAGGAAAGGAGTTGGGTTCCATCTCCGGACGTGCTGGACCGTTCGCTGATCGATGATTTCCTCCGTTGCCGCCAGGTTTCCTCCTCGAGTGCGCCAGGAGGCGCTCGGTGAGTGGGGGGGTACTGTCATGTATTGTATAGTCATGTCTTGTCCCTGTGCTTTCTCTTCTCTTCGTTTCCCCCTGCTGGTCGTATTTAGGTTTCTTTCTCTCTCTCTATCCCTCTCTCTCTCTATCGTTCCGTTCCTGCTCCCAGCTGTTCCTCATTCTCCTAACGACCTCGTTTACTCTCTCACACCTGTCCCCTATTTTGCCCTCTGATTAGGTCTCTATTTCTCTCTCGGTTTCTGCCTCTGTCCTTGTCGGATTCTTGTTTGCTTTGCCCTTGTTCCGTCCTGTCATGTTTTGCCTTTTCATCAGATGCTGCGTGTGAGCAGGTGTCTCTGTCCGCTACGGCCCGCGCCTACCCGAAGGGACCTGCAGTCTGTTGCCGCTTGTCCTGCAATTCTCCTCAACAACTAGAGGAATTATGTTTTCCCTGTTTGGACATCTCCTGTAAAGATTGAGGATTATGTTTTCCCTGTTTGGACTTTAATAAACTCAGTTTCTGTTAAGTCGCTTTTGGGTCCTCACTCACCTGCATAACAGTTACACTTCCTTTTCAAAACGCTGAAAGAAGTGGAGGTGCCATGACTGACTTTCCAAAAATGCTTGGTTGGTTATGATTTATTTTTTATCAAAATGTTATCACTATGCATTGGGACATAAAAGAGTAGGGGAAAGATGTACATCTACAGTACTTTACTCTCTATAATAAATCACTGTTCAAGATATATCACTGTTCAATTCAAGGAATCTACAAAGAATGAGGCGTGATTAATGAATCAAGTATTCCAGATGTGACCTAATTATAACTGATCAATACAGATGTGGGATCTTAATATGAGCAAGTTTGCAAGTTTGCTACAGCAGGAAAATAATAAGCAACAGAATATGTTAATTATTATGTGGATTATAATTCATGGATATTTTTGTAGGGGTTGATACATTTTTGTAATTGAAAATCAAGTCTGAAATTTCAAAGTGGAAATTACAAACTTGAGAACCCTTTTTAAACCTCAAATACACTACAAGATAATTTTAAAAAAGGTATCCTGCAACTGGGTGATCAAATTAAGATCCTACATCTGTAGTTGTATCCTCAATCTATCCCAGCAGAGGACACCAAAATCACAAGAATATAATTTACATAAGGGCATTTCCATCGAAAAGGACACATGAGCCCCAACCTGTGAAGTTCATAAAAGCATATAAATTTGGGTGTCAAATGAAAGCTAAGAGTCTATATTTTGGGGAAAAGAAGACATAGATAAATTTGTCAACTAGTTTCAATCTTAACAATTAGGCATAAGTAAAGGCTTTATTTTGTGGATAAACAGATGGAAAATAGGTTTTAGAAAGTATCTACCAGAAAAAGTCTTAAAAATGTATGAGAAATACATTTTAAAAAACAATGTTGATGTAAAGACTAGAGGTCAACCGATTAATCTGCATGGTCGATTAATTAGGGCCGATTTCAAGTTTCCATAACAATCGATACTCTGCATTTTTGTATGCCGATTATGGCCGATTACATTGCAATCCACAAGGAGACTGCATGGCAGTCTGACAACCTGTCACGCGAGTGCAGTAAGGAGCCACGGTAAGTTGCTAGCTAGCATTAAACTTATCTTATAAAAAACTATCAATCTTAACAAAATCACTTGTTTACTACACATGGTTGATGATATTACTACTTTAACAAGCTTGTCCTGTATTGAATATAATCAATGCGGTGCCTGTTAATTTATCATCAAATCACAGCCTACGTCGCTAAACGGGTGATGATTTAACAAAAGTTCATTCGAGAAAAAAGCACAATCGTTGCACCAATGCACCTAACCAAAAACATCAATGCCTTTCTTAAAATCAATACACAAGTATATTTTTTTAAACCTGCATATTTAGTTAAAATAAATTCATGTTAGCAGGCAATATTAACTAGGGAAATTGTGTCAGGGTATATGGAGCAGTTTGGGCCTCCTGTCTCGTTGCAAACTTTGTGAAGACCATTTCTTACTAACATAGGCCGTAATTAATTTGCCAGAATTTTACATAATTATGACATAACATTGAAGGTTGTGCAATGTAACAGCAATATTTAGACTTAGGGTTGCCAACCGTTCGATAAAATACGGAACGGTTTCGTATTTCACTGAAAGAATAAACGTTTTGTTTTCGAAATGACATGTTTCCAGATTTGACCAAATTAATGGCCTAAGACTCGTATTTCTGTCTCTTTATTATATTATAATTAAGTATATGATTTGGTATTTGATAGAGCAGTCTGACTGAGGCAGCAGCAGGCTCGTAAGCATTCCTTCAAACATCACTTTACTGCATTTGCCAACAGCTCTTCGCAATGCTTGAAGCACAGCTCTGTTTATGACTTCAAGCCTATCAAGATTAGGCTGGCAATACTATAGTGCCTATAAGAACATCCAATAGTCAAAGGTATATGAAATACAAATGGTATAGAGAGAAATTGTCCTATAATTCCTATAATAACTACAACCTAAAACTTCTTAACTGGGAATATTGAAGAATCATGTTAAAAGGAACCACCAGCTTTCATATGTTCTCATGTTCTGAGCAAGGAACTTAAACGTTAGCTTTTTTACATGGCACATACTGCACTTTTACTTTCTTCTCCAACACTGTGTTTTTGTATTATTTAAACCAAATTGAACATGTTTCATTATTTATTTGAGACTAAATTGATTTTATTTATGTATTTTATTAGGTTAAAATAAAAGTGTTCATTCAGTATTGTTGTAATTATCATTATTACAAATATTAAAATAAAAACTGTCTGATTAATCGGCATTGGCTTTTTAAATGAATTATTAAGTGATTAAAACTCGTAATTCCGTTACCAAATTGGTAATGGAATACCCCAAAAAGTCAGTAACCGAATTATTACAACTGAATTGGCTACAACAGGAAATCACAATAGTCATAAACCACAGTTGGGTCACCTGCTACTGTCCTCCCTTCTTTCTGTCATCTAGTGGTCAAACCAAGAATGTTAAAACAATCTAAGTCTAGACAACCCCTCCCTCCCTCTCTCTCTCTCTCTCTCTCTCTCTCTCTCTCTCTGCCTTTTCACTCTCACTCTCCAGTTAATGCCACCGGTCCTAGCTCTTACTGACACCTACCTATGAGCCCTCTCTCTTTCCATTTACATTAATCAGCATCCTCGCCCAATGAGCACCTACCGACACCGGACATACATTGATGTTGAAAAGTAGTTTACATTTGATCAGCCCAACCTGGTATTGATGTTAACGTCCACAGACGGACTGGACAAGTTTGGTTAGCACAGTACAGTACAGCACTGTACAGTGAGTAGAGCACAGTGGAATACAGTACAATACAGTAGTGCAGTACAATACAAGGAGTACAGCGCTGCTACGCTGTGATGGGAAACATGAGGAGAATGACATTCATATCCATAATTATGCATTTCTGTGTATTAGAGATCAGGGACCCATGATGTAATTCCATTGCCGGCTGTAAATCCACCTCTTATTGTAGTTCAATAACTCAAGGTGTCATGTCATAGCTGTCACCCCATTCTTTCTGAATCTTAATATGGAGCAGATATTTGAGAATTTTTTGAAAACGTGGTCGCATAAAAACCTGAGGGAGGTTTTACCACGATTCCGTTACCAAAGTTTGTCTCTGCACAGTTCTTCCACTAAATACGTTTTTTGTAAATGTTTCAGTGGAAATTGTTAAAAGTAGTCTTTGTGCATAGATTTGTATGGTTTGTTAAACTTTGAAATCAATGTTTTTTATTTGACATACAATTTCAAGTGAATAAACTGAGTCAAAGCGTAAATCCGTTACCATGGAATTGCTCATGAGGTGATTATAAGTGCGTCATATTCTTATCCTGTTGATAGATGCATCACACTTGACTGTCACTTTAGTACAGAAGTTACTGTCACGCCTTGGTCATTGTATTTTGTGTTTTTGGTATATGTTTGGGTAGGCCAGGGTGTGACATGGGTTTATATGTTGTGTTTCGTATTGGGGTTTGTATTAATTGGGATTGTGTATGATTAGGGGTGTGTCTAGTTAGGCTTGGCTGCCTGAGGCGATTCTCAATTGGAGTCAGGTGATTCTCGTTGTCTCGGATTGGGAACCGTATTTAGGTAGCCTGAGTTCGCGTTGTATTTTGTGGGTGTTTGTTCCTGTCTCTGTGTTGTAGTCACCAGATAGGCTGTAATTAGTTTCACGTTTCGTTTGTTGTTTTCTTATATCAGTTAATTTCATGTACCGCGATACTTTCATTAAAGTCATGAGTAACCTACACGCTGCATTTCGGTCTGACTCTCTTCTTACAACAGACGAACGTCGTTACAGTTACATGTTAATTACTGATCTTACATCCATTCCAATTAGGTGCCGAAAGTAGGGCTTAGCAATCCCCTTCAAAAATGAATTAAACAAATATTTGACTATTCAACAAATTTCTAGGAAACAAGCACCCGGTGTCCAGGTCAATTAATGTCAGTCACTGCTTGAGGACATAAGCCGCAGGAAACCAACCGTCAAATGCATGACGTTGGTGATGGGAGGCATGTTTATGTTGATATCTAATGTGGAACAGTGCAGCTGACAACCATGTGACATTCCATTGTCAGTGTCCCAAAGAAACATACTACAACCACTAGGTGATTTAACAAGTGAAGAGGGGCCCATAAATAGATGCTTGCTGTGCAACAGCTGTTCACTGCCAATGTGACTGCCTTCATTTTCACTTCAAATTCTAGAGGTATAAATAAGGAGGTTAAAAATGTACTCAAAATCACTAACTATTGACTTCTACTGGCCTGTGAAGCTATGATAACCCCTGACATCTGTTATCTTCCAAACCTCCTGTTCCCATACAAACACACTAGACAATTGACGACTAACGCTACCAGGCATTTAGCCCCCCAAATCAAACCATCATAGTTTTGGAGTTAAACCCTTTTCTCGGCTTGGCCCTGACCTGTCTGTGACATAAAGGGTCATGGCACAGTCTCTGTCTGACCACAGTCCGGCTGATTTAATCAAGTGAATCCATTCCGAATCATTCTCTGAATGTATTTTTTTTACCTAACACTTGCATGTACACTGGATTAGGAGCATTGCTATTTCTCTGCAGAGTCACTTTTCTGAAGTGCAGGTATGATTAGATTGTGTCCTGAATTGCTGCTGAGCAGAATGCACTGTCCAATCAGAGCCACTGACGATGATTTGGTGGTCCTCAGAACGGAAAAGGTTGGGAACCGACGCAGTAGGCTAAATCCTCACTGATGTCCCAAAATAGAGGAGTTCAACTGGGTGTCACAATGCTAAAACGTCGCTTCATAAAATTGAAGTTTTCGGTAATATAAAACTGCCCTTTAAAAAGGAAAACTCCAGCCAGCACACTTGAGTTGAGCTTGATGCTTCACTTTAACAACTACACCTAATAACAAAATAATAAAAACACTTCAGCAATAGACATTCTTCTCAGGTTAGCCTTCATGCAATGAAAAACGACCAGCAGGTACGTTCCATTGAAAGAGTTCATAATGAAACATTCTCAGGTACATTTTAGAAACAGGAAATGGTGCGGTGCGATCGATCCTCACTGCTCACAGCTAGACCTAAGAATAAAGTGAATTCACTGCTCATCTCGAGACCTCTATGAAATAAACCTGTAGTCATGTTTCACTCATTTATTGTGTGCTTGAAATGAACCATCATGAGTTGAACATCAAAGCCTTGAAGAGAGTCTTTCTTAAAGGGACAGAGCACAGGGGGAAAAAATTACTTTGCTTTTACACGGACCTGCTCCATTTGTGCATGGCTAGTCACACTTAGCATCCCCAGCGATATTCCAACTAGCGTTCAGTTTAAGCTTGCAGGACATGGCCCAGTAACCTACTTTCCCTCCAGCAGGCTCCGTAACAGCAGAGGCTGCGTGTCATGAGTTACCTAACATTCACACAGCATATTTTCAGGCAGAGAGACGTGAAAACCCTCTACAGCATAAGGAGGGGGCTGAGACCCCCATTTCCTCTCTGTACACCTTTCGATTAAAAACAAAAACTTGTCAAGGAGCTCTGTGAAAGTAAAGGTTATGGCATCACCTCTTTAACAGAACTCACTGCATCTGTTCTAAAAGCTCATAAAAAGCATGTTGCATATTTTCAACCTTTATAGGGCAGCAGGTAGCCTAGTGGTTAGAACGTTGGACTAGTAACTGAAAGGTTGCAAGATCAAATCCCCAAGCTGACAAGGTAAAAATCTGTTGTTCTGCCCCTGAACAAGGCAGTTAACCCACTGTTCATAAGCTGTCACTGAAAATAAGATGTTTTTCTTAACTGACTTGCCTAAACTGACTTGCCTAAATAAATAAATAAAATAACCAAGGCTTGAACTGACCCTTTATACTGCCATGACACAGCTTTACTAAGAAGACCTTATAGAGCCCCACAGTGGATGTGTCATAATACTCATATAACCTAGCTGTAAAACAGGGAAATTGTTCCAATTGTTTTTCCACCATTCAATTTTCCAATAGGGTATTTTAGAAACACTTCAAATAAGGGCTGTGTTTCGTGTAGGCTTACCATGCTGTGACGTTTTGATAACCATGTAAATCTCTCTTGGACAAGGTGACTTTTATCAATGCAGTACCAGTCAAACGTTTGGACACACCTACTCATTAAAGGGATATTCTTAATATTTACTATTTTCTATATTGTGGAATAATAGTGAAGACATCAAAACGATGAAATAACACATATGAAAACATGTAGTAATCAAAAAAGTGTTTTATATATACAGTGCCTTGCGAAAGTATTCGGCCCCCTTGAACTTTGCGACCTTTTGCCACATTTCAGGCTTCAAACATAAAGATATAAAACTGTATTTTTTTGTGTAGAATCAACAACAAGTGGGACACAATCATGAAGTGGAACGACATTTATTGGATATGTCAAACTTTTCTAACAAATCAAAAACTGAAAAATTGGGCGTGCAAAATTATTCAGCCCCTTTACTTTCAGTGCAGCAAACTCTCTCCAGAAGTTCAGTGAGGACCTCTGAATGATCCAATGTTGACCTAAATGACTAATGATGATAAATACAATCCACCTGTGTGTAATCAAGTCTCCGTATAAATGCACCTGCACTGTGATAGTCTCAGAGGTCCGTTAAAAGCGCAGAGAGCATCATGAAGAACAAGGAGTACACCAGGCAGGTCCGAGATACTGTTGTGAAGAAGTTTAAAGACGGATTTGGATACAAAAATATTTCCCAAGCTTTAAAAATCCCAAGGAGCACTGTGCAAGCGATAATATTGAAATGGAAGGAGTATCAGACCACTGCAAATCTACCAAGACCTGGCCGTCCCTCTAAACTTTCAGCTCATACAAGGAGAAGACTGATCAGAGATGCAGCCAAGAGGCCCATGATCACTCTGGATGAACTGCAGAGATCTACAGCTGAGGTGGGAGACTCTGTCCATAGGACAACAATCAGTCGACAACTGGTGACGAGTGGAAGACCGCTTTCAACACGCCTACTGGTCACTATGAATACTTGGTGATGCCCTTCGGCCTGACCAACGCCCCAGCGGTGTTCCAAGCGCTCATAAACAATGTGCTTAGGGATATGCTTAACATATTTGTGTTCGTTTACTTGGATGACATCCTCATCTTTTCGAGCTCTCTTCAAGAACACACTAAGCATGTCAGAGAAGTACTCAAACGCCTCCTAGACAGCCATCTGTACGTTAAGCCGGAAAAATGTGAATTCCATTCATCCCGAGTACAATTCCTGGGATTTGTAGTGGAACCCGGTCGAGTCCAAATGGACCCCAGGAAGGTAGGGGCGGTAGCAGATTGGCTCCCACCCAAATCCGTTAAGGAAGTTCAGCGTTTCCTGGGCTTCACTAACTTTTACCGCAAATTCATAAAGAACTTCAGCTTGGTGGCAGCCCCTCTCTCAGCTTTAACCAAGGGTGGCAATGCAAGGTTTTTGTGGGGAAGAGAAGCTGAAACGGCCTTCCAAGGACTCAAGCAGCGCGTCCTCTCTGCTCCCATCCTGATACTACCGACTACGGATGAACCGTTTGTGGTGGAGGTAGATGCCTCAGAGGTTGGTGTTGGAGCTGTCCTGTCTCAGAGGGGTGAAGACAAGAAGCTTCATCCGTGCGCTTTCTTCTCACACCGGCTTAACCCGGCTGAGAGGAACTACGATGTGGGGGATCGTGAACTCCTAGCGGTTAAGATGGCATTGAAGGAATGGAGACACTGGCTCGAGGGGGCTTCTCACCCGTTTCAAGTGCTTACGGACCACAAAAATCTGGAGTATATCCAGCAGGCGAAGCGGTTGAACTCTAGACAAGCTAGATGGTCTCTTTTCTTCAATCGATTCCAGTTTATCCTCACCTATCGGCCCGGGTCGAAGAATCTCAAACCGGATGCCCTGTCCCGAGTCTACGCTCCTGCCATTCGAGGTGACACGGACATGCCTGTCCTTCCTGCTGCTAAGATCGTGGCTCCGATCTCGTGGCAAGTTGAGGATACCGTGAGACGAGCTCAAGCTATTGAACCGGACCCGAAAGGAGGTCCTGCCAATCGGTTGTTTGTCCCCAAGGCAGTGAGGACTCAGGTCCTTCTGTGGGGGCACTCCTCTCACCTCACCTGTCAACCGGGCGTAGGTCGCACCTTGGAGTTCATCCAGCGTAAGTTCTGGTGGCCTACCATAAGAGAAGACGTTGCCACTTTCGTCAATGCCTGCCCCGTGTGCTGCCAGGGCAAATCTTCTCACCTCCGCCCGCAAGGACTCCTTCACCCTTTACCTGTTCCCCACAGACCCTGGTCCCATATCTCGTTGGACTTCATTACTGGCCTTCCTCCATCCCATGGCAATACTACTATCCTAGTCATTATCGACAGGTTTTCTAAGGCGGCCAGGTTCGTCCCTCTGACTAAGTAGCCTTCTGCCAAGGAAACGGCTGAGTTGGTAATTAATCATGTGTTCCGAGTCTTCGGCATTCCTCAAGATATGGTTTCTGACAGATGGCCCCAGTTTGCCTCTAGGTTTTGGAAGGCCTTCTGCCAACTCATGGGGGCTTCTGCCAGTCTATCTTCAGGGTACCATCCGGAGTCCAACGGCCAAACTGAGAGGATGAATCAAGAGCTGGAAACCACCCTCCGATGTATGACTCGTAACAACCCGTCCACATGGTCGTCCTTCATTGTTTGGGCCGAATACGCGCACAACACCTTGCGCTCCTCCTCCTCTGGTATGTCCCCACACGAGTGTCAGTTTGGCTATGCCCCTCCATTGTTCCCGGACCAGGAGGCAGAAGTCAGAGTGCCTTCAGCCTTGAAGTTCGTCAGACGCTGTCGGCTTATGTGGAGGAAGACCCGTCTTAATCTTATGCGTTCCTCACAGAGGTACCAACAACAAGCCAACAGACGTCGCCGTCCCGGGCCTACCCTGCGCCCCGGCCAGAGAGTCCGGCTCTCCACAAGAGACTTACCACTATGGGTGGAGTCTCGCAAGCTGTCCCAAAAATACATCGGTCCCTTTAAGGTTGCCAGGAGAGTTAACCCAGTTTCTTATCGCCTACACTTACCCAGATCCCTTAAGATTAATCCCACGTTTCACATTTCCTTATTAAAACCTGTTGTTTTTTCTCCCCTTGTACCGGCAGACAGACCTCCGCCTCGTGTCATTGGAGGCCAGCCGGCTTATACCGTCCATCGGATACTGGATTCCCGCCGGGTGCAGCGGTCCTGGCAGTATCTGGTGGACTGGGAAGGCTACGGTCCCGAGGAGCGCTCCTGGGTTCCTGCCAAAGACATACTGGACCCTGACCTCATTCGTCAGTTCAGGGCCCTCCACCCTGAGAGAGCTGGTAGGAACGTCAGGAGCCGTTCCTAGGGGGGGGATTCTGTCAGGATTTGGCCAGGGTTGTTCCGGTTTTTGGTCACTAGATGCCCCCATTGTGCCTTTTGACCTTTTGTTTTCCCTTGATCCCCATTATTATTTGCACCTGTGCCTCGTTTCCCCTGATTGTATTTAAACCCTTTGTTTTCTTCTGTTCTTTGCTCTGTGTTTGTATGTTAGCACCCAGCCCTAGTACTCTGAGAACTCTTGTTGTTCCCGGTGGACTCTCTTGTGGAATTCTGTTTTTTGTTCTTGTTTGTTTTTTGAGTATCTTTTGAGGCTTTTTGTGCCTTACCTTCCACCTTGTGGATTTACCTTTTTGTCTTGGAGGATTACCTTTGTTCTGGTAGGATTCCTTTTGAGGTTGTGGAGTTAAATGTTTTCCTGAAGAACTTCACTTTTTACTTCATTAAATACACCGTCTTAAGTACTGCTGTGTCTGCCTCATCTTCTGGGTTCTGCTGACTATTCGTGGCTCAGTTGGTTAAGTAACTGTTTCTCACTCCGGAGACCTGGGTTCGTAACCGGGTCCTGACACGTGTTATTTCATAGTTTTGATGTCTTCACTGATTATTCTACAAAGTAGAAAATAGTAAAATAAAGAAAAACCCTTGAATGTGTGTCCAAACTTTTGACTGGTACTGTATATTCGGCTTGATTTACTCTCATATTTGAACATGCTAATTCGAATCAAAGTAGACATCATGCAAAACTACAATTCCCTGCAAGCTCCTACACCTCATCTCTAGCTGACAACTTTTCTAACCGATACTGTGTCAAATTTAAAACTTGTACAAGACATTTCACAGAACTGTCCATTTAAATACATTTGGCCAATTTTTTCATTACTACATTTAGCTATAATTCAGAGATTCTTACCTCTGCCTTGATTCGGCAATCTCGTCCAGATAATCATGGCATTTGTAGTTTTTTATGATAGCCACATTAGTAGCTAATTAGCGTTTAATTTATAGGATAAGTCACCTTATCCTAGAGAGTTTTACACGGTTATCAAAGCATCAACCAGGGTAAGCCTACACGACACCCTTATTTTAAGTGTTTCTAAAATCACCCGAGGGAAAAATGAATTGTGGAATTAGCGATAGGAACCATTTCCGTTTTGGTATTATGACTCATACTGTGGTACTCTATAGTATAAGTATCTATCGATGGAAGGGAAAGTTACATGAAGAGATAGATAAAAATGGGCAGATGAGTGAGGAAAATGAGATGTCAGCCAGTAGAGGGCAGACAGTGTATCTCTTGAGTTAAAAGTCTAACTCTTAGTGGGTTGTCTCAGTAAAATAAGCTTAGCTACCTCACTTCACCATTACTTCACCTCACCTACTCTGGCAACCAAAACCCTGACCACATGGGACCAGCCTCATCACAGACCAGATGAACAATAGTAAAACTATCAACATAGGCTTCCAATCCTGGCTCCTTGAACACTTTATCAGGATCATTGTGAGCCAAAAATCATCAAATCGTCAGTATAAAGGCAAATGGAAACTTAAATAATGTGATGTCTTCAAAATAATGTCTCACATGATTGTACTGTGTGTTGAAGTAATTAAACGATGACCGCAAACTTTTTGCCATTATAGATTGTTTTTGTGAATAATATCCATTATCTGAACTAAGCCAGCACTTTTTCTGCGAGTCTGATATACATTCAGGATCGGTGTGAGTGGAGAAGAGTCACCATCATCATCATCAATCGTACCACGCAATCATAGGCCTACATTTTCTCATAAGGATGAACAGCTTTCGTTGCAAATATTTTCTCCTGACGCCCAGAACAACTGCGCAGCACGGGTAAATTTAGTTTCCCTTCTTTAATAAATATATCTGAGGCGTGACGTCACTGCAACTGGCTCATGCTTCTTCATGAGTCATGAGTTACATAACAATGTCTCTTTTAGTGATTAACCTACATAAATTAGATGTTGTAAGGAGTGCTCTCCTGATAGTGTGGTCACGATCAACCTTTCAGAACGAAGTAACTTTTATATCGGACCAAAACTATAATTCCACGACTGGTCTGGCTCGCATGGATAGCCTACTGTCTTTCCAAGTAGACTACAGGCTATTCAACACATCCAAAACGTGCAGCCTTATTCTTAATACTGTATGAAAATAAATAAAAAATAACTTGGTATAGCCTGTCAAATTAGGTAATCTAATAGAAAACCGTGAAATCACCTGGAAGTTTCCATTTCCGACAACTGCACGACTATAAAACCATAGACTATCATGCACCGGCATATCAATGGAACATCAACTTTCGATCAACCTTAGCCAGATGTCACTCACTCCACTCAATGTAGGTTACGCGTGAACTTGCTGTAAGCGAGTAAAAGTAATGCATTAACTTACTTAATGTAAAGCAGCAACGAGGGGACGATTCCGATATGAAAATCCCATCCGAGAAATACAACAAGGCTTTTAGACTCCTATTCCCACCATGAAATAGTGTTAAGTAACTGGCACCGTTTCTGTAGGCAATGAGATACTTCGAAGTGTTTTCACTGCTGATGTTCATTTTCCAAACCACACACCTCACAATTTACATCATCAGCCGTCGTCGCACCTTAAAAGGAGCTACAGGGAGTGACCTAACCAAGCGCGTCGTGTCCAGATTCGCTACAGTAGGGGAGTGAGGAGGAGCGTCCGGCACGAGCGCATATCCTCAGTTCATTGCCATTGAAGCGTAGCCCGCCAACGTCATCGCCTAAAATTATGGACAACATTCACTACTCAGCCAATTCGTTCACAGTAATGATCGAGTCCATCTGGCATCTAGTGCTTCAGGACAACCTCATCCCATTTTTATCACATTGCTATTTTTCCGATTTATGCATGCATCATAGTGCTGTAGCTTTAGTTCTATTGTCGCATTAAAACAACTGGAAACTCGAAAATCTCCGACTTCTAACTTCAGTGCGTTCAGGACAACTGGAAACTCAGATTGGAAAAATCGTTTTTATCCAACTCGGAATTACAATTTTGGGCCTCTTTTTAGAGCTCCGACTTTGCGACTTGAAGATCACTGACGTTATGATTTGATCTCGAATTTTTCTGAGTTCCCAGTTGTCTTGAAAGCACCATAAATTGACGTGTGCCCAGCAGCCAACGAAGTTACACAACAAACATTATTTTGCAAGTACAGGGCTTCTGCTACTTGTAAACTTCCATCACAGTAAATTATTGAAATTGCAGAATGGACTGATATTACTACCTTAACACTCATTTGCTTTTTATGTCTAACCTTATTGCCTATTTCAAATAATCGCCTACCATTGGCCTATTGACATGTGGTGCACATATCGGACTAAACTACATAGGCATATGCTACAGCTCAAAGTAGCCCACTATAATTTGAATAAAATGGTGGGTTAAACTGGGTCATACAGGGTATTTACAGTCTCTGTACAGGACAGATAAAGGACACGGTATTGCTATCTGGTGACAAACATGATCATTGGCAAATTATGATTTTCCCTCAAAAAATCAAACCCAACTCATAATAGAAAATAAGTATGACTTTTGTATCTACAATGATTTAGAATGAGACATTCACATTATCTACAGTATATCACTGAAACATTCAAATGTCATTCAAAATGTTTTAAATGAATGATTTCCACATTTACATGGATTAACAGGTGGAAAATACATTTACAGATAACATAATTTGTGACATAGTCTATCATACTTACAAATTCAATTCAACATTTGCATCAACATGATCACTTAGCCTATGTGTGAGATATTTTCACATTTGCATAAGCAATGATGTGGCATGGCTAATCTTATTCACCAGCAGATTATCAAACGTTGTGGCAAGTAAGGTTTTGGTGTGGAATGTTTAAAGCTAGAATCCTTAGTTGCTACATCCATATTTGGACTTTAATGACATATACCCATTGATTCTTGAAGAATACAACCTATCAATGCCTGATGAGCTTAGTTCAATTGTTGCCAAATTCTCTTTGGTGAATCACCCTTGGTTACATTGCATGATAACCTTACAGGATATGAGTTCAATGTGTGTCCATGGCGACAGGTTGACTTCATTCTATTTCAGAAGAGGAGAGAGAGCAAGCGATATCTCTTAGCCATTACCTAACCCTTGGACTCTTCCCTGTGCTGTATTCAGGGGAAGTAGGGGTGCTGAGGGTGCTGATAAATCCAAATCAAATAAAAAGTAAGGGTGCTGAGGGTGCTGATAAAAATATATATGCAAAAATATATATACAAAAAATATCCTACCAAATTAGTACACTAGGCGTTTATTACTCCTGTATGATTAATTACATTGTCTGAAAGTATGAAAAATACACTGACAACATCACAAATACATTATCTGTACAGCTAAAAACAACAATCCAATGTAAAAACAAGTTGACATTGAGGTTAAAGAAAGTGTGCTTTCTCAATTTACCAAATTTTTAAAACTCTTCATTTAGACAAAATCAAGACATCAATATTCATGTAATGTTTTTTGTATAAAAATATTAATTTACAGCTTAATTTGAGCCAATTCAGAACAAATCCTGCGATGAACTGAATGACATGTTTTCTATTGTTTGATAGCCCAACATAAAACATGACTATTATAACATAAAAAGCCATCACTACAGTTAATGCCTACACAGACATGTATTAGGGGTTGTCCTAGTATCCATGGTAGCAGTTGCATAAATGATAAACTTCCTTATTAACAATTCACATCTCACACACCAGTGGAGTCATCATGGTATATCTTATTTCATCATTAGTTGACCAGGATCCATGAAGCAATGACAAGTAAATTACATTAACTGTGTTATACAACTCCCATCTACCTTACAGACCTGGCAACCTGAGGTTATGCCATCATGGTGAGTCAGAGAAGAGTGAAGAAATAAAGTGAGAAACACACATTTACACACAAATGACAATCAATTAACGCAAGCGTCCAGCCAGTCACATACGTTGTACTGCTGTAATTTAGTAGTTCAGCATTTCTCCAAAGCCAAACTAGAGATCTTCACATACAGACACATACAGCCTACAGTACGTGATCAATTCTCTTTCCTTAAACATATATTAACGCAACGGTATTTTAATGTACTGTACATTTGATTGGATTTTTATTTATATCACTAACATTTAGGAGACATTTAGGAGACTTTTTCAAACAAGTTATGTTGACAATGGCTCTCTCTATTCGATTCAGTTTGTCAACTAGACCTAACAGAACTGTTTGGGATTGAGACAAACATGAATTCAAGTTTGAAAACAGGCTGAAAGAGAGCTGCCTTTATATGAGGAATATGCTGGTGTAATTGTCTGTTTCAGTCTTTCATTCAATCCATTGAGACAGTTATACAAACCTCCAATCCAGTGGTGACCCATCATTCAGGGCATGTGGGGCAGAGCCCCACTTGTTTTGAGCCCCACATTTGTAGCTATGTTTTTGCATGTTATTTTGGCATTAATACGTGTCACATATCAGTTTGCAAACAATGTAAAAAAATATATATATATATATTTCCTTGAGTTAATAATGCTGCATACAAACATGATCTCTTGTTATGCTTTATTGAGTAAGGCATCTCCAAAATGCAGGTGTTTCAGCCGAGCTCAGTGCTTTCTGTGGTGGTGGGGCAGCCAACATAAAATACGGAGCATAGGAGTTGGTAATGTTCTCTAGTTGTGCTGTGATTGACTCGCTGTGTAGAGCTCGAAAATTCAAGCCCCTTGGGTGCTGCCATAGAGTTACATTAGAAGTGCCCATCCAAGAAGGCGCAAGGTCATTGGCCATAGATACAATGACATCAAATCACATTTTGTATTTACAGAAGCTTTGATTGGACGAATCAATCAATCAAATGTATTTATAAAGCCCTTTTTACATCAGCCAATGTCACAAAGTGCTGTACAGAAACCCAGCCTAAAACCCCAAACAGCAGGCAATGCAGATGTAGAGGCAGATATAGAAGCATGGTGGCTAGGAACAACTCATTGACTGATCATGTCAACATCATACTTTCAAAGTCTTAACTAGCTGTCATCATGAATCAAGTCGACAATCTACTGGAAAATCATATAAATCATATCATATCATATAAAGAGAAATAATGAAGAGAAATTATAAATAAAACGTATTGGTGCTCATCGGCCATTGGACATTACAAACATTACACAACACGTTGGAAATCACAAATTCAACAATGAGTAGTTTGGAAGGAATCAGTGGCTGACTGCAAGCATTGCAAAGCAATCACTAGCCTGCTATTCAGTGGAGTGGCTGTTGAAGAGTCTCTTTTTGCCAAGCTTAAAATAATTAACATTCAACATTGGCCAATGCAGTCAATGAAGCGTTATTTGTTCCGTGCTCAAAACAACTGTTAACTCAGGAACTGAGAAATCTGACTTCAGTGAGTTCAAGACAACTGGAAACTCGGGATAAAACGAGCTCCGACTGGGAAAATACGTTTTGAGCGCTCATCCATCTCGGAATTGTAAGTCATGAACTCGGGCCTCTTTCTAGAGCTACGACCTGAAGATCACTAACGTCATCATGATTCGACCTAGTTTTTTTCCAAGTTCCCAGATGTCTTGAAAGCACCATAAATCAACAGAATGCTGGACTTTGATGATAAAGTTTGATTACAAAATTTGCACACGAAGGATCGTCACTCCACCTTCCTGTTCAAGTGAGCACAGCACAACAAGGTGAGCCCAAAAATGTATGGTATGCTGCTGCATAAATTATGTAATATGCCAGGGAGATATGTATATTGTAGCTAAGAAAGTAATACTAAGTGTATGTTGTGTAGTAAGCTGTTAGTAGCCCACCCTAATAATTTGATCTATTTCCCCCTCTTAATTTTGCCAACTGTTCTGACTTGTTCTGACGAACGAATTGACTGTTCTGACTTGCCTACTGTTCTGACAGTGCACATGTGGCCTATAGCCTGATTTAGAGAAATGTTATCAAATATTGTAAGAACTTTCATTGTCTGCTTACATGCCCCCTTTATTTATCCTCCGGTTCTGACTTGGTGTACAGGGAAAAACTGTAAGAACGTCCCATGTTCTGAATTCTGTCGCTGTATACCACTGCTCCACCTGGCTATCAGCAGAGCCTTGTTTGGCAGAAAAACAGTTCATTCAGCCTCATTTACTGCCTTTTAAAAATATAGCTTATATGGCTGACTTGCTTAAACAAATGTGGTTTCTACTGACTATTGAGATGTACAAACTACGGTATATTTGGATGACAAGCACATAATTAGGATTAAGACAATAAGCTAGCTAGGACGGAGGTAGTCAATAAAACTATTTGTTCAGCATGTCATGGCTGTTGAAAGGAGAGGACCAAAGGTGCGGCGTGGTGAGCATACATTTTCCTTTTATTAATCAAAATGACGCCGAACAAAAACAAATAACACTACAAAAACAAACCGTGAAGCTCAAAGGCCATGTGCCCTAAACAAAGTCAACTTCCCACAAAGAAAGGAGGGAAAAAGCTACCTAAGTATGGTTCCCAATCAGAGACAACGATAGACAGATGTTCCTGATTGAGAACCATATCCGGCCAAAACATAGAAACACCAAATGATAGAAAACGAAACATAGAATGCCCACCCCAACTCACACCCTGACCAAATCAAATAGAGACATTAAAGGCTCTCTACGGTCAGGGCGTGACACAGCACTTTTGAAATGCACACAAAAAAATGTGGGTTTCAACAACGGTTCTTCTAAGATCCTCAAAGTTCTTCAAAGAACCTTAGGGTTCTTGGCACTGAAAATGGTCCCCAAAAGGTTCTTCAAGACCCCATAGGAGGTAGGGTTTATCGAGGAACCTCCTTAGTTGGTGGGGGTTCTTGCAGGAACCTAACTGCCCAACTGAAACACTTGGATTTGAATTTAAAAGGACAACAGGTGCAGACACTTAACTGAAACGTGTAAAGGTCTCCTCAATTTAAGGTAAGGTTTATCCCTTGTATGATCTAAATGTATATTATTTTATGATGATACCATCTTTTCATATTTGTGCAAATCTTTCTAAAACATAGAATAGGCACAATTCAAATGATATGAATCAACAAAGAGGTAAGAATATCTAGGCTATAAGAATATGTTGAAGGCTAGCTGTATTGGTTGAAGATGACAGAACTGCTCCCTTTTGTGTCTGTGTCTGCAGGTATACAGACAAGGAAGCATACGTATGTCAGTTGGTATTGGTATGTTATGCAAATTATATTTACCATCCTCCGCCCTTACCTCTTCAATGAATATCCCATAGGCCTCTACATTATCGACAAGGTATGTGATCAAGACAAAGGAGATTATTGTAGACTACAGGAAAAGGAGGACTGAGCATACCCCCCATTCTCATCGACGGGGCTGTAGTGGAGCAGGTTGAGAGCTGATGTGGATGCAAAGTTCCTTTGCATCCGCATCACCAATAAACTAACATGGTCCAAGCACACCAAGACAGTCGTGAAGAGGGCACGACAAAACCTATTCCCCCTCAGGAGACTGAAAAGATTTGTCATGGGTCCTCAGATCCTCAAAAGGTTCTACAGCTGCACCATTAAGAGCATCCTGATGGATTGCATCACTGCCTGGTATGGCAACTGCTCAGGCTCTGATTGCAAGGCACTACAGAGGGTAGTGCGTACGGCCCAGTACATCACCGGGGCCAAGCTTCCTGCCATCGATGACCTCTACACCAGGCGGTGTCAGAGGAAGGCCCTAAAAATTGTCAAAGACTCCAGCCACCCTAGTCATAGAGTGTTCTCTCTGCTACTGCACGGCAAGCGGTACCGGAGCGCCAAGTCTAGGTCCAAGAGGCTTTTAAACAACTTCTACCCCCAAGCCATAAGACTCCTGAACATCAAATAAAATGGCTACCCAGACTATTTGCATTTCCACCCCTTCCACCTTTCCAGAAACAAGTCTCTCACCGCTTGCTATAGACCACCCTCTGCCCCCAGTTGTGCCCTGGACATTGTAGGTGAATTGATTGCCCCCCATCTATCTTCAGAGCTCGTGCTGCTAGGTGACCTAAACTGCGACATGCTTAACACGCCGGCCATCCTACAACCTAAGCTAGATGCCTTCAATCTCACACAAATTATCAATGAACCTACCAGGTACAACCCCAAATCCGTAAACACGGGCATCCTCATAGATATCATCCTAACCAACTTTCCCTCCAAATACACCTCTGCTATCTTCAACCAAGATCTCAGCGATCACTGCCTCATTGCCTGCATCTGTAATGGGTCTGCTGCCAAACGACCACCCCTCATCACTGTCAAACGCTCCCTAAAACACTTCAGCGAGCAGGCCTTTGTAATCGACCTGGCCAGGGTAACCTGGAAGGATATTGACCTCATCCCGTCAGTAGACGATGCCTGGTTATTCTTTAAAAGTGCCTTCCTCACCATCTTAAATAAGCATGCCCCATTCAAAAAATGTAGAACCAGGAACAGATATTGTCCAGATATAGCACAAAACCATCCTGGGGCGTACCGCATTAACATCAAATAGCCCCCTTGATATACAACATTTCAGGGAAGTTAGGAACAAATATGCAGGCAGTTAGGAAAGCTAAGGTTAACTTTTTCAAACAGAAATGTGCATCCTGTAACACAAACTCAAAAAGGTTCTGGGGCTCTGTAAAGTCTATGGAGAATAAGAGCAGCTCCTCCCAGCTTCCCACTGCACCGAGGCAAGGAAACACAGTCACCACCGATAAATCCACTATAATTGAGAATTTCAATAAGCATTTTTCTAAGGCTGGCCATGCTTTCCACCTGGCTATCCCTACCCCGGTCAACAGCCCTGCACCCCCCACAGCAACTTGTCCAAGCCTCCCCATTGCTCCTTCACCCAAATCCAGATAGCTGATGTTCTGAAAGAGCTGCAAAATCGGGACCCCTACAAATCAGCCAGACTAGACAATCTGGACCCTCTCTTTCTAAAGTTATCTGCCGAAATTGTTGCAACACCTATTACTAACCTGTTCAACCTCTCTTTTGTATCGTCTGAGATTCCCAAAGATTGGAAAGCTGCCGCGATCATCCCCCTCTTCAAAGGGGGAGAAACTCTAGACCCAAACTGCTACAGACATATATCTATCCTACCATGCCTTTCTAAGGTCCTCAAAGGCCAAGTTAACAAACAGATTACCGACCATTTTGAATTCCACTGTACCTTCTCCGCTATAAAATCTGGTTTCAGAGCTGGTCATGGGTGCACCTCAGTCACGCTCAAGGTCCTAAACGATATCATAACCAGCATCGATAAGAGACAGTACTGTGCAGCAGTATTCATCAACCTGGCCAAGGCTTTCGACTCTGTCAATCACCTCATTCTTGTCGGCAGACTCAACAGCCTTGGTTTCTCAAATGACTGCCTCGCCTGGTTCACCAACTACTTCTCTGATAGAGTTCAATTGAAGGGCCTGTTGTCCGGACCTCTGGCAGTCTCTATGGGGGTGCCACAGGGTTAAATTCTTGGGCGGACTCTCTTCTCTGTATACATCAATGATGTCGCTCTTGTTGCTGGTGATTCTCTGATCCACCTCTACTCAGACGACACCATTCTGTATATTTCTGGCCCTTCTTTGGACACTGTGTTAACTAACCTCCAGACGAGCTTCAATGCCATACAACTCTCCTTCCGTGGCCTCCAACTGCTCTTAAATGCAAGTAAAACTAAATGCATGCTCTTTAACCGATCGCTGGCCGCACCAGCCTGCCCGTCCAGCATCACTACTCTGGACGGTTCTGACTTGTGGACAACTACTATATGTGGACAACTACAAATACCTAGGTGTCTGGTAAGACTACAAACTCTCCTTCTCGACTCACATTAAGCTTCTCCAATCCAAAATCAAATCTAGAATCAGCTTCCTATTTCGCAACAAAGCCTCCTTCACTCATGCTGCCTAACATACCCTCGTAAAACTGACCATCCTACCCATCCTCGACTTTGGATGTCACTTAAAAAATAGCCTCCAACACGCTAGTCAACAAATTGGATGCAGTCTATCACAGTGCCATACTACCCACCACTGTGACCTGTACGCTCTCGTTGGCTGGTCATCACTTCATACTCATCACCAAACCCACTGGCTCCAGGTCATCTACAAGTCTTTGCTAGGTAAAGCCCCGCCTTATCTCAGCTCACTGGTCACCATAGCAGCACCCACCTGTAGCACGCACTCCAGCAGGTATATTTCACTGGTCACCCCCAAAGCCAATTCCTCCTTTGGCCGCCTTTCCTTCCAGTTCTCTGCTGCAAGTGACTGGAACAAACTGCAAAAATTCCTGAAGCTGGAGACTCATATCTCCCTCACTAACTTTAAGCACAAGCTGTCAGAGCAGCTCACAGATAACTGCACCCATCTGTAAGTAGCCCATTCAACTACCTCATCCCCATACTGTATTTATTCATTTATCCTGCTCCTTTGCACCCCAGTATCTCTACTTGCACATTCATCTTCTGCACATCTATCACTCCAGTGTTTAATTGCTATATTGTAATTACTTCGCCACCATGGCCTATTTATTGCCTTACCTCCCTTATCATACCTTATTTTCACACAATTTTTTTAGAGTTTTTTTTACTGTATTATTGACTGTATGTTTGTTTATTCCATGTGTATCTCTGTGTTGTTGTGTGTCGAACTGCTTTGCAATATCTTGGCCAGGTTGCAGTTGTAAATGAGAACTTGTTCAAAACTAGCCTACCTGGTTAAATAAAGGTGAAATAAAAAATATATATGCTGCTGCTACTCTGTTATTATCTATGCATAGTCACTTTAATAACTCTACCTACATGTACATATTACCTCAATTACCTCGACTAACCATTGCTCCCGCACATTGACTCTATACCCCCTGTATATAGCCTCGCTATTGTTATTTTACTGTTGCTCTTTAACTATGTTACTTTTATTTCTAACATTTTTATTTTCTTAAAACTGCATTGTTAGTTAAGGGCTTGTATAAGTAAGCATTTCACCTGTTGTATTCAGCGCATGTGACAAATAATCATGCAAACAGGTTTTTTCCATCACATTCACCACAAATACCAAAGGTATGAATTCTGTTGTGTGCATGTTTTGTTAATCATCTGTATAATTACATTTTTGGGGATAAACAGACTTCACCCTCCCTACATCTCTGATGAATATGACAGGAAACTTGTTCAATCACCATGCACGGCAAAATCATTCTGGCTGTTGATACGGAGAACATCAACACATTAACATCAACACGCCAGAGGATATACAGTGCCTTGCGAAAGTATTCGGCCCCCTTGAACTTTGCGACCTTTTGCCACATTTCAGGCTTCAAACATAAAGATATAAAACTGTATTTTTTTGTGAAGAATCAACAAGTGGGACACAATCATTAAGTTGACCGACATTTATTGGATATTTCAAACTTTTTTAACAAATCAAAAACTGAAAAATTGGGCGTGCAAAATTATTCAGCCCCCTTAAGTTAATACTTTGCTGCGATTACAGCTGTAAGTCGCTTGGGGTATGTCTCTATCAGTTTTGCACATCGAGAGACTGAATTTTTTTCCCATTCCTCCTTGCAAAACAGCTCGAGCTCAGTGAGGTTGGATGGAGAGCATTTGTGAACAGCAGTTTTCAGTTCTTTCCACAGATTCTTGATTGGATTCAGGTCTGGACTTTGACTTGGCCATTCTAACACCTGGATATGTTTATTTTTGAACCATTCCATTGTAGATTTTGCTTTACGTTTTGATTCATTGTCTTGTTGGAAGACAAATTTCCGTCTCAGTCTCAGGTCTTTTGCAGACTCCATCAGGTTCTTCCAGAATGGTCCTGTATTTGGCTCCATCCATCTTCCCATCAATTTTAACCATCTTCCCTGTCCCTGCTGAAGAAAAGCAGGCCCAAACCATGATGCTGCCACCACCATGTTTGACAGTGGGGATAGGGTGTTCAGTGATGAGCTGTGTTGCTTTTACGCCAAACATAACGTTTTGCATCGTTGCCAAAAAGTTCAATTTTGGTTTCATCTGACCAGAGCACCTTCTTCCACATGTTTGGTGTGTCTCCCAGGTGGCTTGTGGCAAACTTTAAACGACACTTTTTATGGATATCTTTAAGAAATGGCTTTCTTCTTGCCACTCTTCCATAAAGGCCAGATTTGTGCAAAATACGACTGATTGTTGTCCTATGGACAGAGTCTCCCACCTCAGCTGTAGATCTCTGCAGTTCATCCAGAGTCATGGGCCTCTTGGCTGCATCTCTGATCAGTCTTCTCCTTGTATGAGCTGAAAGTTTAGAGGGACGGCCAGGTCTTGGTAGATTTGCAGTGGTCTGATACTCCTTCCATTTCAATATTATCGCTTGCACAGTGCTCCTTGGGATGTTTAAAGCTTGGGAAATCTTTTTGTATCCAAATCCGGCTTTAAACTTCTTCACAACAGTATCTCGGACCTGCCTGGTGTGTTCCTTGTTCTTCATGATGCTCTCTGTGAGACTATCACAGTGCAGGTGCATTTATACAGAGACTTGATTACACACAGGTGGATTGTATTTATCATCATTAGTAATTTAGGTCAACATTGGATCATTCAGAGATCCTCACTGAACTTCTGGAGAGAGTTTGCTGCACTGAAAGTAAAAGGGTTGAATAATTTTGCACGCCCAATTTTTCAGTTTTTGATTTGTTAAAAAAGTTTGAAATATCCAGTTTCAGTTTTAATTTAAAAATGAACCCTGAAAGGTTCTTCAAAAGGTTATTTGAGAATCCATTAAAAGGGGTTCTTTGAAGAACTTATAGGGGTTCCCCCACAGTTTCAATTTGAAGAACCCATAAAGGATACTCCAAGAACAGTTTTATTTTTCTGAGTGTAGGGTGTTGGGACTGCTGTTGAGACTCTGCTGCTGGGACAACTTTATGCAGGCACTAACAGTTTGTGGGCAGCGTTATAGTGCAATTAATGTATTGTTTAGTGTTGTGCAGTGACTTTGCTGGCATGCATCCCAACTTTTTTGTTGTTTGCCCCACCACACTAAAATCACCACTGCTCCACCACACTAAAATCACCACTGCTCCACCACACTAAAATCACCACTGCTCCAATCCTGACCTGAAACACATGGCTGTCAGTCTTGCTGTGACAAGTTGGTTTCAGAAAAGGTTTGTGTTGTTCGTGTAAGTGCAGTATGTCTACCAAGTACTATTTATTATATATTCATTACATTGATCTGACGTTTTACATAAATTCAGCCTGACTTAAATCTGAGGTTTAATGCTAGTTTTGCCTTTTTGTAGGATGCAGTTTTTCTTTGAGGGAATGGTTAGATTTCTAAATCATTGGGCATATTTAAGCAAATCATTACAAAGTTACTAGGCCAATCAGTGGCCTTGGTTTCCATATTTCCTCCATCAGAAGCCAGACATGTTCTCAAGGTTTCCATGATTGTCTTTACTTTCCATGTTTTTAAACTCTTGGTTTGCTGCCTTTCATTAAGTCAAGACCTTCATTCTTTGTTTTTCCAGTAAGTATTTGCTGTGTGAATTGAAAACATTTTTGTTATAATTCTTGAACCACAAATCAGAGATGAATGCTTTATTGAACAACCCGTTGTTTTCCCCCAATGACTATTCAATTTCATCCAATTGTCAAACCTTGACAGCACACCTTCATGGTGTCAAGTTTGAATATATTTTTTGTTGAGACAAGCTTACAGAAAGAGACCCAGGGTGGAGGTCTCTGCAAGCATGATCAATAAAAACGCCTTCATGGGTATTTCACATATCATTGTGAATTGTATCAAATTGGGTGAAAACAAACATAGAATACAACATATGTGACAGTGAAAACGAGCCCTGGGAGTTCAACAAACTAGAATGTGCAAATCACATTTGAAGGAATCAGTGAGAAGAAAACATGCATTCTAAAGTAAAAAAAAACAGATGAAGTGAAGATAGATGTGGTACATGACATTAAGACTTATTATCAGCCATCTATTTTATCCATTATTCTTTATTTTGATACAATCTAACCTCCGATGAATCAAAGCCACAGGTGTTCATATTAGGTTGATACCTACAGATGTTTATCAAGTATTTAGATTCAAAACAATGACTGAATGATGATTGATTACCTTAATGGCATATGGCAAAACACCAAAATATAATGCTCTTCCCTTCCCTAAGAAAACCTACCAAAAACATGCTTTTGACTCATCCCCAAAGCCCTGTTACCAGGTTAGATTTAATAGGGCCCCATGTCTTAAAAATAGTTGTCCCTAATTTTTTAACTGCTGAAACTGGACAAACTCATTGAGCAATTCTTATGCCTGAACACCACATTGCATACTTTCGTGCCTCTCCAAGCATATAAATCCTGAACATCAACCATCCACTATTGCACTGCATCAGTGGGCTCTAGGCTGTAGCCTCACTGTCTTCTCTGTGTGTGGTGGTAGTGATGTGGTCACCCTCTTCTGGTCCACACACAGCCTGATCCTCCTAGTCCTGCTTTCCTTCTCTTGTCTGATGTGAGCCGGTGCCCTCATTCCATGCAACATACACAAAGAGGGCCAAGACCACATGGACAGCTATCACTGCCACGATGGCAGCATAGAAATAACTGTCATTGCTGGAATACCCAGAAGCTGAGGAAGCAAGAGAGAAAAAAAATGTTCTTGTATATGACATTAAAACAATATAGGCCTATGGAAAAGCCATCATGATGGCAGAAATGGATGTCTTTAGAAAATTACACCAAAAACAGACATTTTACACATAAAATATTCCACTAAACAAAAACAATGTGGCTCCTGCTGTGCATAATTTTTGGTGGGCAAGCGGTGGGCTACACCCTTAGCTATCAAATTTACCTTCAAAAATATATGATTTTGATGTAAAATATAATCCTATTGGCAGGGTTATCATCATGACCGTGAAAAACAGCAATGTCTTCAGTACAGACACCAATGATCCATCGTTCCTGAAAGAGAATGAAACAAAGAAAACACCTTTTGTTTTAATTTAGATGATTTGGTGACCACATTTCACAAATCTAACCACTTTACTTGTTAGATTCATAAACTGTTTCTTATACAAGGAAACAAAACGGAAAGCTATAAGCACAAAATTAAACTGTGTCAAGTATAATGGCATCATATGCATAACCCCATTATTAATGTGCATGTATAACTGTAGTGTAATTTAGCTAGTTGGTTAACCCTGGACAGAGAGCGCAGTTAGCTATATTTCTTGTCTGGTGATGACTTTGTAGGTGGTCAAACACTATATGCCCATGGTGAAGTACCGTAGCTAACAACATTGCATGTAACCTTGCAGCTACATGCAAGTAGATATAGTATTGCATAAATTAAGTTCACAAGCTGGGCTAGCAAGATATCTAGCTAGCTAGCAATCCATCCCGTTAGCTAGCAAGGCTCCAGTTTCACAACCTTTTGCCTATCCGTAATAACTTACCCTCTGAAATCTGGAACAGGACCTGGCATTGAGTTCAAAGATTGTTTATTATAGTTATCCATTTTTGGTTTAACTGAATGACACAGGCAATATTTTCTAGAAAAGATTACTATGTCGATGGCTCTTGTAGTGTGGCGATGAAAACATAAAACTTCCTGGTAACATCACATGATCATGACGTATACATTTTAAAGGAGCACGGTATACAGTTGACCGAGTCGAAGGTGCTGACGTTATTTATTTAACTAGGCAAGTCAGTTAAGAACAAATTCTTATTTATAATGATGGCCTACCCCGGCCAAAATCTAATCCAGACCACACTGGGCCAATTGTGCACCACCCTATGGGACTCCCAATCACAGCCGGTTGTAATACAGCCTGGAATCAAACCAGGATCTGTAGTGACACCTCAAGCACTGAGATGCAGTGCCTTAGACCACTGCACCACTCGGGAGCCCATGACATGGTATATATTTGTATTTGTGCAGTGTCAGTGTTCTTTGTACCATGTCTATGTTTTTAACAGGAGCATTTTATTCACCGATGTTATTTTTTGTACTATCTCTACAGATGTACTCACTTATTGTGGCTACTTCGCGTGATGTATTGTTCTCTACCTTCTTGCTGTTGTCTGGGCCGAATAATGTTTGTACCATGTTTTGTGCTGCTACCATGCTGTGTTGATATGTGTTGCTGCCATGCTATGTTGTTGTCTTAGGTCTCTCTTTATGTAGTGTTGTGTTGTCTCTCTTGTCGTGATGTGTGTTTTGTTCTATATTTTTATTACCAGTCCCCCTCCCCGCAGTAGGCCTTTTGGTAGGCTGTCTTGGTAAATAAGAATTTGTTCTTAATTAACTGACTTGCCTAATTAAATAAAGGTTAAAAAACACACACAAACATGACCTGATAAAATGTCACTTCATAGCCATTCTCCCAGAGAAATACATATTCGTGAAATTGTATACAGTGATACTAATTTTAAGACATGAAAAGCATGCTGATCAATGGAAATATGAGTCTACGTATATATATATATATATGCCATTTAGCAGACGCTTTTATCCAAAGCGACTTACAGTCATGTGTGCATACATTCTACGTATGGGTGGTCCCGGGGATCGAACCCACTATCCTGGCGTTACAAGCGCCATGCTCTACCAACTGAGCTACAGAAGGACCACGTAATTGCATTATCTTTATCTTACCACTAGAGGGTAACATACTATTAGAATCGGCACTAAACTAATGTTTTACTCTGGTTTTACCAATGGGCGGATTCGATTATTCTGGGTGCCGGGCACCGGTCTATGGCCTGTGATGTGAATGGGCAAAAGTGGTAAGGGAGGAGCGCCCTTCTCAAATCGAACAGTAATCTGCGTCGCTCCGTCATGGTGTCAACAAGTCAGCATCGTCCAGAAACCTATATTTTCCATGAAATATCTGTTTTAATTTCCAAACTAGTTTTTAACTGGAAGGCGGATAAAGCCTTTTTATCAAAAGTATGTGAAAACACAGAATCCAACTCATTACTCCACATGCTAATTACATCACTTTTGTTTTCAACTGGGTTTTGTAATGGGCATCTGGCTCACGCCCGGGAGGCAGCCGGTTCCTAAACGAATGTGAGAACATGCCTACTCCGGCGCCCGAGGCCAGATGACTGTATGATGAGTTTTACCCAACGATGTATAAACCCTGGATTGATATTTTGCTATGTATTGGCCAATGAGAAGCTTTGAAGCCACCGGTCGGCCATATTGGCACTCTCCAGAAAAAGCAGTCCGCTATAAGAATGAATTGATTTCTACAGTATTTCAATTAAAGGACAAAATTACATGTATTTAAGTATTTTTGCTGTTGTAGTGGGGACAGTGACATTGGTACTTTAAAACAAAAAAAACTGTAATTAAGGTTTTTTTATATATATATTCTCTTCAAAACAGCACCCACTGTTATTTTGTTTTGAACAAAACTTTTGTTGAAATGTTTGGGTAATGTCACTAATCACCATGATTCTTTCTCACTATTGTGCAGTACAGTCTTCGCTGTATTTTTTTAAAAATGGTGTAGTAAGGTAAAGGATCCTCAATCCATCAATATGTGTTGCATTTCTACCTGTTGGCTGACCAGTGCAAGAATCTCTTCATATAGGATTGGCCTTGTATAGGAAGTGATTTATATTTTGCTCTTATCATATATTTTAGACTCAGAGAGGTACTGTATGCAATTACAATAAGGTTTGGTTGCTTTCATTTGCCTTGGCAAAAAAAAACACAAAAAAAACAGGTGCACCCAGGTCACCATGCAGTTTGGCTGTATCAGAATAAGTACATGACTTGCACTGACTGAGGCAGCAGAACACATCTCTGAAATAAATCAACTTACATCCTTACAGCGAGTGCCCTTTGCCAAAGTATGGAGAGTGAAGTGATTACACAGCCCATAAAGCCACATATATATTGATCAACCAGGTACCCAATGAACAGAAAAAACTATTCTTGAAGGGACATACCATCCAAAGGCGGACCTCCAAATCTGGGGCCCAGGGTCACCTACCTACATTTTAGGGGGGGGGGGGGGGATACTGCTAGCTTGCTGCAATTCTACACATTTTGCCATGGGGCAGATATTTTTTTTTCTTCAGTTTTATAGCTGAAGGGAGGATGGTAAATGTGATCAGCATAACATACCAATACCAATTGACATACCTTTGTATGCCTCCGTCTGTATACCTGTAGACAGAAAGTGAGCAGTTCAGTCATTTGCACCCAATGCAGCTAGCCTTCAATATATTCTTATAGCCTACAGTACATATTCTTACATCTTTGTTGATTGATATCCATTGAATTGTGTACATTTCCTGTTTTAGAAAGAATTGCACAAATATGAATGACCTTCTTGATCCAAAATTACCTTCTTGATCCAAATCAGTCAGGTTTCAAGACTAGTCATTCAACTGAGACTGCTCTTCTCTGTATCATGGAGGCGCTCCGCACCGCTAAAGCTAACTCTCTCTCCTCTGCTCTCATCCTTCTAGACCTATCGGCTGCCTTCGATACTGTGAACCATCAGATCCTCCTCTCCACCCTCTCCGAGTTGGGCATCTCCGGCGCGGCCCACGCTTGGATTGCGTCCTACCTGACAGGTCGCTCCTACCAGGTGGCGTGGCGAGAATCTGTCTCCTCACCACGCGCTCTCACCACTGGTGTCCCCCAGGGCTCTGTTCTAGGCTCTCTCCTATTCTCGCTATACACCAAGTCACTTGGCTCTGTCATAACCTCACATGGTCTCTCCTATCATTGCTATGCAGACGACACACAATTAATCTTCTCCTTTCCCCCTTCTGATGACCAGGTGGCGAATCGCATCTCTGCATGTCTGGCAGACATATCAGTGTGGATGACGGATCACCACCTCAAGCTGAACCTCGGCAAGACGGAGCTGCTCTTCCTCCCGGGGAAGGACTGCCCGTTCCATGATCTCGCCATCACGGTTGACAACTCCATTGTGTCCTCCTCCCATAGTGCTAAGAACCTTGGCATGATCCTGGACAACAACACCCTGTCGTTCTCAACTAACATCAAGGCGGTGGCCCTTTCCTGTAGGTTCATGCTCTACAACATCCGCAGAGTACGACCCTGCCTCACACAGGAAGCGGCGCAGGTCCTAATCCAGGCACTTGTCATCTCCCGTCTGGATTACTGCAACTCGCTGTTGGCTGGGCTCCCTGCCTGTGCCATTAAACCCCTTCAACTCATCCAGAACGCCGCAGCCCGTCTGGTGTTCAACCTTCCCAAGTTCTCTCACGTCACCCCGCTCCTCCGTTCTCTCCACTGGCTTCCAGTTGAAGCTCGCATCCGCTACAAGACCATGGTGCTTGCCTACGGAGCTGTGAGGGGAACGGCACCTCAGTACCTCCAGGCTCTGATCAGGCCCTACACCCAAACAAGGGCACTGCGTTCATCCACCTCTGGCCTGCTCGCCTCCCTGCCACTGAGGAAGTACAGCTCCCGCTCAGCCCAGTCAAAACTGTTCGCTGCTCTGGCCCCCCAATGGTGGAACAAACTCCCTCACGACGCCAGGACAGCGGAGTCAATCACCACCTTCCGGAGACACCTGAAACCCCACCTCTTTAAGGAATACCTAGGATAGGATAAGTAATCCTTCTCACCCCCCCCCCCTTTAAGATTTAATGTACTATTGTAAAGTGACTGTTCCACTGGATGTCATAAGGTGAATGCACCAATTTGTAAGTCGCTCTGGATAAGAGCGTCTGCTAAATGACTTAAATGTAAATGTAAATACATGGTACTGTATCTTCATAAAATACTATAAATTAACATCATACAAAGGACAAACCTTACCTTAAGTTGAGGAGATCTTTAAAATGTTTTGTGAAGTGCCTGCACCTGCTGTCCTTTTCAAATCAAAATGTTTCAGTTAGTTAATGTTTTTTTTATTTTTTTGCAGGAACCTAAGGAGGTTCCTCGATGAACCCCCAAAAAAGGGAATAGCCTTTTGGGGGCCATTTTCAGTGCCAAAAAAGTACTCGGTGCATGTTGAATGTTTAGCAGGATAGGACCATGGTCCAATTTACGCACTTATCAATAGAACACGTGGACATCCCTACTTCCTCTGATCTGGCAGACTCACTAAATACAAATGCATCGTATGTCAATTATGTCTGAGTTTTGGAGTGTACCTCTGGCTATCTGTAAATTAAAAAAACAAGAAAATCTGCTTTGCTTAATATAAGGAATTTTAAATTATTTCTACTTTTACATTTTATACTTAAGTATATTTTAGAAATTACATTTACTTTTGATACTTAAGTATATTTAGAACCAAATACTTAGACTTTTACTCAAGTAGTATTTTACTGGGTGACTTTCACCTGAGTAACTTTCTATTAAAACATATCTATACTTTTACTCAAGTATGACAATTGGGTACTTTTCCCACCACTGTATACAGGTTAAAGGTTAATTTAACACATTTATAATTTGAGCAAATATATTTCTTGCTCCATTTCATAGTATTTTAAAGGAGTAAGTGAACAGTCATTTGCTATTCAACTACAGGTTCACCCTCGGCCTGATTGCTGTTTGACACTACATGCGACTGTTTACTTGTTGTTCTTATAAATCCCTCAGTCCCACACCTGGAGCCTTCCACAAAAACTGTTAGAGCGGTGCACAGCCACAGGAAGATGGGCTGGTATTCCTTACGAAAGTTCTGATTGAGTAGCCCGTAGATGACAGCATTGAGACACCCTTCCGGGTCAGTGGCCACTGCCAGGCCAATAAAGCTGAGTGGTCCCCAGCACACAGCAAACAATAGGAACACAACAAACATAGTCAAGAAGTTGTGAAGTTCGCTGGGCTTTAGTTTCTGCTTGTCATTTGGTTTCACCCTTTGTTTCACCTGGATGACGAACACCCAGATCCTCAGGTAGCAGTAACAGACCACCGAGAGGGGCACCAGGAAGTGGATGAGCACCACAGAAATGGTGTAGTAGGAGCTGCAGTCTGGGCGAAGGTGCAGGAGTAGATGCATGGGTCGTACTGCAGTGAGCCCACAAAGACGTTGTGCACCGTGACCATGGCAGTGAGCAGCCAGATGATGCCCAGGTAGCAGCAGGTGTTCCTGGTGCTGAACAGGCGGTTGTAGTGCAGGCTGTGGCAAATGTAGCAGTAGCAGTTGATGGCAATGACCATGATGTTGAAGATGGAGCCAATGACACTGAGGCCCATGATTAAGCCTCTGAGCTGGCAGTGCACGTCCAACTGTCCAGTCATTGTGGAAGATGGCCAGGAGAGCCAGGAGGTTAGGCCACCACCATGTCTGCCACCAACAGACTCACCACAAAGATATTCCCTACAAGAGACAATACAATCATTTTAGTAGTCAAACTTACTGAATACAAACATGCTTCCATATTAAATACACACACATATATTAAACCCACACACACACACACCACACACACACACACACACATTACACACACACACAAATGTATGTGGACACCTCTTCAAATTAGTGGATTTGGCTATTTCAGCCACACCCATTGCTGACAGGTGTATACAATCAAGTACACAGCCATGCAATCAAACAAACATTGACAGTAGAATGAAAGTCACTGAGCTCTTCAGTAAGGCCAACATGGCACCATCATAGGATGAAACCTTTCCAGAAGTCAGTTCGTCAAATTTCGGCCCTGCTGGGGGGGCATTAAGGTCCATGTGCTTATTGATTGTGACCCGCGGATGCCTTGTTCACCTTGCCCGGGCAGAGACTGAAGTGTGAGTGTTACGGTTTTCTTCCTGGGAAGGAGAGGAGGACCAAAATGCAGCGTGGTTATGGTTGAACATCTTTAATAAAGATGATAACGTGAACAATAATCGTATACAAAATAAGAAATCGTGGAAAAACCGAAACAGTCCTAACTGGTGCAAAACACAGAGACAGGAACAATCACCCACGAAATACCCAAGGAATATTGCTGCCTAAATATGGTTCCCAATCAGAGACAACGATAAACACCTGCCTCTGATTGAGAACCACTCTAGACTTACCTGGAATACTACACTGAACACAACCCCATCAATCTACAAAACCCCTAGGCAAGACAAACACATAATCACCCATGTCACACCCTGGCCTAACCACAAATATAAAGAAAACACAGAATACTAAGGCCAGGGCGTGACAGTACCCCCCCCCCCCCCCCCCCCCCCCCCCCCAAAGGTGCGGACTCCCGGCCGCACACCTAAACCCATAGGGGATGGTCTGGGTGGGCGTCTGTTCACGGTGGCGGCTCTGGTGCGGGACGTGGACCCCACTCCAACATAGTCTGCTTTCTTAGCGTCCTTAGAGTGGCGACCCTCGCCACCGACCTTGGCCTAAGAACGATTCCCGGGACCACCCATACGTAGAATGTATGCACACATGACTGTAAGTCGCTTTGGATAAAAGCGTCTGCTAAATGGCATATATTATTATTATTATTATTATTACTAACAGAGGGCAGCTCCGGACTGAGGGGCGGTTCTGGCGGATCCCGGCTGAATGGCGGGAGACTCTGGCAGCTCCGGACAGGCGGGAGACTCTGGCAGCTCCGGATAGGCGGGAGACTCTGGCAGCTCCGGACAGGCGGGAGACTCTGGCAGCTCCGGACAGGCGGGAGACTCTGGCAGCTCCGGACAGGAGGGAGACTCTGGCAGCTCCGGACAGGCGGGAGACTATGGCAGCTCCAGACAGGCGGGAGACTCTGCGCTGGAGAGGAGGGAGGATCTGGCAGCGCTGGACAGGCGAAGCGCACTGTAGGCCTGGTGCGTGCTGCTGGCACTGGTGGTACTGGGCCGAGGACATGCACCTCAGGGCGAGTGCGGGGAGCTGCCACCGGAGGACTGATGCGTGGAGGTGGTACTGGATAGACCGGACCATGCAGGCGCACTGGAGCTCTTGAGCACCGAGCCTGCCCAACCTTACCTGGTTGAATGCTCCCGTTCGCCCTGCCAGTGCGGCGAGGTGGAATAGCCCACACTCGGCTGTGCAGGCTACTTCAGCACAATAACTGTTCGTCGGGGGCATCATGAAATAGGTTTCCATGGCAGAGCAGCCACACACAAGCCTCAGAACACCATGTGCAATGTCAAGCATCGGCTGAAGTGATGTAAAGCTCGCTGCCATTGGACTCTGGCGTGATAAATCATGCTTCACCATCTGGTAGTCCGATGGACGAATCTGGGTTAGGCGGGTGGCAGGAAAATGTTACCTGCCCCAAATCATATTGCCAACTTTAAAGTTTGGTGGAGGAGGAATAATGGTCTGGGGTTATTTTTTAAAGGGTCTGGCTAGGTCCCTTAGTTCCAGTGAAGGGAAATCTTAACGCTACAGCATACAATGACATTCTAGACAATTCTGTGCTTCCAACTTTGTGGCAACAGTTTTGGGAAGGCCCTTTCTTGTTTCAGCATTACAATTCCCCTGTGCACAAAGTGAGGTCCATACAGAAGTGGTTTGTTGAGATCGGTGGGGAAGAACCTGACTGACCTGCACAGAGCCCTGACTACAACCCTAACGAACACCTTTGGGATGAATTGGATTGCCGACTGCGAGCCAGGTCTAATCACCCAACATCAGTTCCCGACCACACTAGTGCTTGTGGCTGAATGGAAGCAAGTCCCTGCAGCAATGTTCCAACATCTAGTGGAAAGCCTTCCCAGAAGAGTGGAGGCTATTATAGCAGCAAAGTGGGGACCAACTACATATTAAAGCCCATGACTTTGGAATGAGATGTTTGATAGTGTCCACATACGTTTGGTCATGTAGTGTATGTCTGAGTGTTTCAGTGCATACTAATCTCACGGCCAGCCAGTTCCTGCATACTATCCAGAGACACACGGTCCAGAGTATGTGAGCAGAGTTGAGTCTTGGAGCTGCTCACATCCATGTCCTTTCTTCTCCGCTAAAAACCGCTCCATGCTCACAGAATAACTACTGTTCCAAATTTGCTCCATTCATTAAAATCACAATTGAACCAACACCCATCTATTTTTGTGACTACCTGGACCTACCATTTGGGTTTGAAGTATTGACACCAAACCATATGCTTGAATTAAAGTATTTTAATAAACATGAAAATATTAATGTAAGAAGCACCCATAATTTCAAATAGGCTACATGCCATATTAAACAGCATATAAACACTTTAAAATAGGTCAGGAACTAGACAGGGAGCCTGAGAAGGAACATAAATGAACTATTTAGGCTATATTATTTCAAGGCTATAACCTACAAAGAAATACAATGTTAAGCATTTGCGAGTGCAACACACTAGGCTGGTAGGCAGTCAGGGACATTACGCGCTCAGCATTTAAACATTTAGTTTTATTAAATCATTAGTCTATAAATTGCGTGTATAGGCTGTGACTTACTAAGAAATAAATACACAATAAATGAAAAATGCCTTATTAGGCTCAGTGCCCTTGAATACATTTTTTTTTTAAACACCAGTTTGGCCAGAGTCTGTGGCTTCAGGCTCATGCGATGGTACCTTGAGAGAGAATATCCTCTCCATGTTTGCAGAGCCACTGGGGATACTAAACACCCTTTTGGCCACTCTTGCCAGGATGGGCAGGGATTCAGAGTATTTTTTTCCTCTATAGGTAAGCCTAAATGTTTTTAAATAACCCAATCAAAAAAACAAAAAAAAGCTCCTTGAAAGTTTAAATATGCCAGGCCTATTGGGCCAAAATCAAGTATGACCTGTTGTATAAACAATAGAACAAAAATGTAGGAAACTTTTAAGAGATCTGATTTTTTTGTTTACAAATACTTTGCTACAATGACACTTAATTATCTACCCACCTAATTCCTTACTTATAGCATATGCATGCATGAAGTACACCATCTTGCTTTCCGGATATGTGTCTTTTCAGATTCCACAATGATTCTTTCATTGTGGACATCACCGCACTCCCTCTCTTGCTCTATATCTTTGTATGTCACCTTGATTTTGTACCTGTGTGTTTTATCAGTTTCTTTATAAAAATATTTAGTGAACTCCATGACAGTAGCTAAAGCAAGAGGCTATGAAGTGAGTGCTATGGAAGAGAAGTTGGAGAAGGGCAAGAAAGCCGATGCTCCAGCCTTTGGGAATTTTTAGCAACAAAATACAATAAAATAACTTTTTTCCGAGGGGTCTTGACTGTTTTGCATTTTATTTTGACATTAATATGTGTCACATATCAGTTTGCAATGAGTAAGGCAGATCCAAAATGCAGGTGTTTCATCCTAGCTCAGTGCTTTCTGTGGTGGTGGGACAAGCCAGTGGAAAATACGGAACATTGCACCATGATTTGTCTCAGTATTCTGCCACTCATGGGGACACTACGTCACCACCAAGTCTAAGGGTAGAGCTTGAAAATTCAAGCCCCTTTAGTGCTGCAATTAGAAGTACCCATCAAAGGCTCGAGGTCATTGGCCACAGATAAAATGACATCAAATCACATTATATCTACAGTAGCTTTGATTGGATTGATCATGTCAACATCATACTTTCAAAATCTTAGCTAGCAGTCATCATGAATCAAGTCGACAATCTATTGGGAAACCCTTTTTAATCCTTGTCAAATGAAAATAGTAATTATAGATGAAGATTATTGGTGCTCATCGGCTATTGGACATAAACATTACAAAAACAAGTTGGAAATCGCAAATTCAACAATGAGTGGTTTGGAAGGAATCAGTGGCTAACTTCAAGCATTGCAAAGCAATCATTAGCTATTCAGTGGAGTGTCTGTGGTCCCAAGTCTAAGATTAAAGATCTGCTTTCCTAGTTTAAATGATAAACATTCAACATTGGCCATGCTGTCAATGAAGCATGATTTGTGCCGTGCTCAAAACAACTGTTAACTCGAAATTGCAAGATCTGACTAGTAAGTTCAAGACAACTGGGAACTCTGGAAAAACGAGCTACGACTGGGAAATTACGTTTTGAACTTTCATCCAATCGGGTAAATCGGGAACTCGGGCCTCTTTCTAGAGCTACAACCTGAAGATGACTGACGTCATTATGATTGAAATATATACATAAATATTTTTTTTCCTTCCCAGTTGTCTTGAAAGCACCATAAATCCAGAGATTGGACTTTAATGACAAAATTTGCCCACAAAGGACCGCTGCACCACCTTTCTGTTCAAATGAGCACAGCACGACAAGGTGAGCCCAAAAATGTTTTGTATGCTGCTGCACAAATTATGTAATATACCGGGGAGATATGTATACTGTAGCTAAGAAAGTAATACTAAGTGAATGTTGTCCAACACTCTAACCACTAGGCTATCGTGCCGAACTTTTCTGGGGCCACGGAATACATTGCACTGGGAGTGGGAACATGATGGGTGGTAGTGCAGGTATAGTATAGGGGCCAACAAGCTGGAGAAACTGGCCAAATCTGGAAAAGGCAGATTAAGCTTTTGATAGGATGCCCTGGTCCAGGGATAGCCACATAAAATTCAAGAGACACTACATGACCAAAAGTATATGGACATCTGCGCGTTGAACATCATGGGAATTAATATCGAGTTGGTCCCCCCTTTGATGCTATAACAGCCTCCACTCTTCTGTGAAGGCTTTCCACTATATGATGGAACATTGCTGCAGGGACGTGCTTCCATTCAGCCACAAGAGCATTAGTGAGGTCGGGTACTGATGTTGGGCGATTAAGACTGGCTCGCAGTCGCCGTTCCAATTCATTCCAAAGATGATCGATGGGTTGAGGTCCGTACAGACAAACCATTTCTGTAGGGACCTCGCTTTGTGCACAGGGGTATTGTCATGATTAAACAGGAAAGGGCCTTCCCCAAACTGTTGCTAAAAAGTTGGAAGCACATAATCATGAAAAACAGCCCCGGACCGTTATTCCTTCTCAACCAAACTTTACAGTTGGCAATATGCATTCAGGCAGGTAGCGTTCTCCTGGCATCCGCTAAACCCAGATTTGTCCATCGGACTGCCAGATGGTGAAGCGTGATTCATCCAGTGGAGGTCAGTGACGTTTAAGATGGAGGACAATTCTTTTTTCTATTACAGCATATTGGATGATATTGGATGAATCATTCATATTCCATTCACCCAGTTCAATGTAACAGCGAGAGGTTTAGGCTACTACATGATACAAAAATGTTCCATATACCCATCATGAGGTTGCTACAACCTAGCCTATGAATGAAAGTTTACAAAGTAGGTGCACACAGGTCGAGAGAAACATTTGAGGTGAAAGACAGTGACACATGGACAGACAGTGACACATTAAATAGTTGCAAACAAGAGTTTCTATTGAACAAATTCAGGTATGTTTATTCCTGTTTTGTTCCGTTTGCTTCCGTTTAAGAAACGCTTTTCAACAGAATCGGCAGAATGAATACACTGATCACGCGTAAACAAAGTTCACTTTTATTGCAGACATATTGCATTCCTTCTCTCCTCCTCTCACCTTGTCCCTTCACTTGTGGACTTCAATGCACAACACATCAGCTGTATGTGACCTGGCGAAAAAAGATTTCCAAGCCAAACCATATCATAACCACTACACACAGCCTTTCATCGTTTGTCAACATATTAGCTAAAGTAACGTCATAGTCAACATACATATAACTAACTCGTTAGTAAACTCACTAGAATCATGCAGTAACGTTACAGTGTACAGTCATTAAGCAGTTTAGCTCTAACACCGACAGGCAACCAAAAGCTTACCTGTTGTGTTGGATAGTCATAGCCAGCTAGCTAACATAGCATCCCTCTATTTGAGCAGGGTGTTTGAGTAGGCTAAACTAGCTAGCTGCATTTGCTAGCTAAGTAAGTGAAACTGAAAGCAAAAAATAAATAAATAAATAAAATAAACTTTCTTCTCCTTCATTTTGGAAGAAATACATTTTTTCAAAATTGTTAATCTAGTGCCCTGACATACATGGCTTTGAGGTGGGCCTCCATACCCATAAGTTATCACTCTTTGTGGATGACTTTATCTTATTTCTAACAAACCCAGAACACTCCCTCTCTCACTTGCATATCCTTCTACAGTGTTATAGTTCTTTCTCTGGATATAAGGTACATTTTGATAAAAATCTAAATCTTACCGTTGTCTGTCTTTGACCATCATACCATCAAGCACAAGTTTCCTTTTAGATGGTCTCCTATGGGCTTCACATATTTGGGCATAACGGTGGATGGTAACATGAAGAACCTTAATAAACTCAATCTGGCCAGCTTGTTGCAAAAGGTGGAGGGTGACCTGTGTAAATGGATGGACTTGCCTCTCACTCTACTGGGTATAATCAATGCAATTAAAATGAATATCCTGCCCAGATTTCTATATTTGTTTCAATCTCTCCCCATCCCTGTTCCCGCAGCATTCTTTTCCTCTCTCGACAAGCAGACCATACGGTTTATCTGGCACGGCAAAACCTCTAGGGTTGGCCTGGATAAACTGACCCTTGATTACGGTCAAGGGAGCTTAAACCTCCCCAATTTTAGAATGTACTACTGGGCTGCACAGTCTAGGTTTCTGGCTCAGAGGTTTGACAATGGTCCCTCTCCCTCATGGTTGAACATTGAAACGTTTGAGGTAAATTATGACACTGGGGTAGAATTGTTTTACAAATGGGACAGAAAATCTATAAAACCCATCACAGACAACCCTTTAATCATGCATTCTGTCCTGGCATGGTGCAAACTGCCTGAGCTGTTCAGACGAGGGGGATTCCTTTCCCCTAAAACCCCTTTATGGAACAATAAATTGATCCCTATGTTTTTCCAGAATAGTAACTTTAGACCATGGTCTGATAAGGGGATCACTCTTCTGGAACATTGTTATGAGGAGGGAGTTCTTATGTCTTTTGATCAGCTGAAACAGAAATATCACTTGCCTAACAGCGACTTCTTTAGCTACCTACAGCTCCAACACTTTATCAGGGTGACTCTCAAGGGACAATGGAACCTACCTAAGATGTCACCTATTGAACAACTCTGCCACGCAGACCAACCACTGTTCAAGACCATTTCCCGTGTTTACGATGCTCTTATGTCAGGACTAACACTGCCTGAGCTAGATAAACCCAGACTTAGATGGGGAAAAAGATCTGGGTATTAATCTTGATGAGGGTCTATGTAGTGACCTATGCAGGGATGGTGTTACATCCACATTGAACTCCAGATACAGACTGATCCAGTTTAATTTCCTCCATCAGCTCTATATCACCCCATCTAGACTGCACAAGTTCAACCCTGATATATCCTCCCCATGTTTTAGATGTGGCTCAGATGAAGGAACATTGCTCCATTCCACTTGGCAGTGTTCAAAACTACACGGTTTCTGGCAGGGGTTATGCGATACCATATCCTCAATTCACGGGGTTGCATTCCCTTTAGACCCGGAGCTCTGTCTACTGGGTAACTTTACTAACTCCAATCTTAGACAAAGCCATACTATAAAGCTAACAGAAATATTGCTAGCGATTGCCAAGAAATGTATTGCCTTGAAATGGAAATCGGATTCCTCCCTGCCAGTTGCAATGTGGCTATCGGAAGTTAATAGTTGTATCCCACTGGAGAAAATCACTTACTGCTTGCGGAATAAGTTTGAGACATTTTACAGAATTTGGCAACCTTTTGACTATATGGAGAATCTCCCCTCACATCACATTGATTGAATCTCTATATAATCCTCACATAATGTTTCACACATAATGTATAATATGTAGTTTACGGCAGGTGACCACGTGATCCAATGTCTCATTATTATTATTTGATTCTTTATTATGACTTATTTACTTTATGTTTGTATATATAATTATTATTATTTGTTTTCTAAATTTACGCTCGTCTGTTACTGTCACTTTGTCATATTGTTGTCTAATATCTTTTCACTTTTGTTATGAATGTTCTTAATCGGAAAATGGAAAAATAAAATATTCAAAATAAAAATTGTTCAACAATTGCCTTTCTGTCTCTTTGAGTAAACTACTTACCAGCTTTTATGCACTGTAGTGCTAGCTAGCTGTAGCATATGCTTTCAATACTAGATTAATTCTCTGATCATTTGATTGGGTGGACAGTTCATTTCTCAGAACAAGAATAAACTGACGAGTTTCAGAAGAAAGTTCTTTGTTTCTGGCCATTTTGAGCCTGTAATCGAACCCACAAATGCTGATGCTCCAGATACTCAACTAGTCTAAAGAAAGCCAGTTTAATTGCTTCTTTTATCAGACAACAGTTTTCAACTGTGGGTTTTCTAATGATCAATTAACCTTTTAAAATTATAAACTTGGATTAGCTAACACAACGTGCCATTGGAACACAGGAGTGATGGTTGCTGATAATGGGCCTCTGAAAGCTTATGTAGATATTCCATTAAAAATCTGCAATTTCCAGCTACAATAGTCATTTACAACATACACAATGTCTACACTGTATTTCTGATCAGTTTCATGTTCTTTTAATTGACAAAAATGTGCTTTTCTTTCAAAAACAAGGACATTTCTATGTGACCCCAAACTCTTGAACGGCAGTGTTTATATTATGACATTGTATTTTTCTCTGAAAATCATTGTAACGTGGTTAACCTCAAAAATCTAAATGAAAATGATTCAAATCTAACAGTTAAAATTCAATCAGAGAGCGCCCTTAGATCAGGGGAAAAGGCTGCACCTGACCGTTGCACTTGAATCATTCCCATGGTGAATGGCTATGCCCGCTATAATATGAAACCACACAATTCCAGAGACTTTGATATGACTGGCCCGATTTATATGGTGAAAACAATGTGTGGGGAGATAGAGGCACAGAAACTCACATCAATACCTTTGTCAGATAACACTGTGAAATTAAGAATGTATGATATAGCTGCAATCAAGATGAAAGTCTGACTGAACGACTCAAAGACTCCCCACCTTACGCTCTCCAAATGGACGTATTTATGTCTGTAATATAAAGCCCTTTTGTGGTGGAAAACTCATTTTGAATTGCTGGGCCTGACTCCCCTGTGAGTGGGCCTGGCTGCTTAGTGGGTGGGCCTATGCCCTCCAAGGCCCACCCATGGATGCACCCCTGCCCAGTCATGTGAAATCGATAGATTTTGACCTAATTTATTTATTTCAATTAACTGATTTCCTTCTATGAACCGTAACTTAGTAAAAATCTTTGAAATTGTTGTATGTTGCATTTATATTTTTTGTTCAGTATATTTAAGTATGCATTAAGGTGTCTTTAATAGTATACACATGGCAAAAAACAATGTAGACGTTAATAAATGCATTTCTATAGATTCCAAATATGTTTTACAATGATGGGGGTGCAAAGATGGAGGCATGGTGGTTTCAAAACAGCACCAACTGTCAGTTTTCTAAGATATATATAAGTAATTGTTTGGAACCAAAAAATATAAAAACATTTTCCTTGAAACATAATTTTGGAAACTACTAATGTTACTGTCCCCACTACAACAACAAAAATATGTAAATAAACATACTTTTTGTCCTTGCAACATTCTAGAATTCCATTCATTCCAATGGAAGACTGCTTTTCTGAGGAGTGACAATTTGGCTCCTTCAAAGCCTCTCCATGGCCAAAACATAGCATCAGCAATCCAGGGTTAATATGTCATTGAATGGAACGCGTCATCTGACTACGGAGCCTTGGTCGGGGTGCGCTGGCTTGTAAAGCAGGCGCACCCGTAGAATTACATAAACAGTGAGATGCGCAGTTACTTAACACGATTTTCCCCCATTCATTCATACTGAGGATACAGTTGAGTCCCACCTTCTTCACAACAAAACCATTGTAGCTAGGGTTGTGCAACTCTGATGCTTGATCATTTGATGTATTTCTTTTGAACGTTGTCTAGGGCCTACAGGAAGGAACATAACTAGACGAAACATGGAGAAAAGCAGCGGGACAACTTCTTCAAAAAGAAAAGCTTCCTCATCTGAGACAAGTCTTCCAGACTGCAAAAAGCTGAAATCGAAGGATAGTGGCAAGGCTAGCGCAAATAAAGCTCTGAACAAGAAGAGTAAGTCACGGTTTTGAGTAGGTACAACGTGGCTGCATAGAAAATGGCCGTGCTCCAGAGCATCAAAACGACTATCAACAAATCACTTTTCATCATAAATAACGACTCATTATTAGTCAGTCAGTCACAATTTAACCACGATACATTGCGGATTTGATCCTCTTGAACACGGCCAATGGTAGAAAAAAATATATATACGTTAGCCACCTAAAAATAATTTTACTTTCCCACAGAAAATACTAAAATAGAGAAGGACTCAAGCAAGAAAAAACACACATTCTTGGGTAGCTCAGAAGTTTCTCTAAGTTCTACACATGCAAGCCAGAAGATGATCCGGGATGGATGCCTAGAGGTTTCAAAGAATGACAAAGGACAACTTGTTTTTAAAGGTATGCCTACATATGCAACTCTGTTTTAACACACGGACATTCATTTCACAGAAGGCTCGGTGACAAGTAATATTTCTTAGACTTCCCACAGTTCCAACCTAACATGTCACCAAAAGAAGTACTTCAAGCTGGCAGCTTTGGTGGTACCTACTTCAGACCAATATACTCAAGTGTCACAAGTGAGTAGCCTATCCCACACACATCTATAATCATTACTTTTGATGTTATGATGTAATTTCTAATGTAGGTTAACCAATTTACTAATCACACTTTTTTTTGTTTCTTTCATAATAGAACACAATTGCAAAGATGAATGGAAAGAGCTCCCTGAGGATTGGCTGAAAGGTTTGAACATTCCCACACAGGTGATTATACGAAACCAAACGATAAATGATAAAACACCTATGATGATAAATGATAAAACACCTATGAACACATTCATTGAAATAGAGACACCCAAACAAGACCGAACAATTCAAGCTGATTGGTATAATGCAAAAATAAAGCATAATAAGACTTGCCATAAGCATGCCCACCAATGTTGTTATGATCTCATAATGATCCTGACGAAGTTACACATTTTGAGTCATTTGGAAATTTGCTGAAATATATGCACCGATATTTTCCTTGCCCAAAAAAAAACAGATACCGATATCCGATATTTAACATTTTAGCTGCCTTTTTAAGCATTCTAGTACAGTTAAATAGTTAACACACACACATGGACGCAGCGCTCGAAGGCACTGTATCTCAGTGCAGGAGGCTTCACTACAGTCCCTGGTTTGAATCCAGGCTGTATCACATCCAGCCATGATTGGGAGTCCCATAGGGCGGCGCACAATTGGCCCAGCGTCGTCCGGGGTAGGCCATCATTGTAAATAAGAATTCTTAACTGACTTGCCTAGTTAAATAAGTGTTTGCAAACTGATCAAAAAGTTATTTTGTTGGCATTTACCAGTAAAACATAATCGAAACCTATTTCTTTCACTTACTTGCTGTGCTGTTTCGTTGTGTATTTATTCAGTCGTTTCATTCTGAACCAGGATTTCTATGGAATGCCGTTTGGGTCTTTGTGTGTCAAAAAGATACAGGTCAAATAACACTATTTGACTAATCAGGACCTGAATATGACTGCACGTCACATAATTTAATGTGTTCATACATTTTTGACGTAGTTATTACACATTGATTACACTATCACTCGTATTTCATATGTCACAACGATTCATTAACTGGTCATTAACAAAAAAGATAGGTAGCTCATGTATGCAAGCAATGTTCTTCCCCCAAAACATAGCAAAACAACAATCTGTTTCAGTAGCTATAGTTAACTAGCTAACTATATAGCTAGCTGTCATCATCTAAAATATATAAGACAGTTCTTATTTGATTAATGGTGGTCGGACCCATCTATGTGAAGCTAGCCACAATAAGGATTAGCCACAATAGTGGACTTTGCAGTTAGCCTTCAAAATAAAAGTATGTCATTGACAGTGATGCAAATTAATACAAATAGTAGAATTATGCCATAATTGAATAGATCATGTTAAACGAGGTTGGAATGTTATATAAAATCAAAAATAGTTTGAAATCACACTGGATGTATTATACTTTAGAATTGCATTGAGGGCATACTTATTTCACTGTACAGCCTTCCCTATGGATTGTGGATGGATGACATGGGGTATCAGTCTACTCAGTGACACCCAGAAAACATTAGTGTATTACTGTGTAACTCCGGTAGGTCAAAATCTGAAAAAAAGTGCATTTGGTAGTGTGTCCCGGTGCTCGACCAGTCGCGAAAAATCCAACATCACCCACGACAGAGAATGGTTGATTGTCAAGGGCAATGAATTCCATTATCTTGGAGTTAATGGATTTCGCCTTTGAGTTGTCTCGCTTAAATGTTCTTACTCTTTCAAATGACTGCTTGACTTGTTGACTGCTCGATCCACACAGCAGACATTGTGGGCTAGGTTAGGAATGCTGTGTTGCACATGTAGCGCAAAATGTTACGTGGCATCATTACGCCACGTTATATAGGCATGCACGTCAGCTTTGACATTGGTTTTCCACATCGGCATTAAACTAGACATTGGGCCGATACCGATGTTGGCATTTTTAGCTAATATCGTCCGATTCTGATATGTCCACCGATATATCGTGCATCCCTACTAATAAGACATTACAAAGCCAGGCTCACACTGCTTATAATAAATAATGCATTATGTGTTTCCCCATACAGGTGGTCTCATCAACATACAGAGACAGTGTAAACACATACAAAGTGAAGTGTGGAGGCAGTCTAGAAATGTGGGAAAGCAGTGGATGGATTGTAACCCAGGATCCCTATGGGTGGTTTCAGTGGTACTGCAGGTATTTGCAGAATATATACAGTACATTCAGACTGGGTATAACAAGGCTCCTTTCTAGTCTCTTACATTAGTGTCTTCTTCCTCAGAATCTTACTCTGAAATGTAAATTCCCTACAGGTTTTACCATGGTCGGCGTACTAAGGATGATGAGCGTCAGATCGGGCGATGGGCAAAGTGTGCTGGGGTAAAAGGCCGGTGGAGAAATAATCTGATAACCAAAGTAGTCCGGTCAGGCTGTGGCTTTGACAACCCAACAATCTCTCCTGTGGTCAGACAGACATTACAGCACTGGGGGTACCGACTGACCAAAGAGGATTACAATGAGGGTGCCAAGAGGGTTAAGCCAAAATAACCGTGCACCCTGCTTGTATTCATTATACGGGTACAGTAGGGAGGCTGGTGGGTGGAGCTATAGGATGGGCTCATTGTAATGGCTGGAAGGAATTTAAATGGAACATTAACAAACAGATCAAACATATGGAAACGACATTTGATTCCATTTATTTAATTCCAGCCATAACAATGATCCCATCCTCCTATAGCTCCTCCCACCAGCCTACACTGGGGTACAGAAATAAGTGCATGAGTTTGACTGTTTTATTTGCAAACGTGTGTTTGTGGTATTTTTTGACACTGTAAATGCAATGTTTAACTTTAATTCGACTTTAAAAAAAATAGAGATACCTAACTCCCTTTCCTGGAGATTCTGTCAAATTTTTATTCTCATGCGTCTTTCACCTCTTATGAAGAGTGTATTGTGCGCTGCAAAAATAATATCAGCTCGCCAGCTTGTAGTCTTAAAACCCATAAATTAGTTACCTCTGGTTCGTTCAGCCATCTCTAAGGGAAGAAAGTATAGGGCTTTGGAATAAAAGCAAAAAAAATAAGGTCTGAGGATAACTGACTGAGCATGCTTTTGCGGCACAGTCGATAGTGCGCCGGACCTCGGGCTCAAAGGTCGAGGGTTCGAGACCTGCTCCCTGCTGTTTCATTACATTGGCGGTGTTATACATTTTGTTCTGTGATATAATAGCAGTTATGTAAAAAGGGCTTTATAAGTACATTTGATTTGAGTTAACATACAAATCCTTTATGAATTATGCAGTGATTTTTAGCATGAAAATCTTGGTGGGGCAAACAATTAAAAAAAATGTAATGCATGCCAGCAAAGCCACTACACAACATTAAACAATACACTATAACGGTGACAAACAGTGCCCACAATCTGGTAGGGCCTACTTTAAGCTGTCTCAACAACAGTCCCAACACCTTACCACTGCTACACCTGGGACCTGTTTCAGAAAGCAGGTTTAACAAACTGAGTTTAAACCTGAACTCTGGGTTGACTAATTCTGAGCTCTCAAACTCTGCATTATTTGGTTTCAGAACAGGTGATAACAATTAGTTAAATCAACTCTGAGTTAAGTTAACCCAGAGTAAAGCATGTGCATGAGGAGATTAAAGGCCCTCATCAATGGAAAGCAGATAACATGATTCATCATGGCAACAGGAGAAAAAAGGTCTCGAACCTCCTACTTCTCCCTAGTGGAGTTAGAAATATAAATGAATGCGTATGCAGAATATGAGTATACACTACCGTTAATTTTAGGGTCACTTAGAAATGTCCTTGTTTTTGAAAGATAAGCAAAAGAATTGTCCAAATTGATCAGAAATAGTATAGACATTGTTAATGTTGTAAATGACTATTGTAGCTGGAAATGGCAGATTTTTTATGGAATATCTACGTAGGCGTACAGAGGCCCATTATCATCAACCATCACTCCTGTATTCCAATGGCATGTTGTGTTAGCTAATCCAAGTTTATAATTTTAAAGGCTAATTGATCATTAGGAAACCCTTTTTGCAATTACGTTAGCACAGCTGAAAACTGTTGTTCTGATTAAAGAAGCAATAAAACTGGCCTTATTTAGACTAGTTGAGTATCTGGAGCTTCAGCATTTGTGGGTTCGATTACAGGCTCAAAATGGCTAGAAATAAAAAACATTCTTCTGAAACTCGTCAGTCTATTCTTGTTCCTTGAAATAAAGGCTATTTCATGCGAGAAATTGCCAAGAAACTGAAGATCTCGTACGTTGTACGACTCCCTTCACAGAACTGCGCAAATGTGAGTCGAAAAATGCGAGTCATGTACAAAACCAGGCCACTTTGCTTCCACCATGCTGATGATGTGGGCTGCATCACATATGATCTTCACAGTGCAGAACAGTAATTAGCTACAGTAACAGTATTGTAAAGTATCTTTCATTTGGAATGCGAAAGGCTACTATTTAGGCCTATCTGCACATTAATGCTGTGGAAATACTTCCTATTCACATAATCTGCTTCAGTTACTGAAGGAGCTGTGATAGGAATATGAGTGCCATCTATGTAACTAATCACACCTGGAAACCCTAAAATGTATCAAATTAAGTTATTAGTGTAAACGTTATCATATATTTGCAAAAAAACAAAGTGCAACACAAATCATTTGTTTCCCAAACTGAGAGCATGTCCACGATGTGTCATATGAACGATATAAGGGCTGAAAATATTGTGAAGATGAATGATCCATCTGCATTGTGTCCCACCCACCACCCCCCTCTTTTACACTACTGCTACTCTCTGTTCATCATATATGCATATTCACTTTAACCATATCTATATGTACATACTACCTCAATCAGCCTGACTAACCGGTGTCTGTATGTAGCCTCACTACTGTATATGTATATGACATACTGTATATGTCCTTTTACTGTTGTTTTATTTCTTTACATACCTATTGTTCACCTAATATTTTTTTTTTTGCACTATTGGTTAGAGCCTGTAAGTAAGCATTTCACTGTAAAGTCTACACCTGTTGTATTCGGCGCACGTGACAAATAAACTTTGATTTGAATCGATCGATCGAACCCTCCAACAGATAATCATCAGGGAATGATTAAACATCCAAGCGGGGTCTGATTACCCTCTCCCAAAGGAGATTTCTGTGGAGTATTTGTGCTTCAATATCAACTGGCTCTTCAAGAAAAGGACACGCCATGTCTTACACCTCCTTCAGTCTGCAGGCTTTAGCTAAAGAGGAGAAACTCTGGGTTAGTTGAAGAAAACCTGCCAGCGAGCAGGTTAGCTTCACTGATTATGTTGCCATAGTAACTGACTCAGAGTTTAACTGGCTTTGTCAAACCGAAAACCCAGAGTTTCCTTCAACTCTGGCTCAACTAACTCGGTCACTAAACCCGCTTTCTGAAACTGGGCCCTGGCTATCAGCAAAGCCTTGTTTGGCAGCGAAACAGTTCCTTCAGCCTAATTTACTGTCTTTAAAAATAATATAGCTGATATTGCTGACTTACTTAAACAAAAGTGGTTTCTACTGAGAATTGACCTGTACAAACTATGGCATAAGGAGACAACGAGTGGATAAGAGGCCATCTGTTATTTTGGTTAAGACAATGAGTGAGCTAGGACGGACGTAGTCAATGTAACTATTTGTTCAGCACTTTTGAAATGTCCAGCGACAGAATTGAACATGGGCCGCTATTACCATATTCTCCCTGTACACCACGTCAGAACCATATGAAAAATAAAGGGGGTATATAAGCAGACAATGAAAGCTCTTACAATATTTGATGGTGACATTTCTCTAAACAGGCTATAGGCTACATGTGCACCGCTAAGTGAGAACAGTAGGCGAAATTAAGAGGGGAAAATTTACCAAATTTTTAGGGTGAGGGACAACAGCTTACTACACAACATACACTTAATATTACTTCCTTAGCTACAGTATACATATCTCCCATGTAAATTACATCATTTATGCAGCAGCATAAAGACATTTTTAGGCTTGCCTTGTGATGTGCTCACTTGAACAGGGAGGTGGTGCAGCGGTCCTTCGTGGGCAAATTTGGTCAAACTTTGTCATCAAAGTCTGGCATTCTCTGGATTTATGGTGTTTTCAAGACAACTGGAAACTTGGAAAAAAAACAAGATTGAATCATGATGATGTCAGTGATCTTCAGGTTGGAGCTCTTGAAAGAGGCCAGAATTCCCGACTTGGATGACCGTTCAAAACGTATTATCCCAGCCGGAGCTCGTTTTTTCTTCTTCAGAATTTCCAGTTGTCTTGAACTCACTGAAGTCAGATTTCCCAGTTCCCGAGTTACCACTTGTTTTGAGTGTGGCAGATGTCATGCTGGATTGACAGCATGGCCAATGTTGAAAATGTATCCTTTTAAGCTTGGAAAAGAGACCTTAAACCCAGACTTGGGACCACACCCTGAATAGCAGATCAAGTTTGTATGTGGCTTTATTAACTAAATTATTATTATTTATTTTTTAAACAATGTTTGCAAACTGATATGTGGCATGCATTAATGCCAAAATAACATGCAAAACAGGTGTAAGAGCAAAATTGCAAGATGATGTTATAATGTTGTAATTGCATCAAATGGTTGTTTTGAATAAGGGGTTGTTAGAACGCTCATCTGTGTGTGTTCTACTGAGGATGGGACTCTGGAAGATTTACGATGTCTTTGGGTGATACTGCATTCCAGAGCATGAGTTAATGTTTCTGTTCTATAAGGTACCAGGGAGAGATGACTCCAGGGCCATACCTTGGTCTCTACACAGTGAGAACTGTTTTTACAGCAGATACTGTCTGCTGTGAATTATAAGTATCTTTCATACAATTCTTAACCCATTCCATACATCTGTTGTTTGTCATGTAGACAGAAGGAGGATGGACTTCGCTATAAAATGTTGTGGTTCATACCAGCTCATTGAGTTCTCAATGATCACCTCCAGGGGTGATTGCCGACCAGCTCCATTAGTGCAGTAATGAAATAATAACGTTTGATTATTTTGAAGAAATCTAAAAGTCTCTCCTTTTAATTACAATAATTCCACCAGACAGGCTATCAAAAATATATATATTTTAAAAGGTAGGCCTCAAAACCTTCCCTGAATGACAGGTCACCACTGGAATTATGAGGCCTTTATGTGCTTTTTTATAACATCAATTTGTCAAAATTCACAAAAAAAAGTGTATTTAGCTGATGAAGATTATCTCATAGGACAAAACGTATAAAGTCTGCTAAGCCTGTGTTTACCACATTCCTTATTATGGGTGTTTATCACAAAACCCCATTCATTTCCCTCAGGCTTTTTCCAACAAACCATGGCGGAGTTATTTGTGCCTACAAAAGACACAGTTACTATTTATTTTACCCTTTAGCGTCGTACAAACTATAAACGTAATTTCCAGACAAAAATCAAAGAACATTCAAATACAAAATGCACCAATCAGATTGTTAGATATCTTGTTCTCTATATAATTGACGGCAATTGTTCCAATCACTGCATGTCTTCACGATATCCGCCTCCTCTCTGTCGGCAAATCTACTTTCGCATGCATTATCAAGGTTGTTTGTGAATCCATTCTCTGTTCTTTGTATAGAGCGATTTTCCCTGCTACGTGCGTTGGAATCGTATTGACCCAAACATTCATTTTGGTAAAGGTATGAAGTAATGGTTGGATATATAAAAATGGTGCTTTCATCTGAGAAGTATCTTATATTAGTTAGCAATATGTTCGATTAATTTGCTAGAAAAAAACGAGTGTGCTAGCTAGCTATTGTTAGCTAGGAGTGAGGGTGATTAGCTTAGCTAGCTGGAGTTGTTGCTAGCCCGCTTCCCAAATGTATAAGGTAGCTAGCCGCTAGCTATCGGTAGTTATCGAACGTGTGCTACTAGGTTTTAGTTCGTTAACTGATTGTTTCAACATCGATGTTCGTTTGCTAGCTGCCAATGCACGCCTTGAACTAGTTAACTAGCTAATTAGGTGGCTTTCAAATTCGGATAGTTAGCGTTAACGCGTTAGGTAGTCGCTTTATTCTATCTTGACAATTTAACTAACTAGCCAGCGATGTCGCATTTCATTACTTAGCCGATAGTAACGTTCTCTCAAAACGCCACTCTTTACCATATACTATTTGCTTGTTAAACGTTAACCAAAAATATTTTAGACGGTGAAATTATCAGTTAACGTTATATAACTAACTGAACACTTACATTAGCTAGCTAACGTTATATCGTTAATCTAGCTTTGGAATCTTTATTTGATTTCATAACTAGTTAACCCGATTATGTTCTCTATAATTAATGTAGTGACTGTGTTAATGACTGTCCTTTTTTATTAGATGCAAGGAAACTGGGGCCCCCGTGGTGAACAGCAGAATCATGGCCCATCTAGACACCAGATGGATAGTCAGAAAAAACCTGGAGATAACAGCAATGGACAGCATGCAGATGAGCAGGAGAGCCCAAGTAAGATGAGATTCATTGCCTCCTGAGCCCTTTATTGGAAGGAAATTAAATCCTCCTGTATTAGGTGATTATAATATTTTGCTTCTCTGTAGATGCTGGGATAACCATAGATCTACAGAACTTCAGGAAACCTGGAGAGAAGACTTACACTCAGCGTAGCCGTCTCTTTGTGGGAAATTTACCAACTGGTGTTACGGAGGCGGAGGTGGAGAAGTTGTTTTCCAAGTATGGCAAGGCAGCTGAGATTTTCATCAACAAGGACAGGGGGTTTGGATTCATTAGACTGGTAAGTTGCTAGTGTAGTGGATGACCAAGTGTATCTACTGCCTTACTGAGATGTATAAATGCTGTTGCCCCGGCATTAGAATTGCCTTGGCGTTTCCAGGTCAGTGGTATTGACAGTGCCTCGTGTGAGTTGTTACGTTGAGAAGGGTTGTGAGTTCGCACCCCGGTCAGGTGGAATTTCCACTCTGTCGCAGCAGCATATTCAAGTGATGGAAGTTATATTCCTCAATCCTAAATTATATGGAAAACAGACTGGCTGGCTGACCTCACACATGATTTGCGCAACGAGGTGGCTGGAAGGTGTACGTTATGAATCTGAACGGTCAGATGACTAGCAACAATGGGGAATCTTGGCTTCGTTTCAGCACATATCTTATTGATACCATGGCATGTTTTGACTGTCATGTCCGTGCTAATATGGCTAACATTAGCTAACTAACAACTCTAATGATCTATGTGAGACAAGCGCATATTGTGCAAATGTTCTTGTTTTCAATGAACATTTGGAGACAAAATAGTTTACATGTTGTCAATAGTCTAAAGGCATCCGCGGCAGGGTAGCCTAGTGGTTAGAGCGTTGGACTAGTAACCGGAAGGTTGTGAGTTCAAACCCCTGAGCTGACAAGGTCGTTCTGTCGTTCTGCCCCTGAACAGGCAGTTAACCCACTGTTCCCAGGCCGTCATTGAAAATAAGAATGTGTTCTTAACTGACTTGCCTGGTTAAATAAAGGTAAAAAAAATGTTTAAAAAAAAGGCATCCGCATGCTTCCCATCCGAAACAGTTAGGAAGAGTTTGTGCATATTTTATGACAACATTTTGTGGCCTTTTAGACTTAGGTGAGGGTTTTTTCAGCTGTCCTGACGCGCACACTTTCTTTTCTGGAGGCAAGCCGAAGTCTACACCCCTTTGTTGTTGTTTGGTCAGTGGTAGAGATGCTTCAATAGTCTTTGTCATTCAACCAGAGAACTCATTTTCATGTTAATTTTTTCATTGAGAAATACTGCAAACAGATGTGAAATTGCGTGACTAAAATCTCATCTTAGATGCAGCTGTCTAAGGCACTGCATCTGTGCTAGAAGTGTCACTACAGACCCTGGTTCGATCCCGGACTGTACAATTGGCCCAGAGTCGTCTGGGTTAAGGGAGGGTTTGTCCGGGGCAGGCCGTCATTGTAAATAAGAATTAGTTCTTAACTGACTTGCCTAGTTAAATACATATGAAATATCTGATGTTTGAGGAAGTGTATGCTGGCTATGTCATGTCAAAATAGACAAACTGCTATTGTAGCTTTTTTTCCTAGTTTTCAAGCCACAGTCTTTTAAGGCAGTATGCAAGCTGAGTTGGGTTTGGCGCCAGCCGAACTAATGCATGCTGATGCCTCAAGCCAACCCTGTCTGTTTTGCCCTAAGTGTTGGTTTTTGTTGCTCAATAGCCAACCTTTCTATTTATGTGATACATTTGGAAATGTTCTAATTTTATAATTGTCTACCAACAGGAGACAAAAACAGTGGCTGAGATTGCTAAAGCCGAACTTGATGAAACCTCATTCAGAGGCAGACAGTTGCGAGTGCGGTTTGCGACACATGGTGCTGCTCTAGCTGTGAAGAATTTGCCACAGTTCATTTCAAATGAGCTCCTGGAAGAGGCTTTCTCCTTCTTTGGCCAGATTGAAAGGGCCATAGTTATAGTGGATGATAGAGGGAGACCCACAGGAAAGGGGATTGTGGAATACACAGCCAAGCCTGCAGCAAGGAAGGCTCTGGATAGGTGTGCAGATGGAGCCTTTCTATTGACTGCGTAAGTATTATGCTGGAAATGTATTAAAACATGTTGATGTTACAAATGCATTTTTTGTGATGTTTTCAAAATGGCAGAAGTAGTCATGCTGATTGTTTTCTGCTTTCAGATTCCCCAGGCCAGTAACAGTCGAACCAATGGAGCAGTTTGATGAAGATGAGGGACTGCCGGAGAGGATTGTAAACAAAAACCAAGTTTTTCACAAGTGTGTAATACTTTCTCAGAATGCATTGGTCAGAACTGTGCGTACAACAATCTCACACTTTGCTGCTGAAAAGAGGTACAATCCATAACTTGATAATGTTGCGTACTGAGCTGTTTCTCTTATGTAAAATCTCTCCGCCAGGGAGCGGGAGCATCCACCAAGGTTTGCTCAGCCAGGGACATTTGAGTATGAGTATGCCATGCGCTGGAAGGCCCTTTTGGAGATGGAGAAGCAGCAGTATGAGCAGGTTGACCGGAACATAAAGGAGGCTCAGGAGAAGCTGGAACAGGAGATGGAGGCAGCCAGACATGAGCACCAGGTTGTCCTGATGAGACAAGGTATGCATGTATGGTCTCGGTCCACTCTAAAGACGCATATCAATACAAAGTTTAGGATACCGATGAACACAACGTGGTGTCTTATGGGAAAAGTGTCCTACCACCAGATTTAGCCTAGAGGTCAATCGCATACCACACCGCTTGAATGTAGTCCTGTAAGCAATTGATTCATGTTTTAGGTCTTTTGACTGGGTTACTAACAAATGGGGTGTTCATCTCATTATAGACCTTCTGAGGCGTCAGGAGGAGCTGAGGAGAATGGAGGAGCTCCATAACCAGGAGATGCAGAAGAGGAAGCAGATGGAATTGCGTCAGGAAGAGGAGCATCGCAGGAGGGAGGAGGAGATGAGGATGCACACTGAGGAGAGGATGAGGAGGCAGCAGGAAGGCTTCAAGGGGAACTTCCCTGGAAATGTGAGTCTTTGCTTCTTGACACTGCTTAAATGCACAGAAATGAAAGTTGCCTAAAATGTTTCTAAGCATCTTTACAATTGTTTTGTTTGTGGTTACTGGTTGTCAGCGATCGGAAAAAGGACAAGTATTCTCTAAAAAACAATTTTGTTTGGGTATTCTGAAAGCTGTATATTGTTTAATTAATGTATCTGATTTAAGAAATACCTTTAATGTGTTATCTTTTTTTTTTTTGTGGGAGCAGGAGATGCGGATGCACATGCAAGGTAAGTTTTCCATTAGCGGTCAGATCTTCACTGAGTTATCAAGGGCTCCATGTTATCTAGTAGATATTGCATTGGTTTGCAGATGTGCTGTCTGTCTTGGTTTGGTGTAGGTCAAGTAATGAACAGAAACTCAATGGGTGGTGTTGAAGGAAAGCCCAGCGGGCCCAACCCTGGACCTGGAGCTGCCAACATGCCTGCTGAGAACCCCCCTTTAATGGTAATATAAGAGATCACTTAGAATAACAAACCATATATTTACATACCAAGATGAACTAATTTATTGTGCCAAAGAGAACATAAACAAGAATGTATTTGATCATTTCACCTCTGGTGTCATGTAAATATACCGCTGCAACAGACTTGCTTTCATTTGTGGTTGTCACTCATGTTATGTATTTTCTGTTTTCTCCAGCAGGGGGCAGGAAACGACACCATGCCCGTAGGAGGCCAACCTGGCTTCGCAAGAGGCCCTGGCCAAGGCCCTGCTGACTTTGCCAACAAGCGTCGCAGGTTCTAAAATGGTCAATTAAACTTTTTTACTTTTCAAACTGTACTATATTTTAAGTCATACATGGATTATTACATTTTATGTACTGTGAAAAATTGTATGCAGATTTTTTTTTTTTAAGTGTCAAGTTGGCATTTTCGTATTTCAGATGAATACTGCTTCTGTATAGACTTTCTTTTTATTCCTCAAAACCAGTGGTGTAGTGGGGGGTAAACGCAAATGCATTGCAAATGTGTGGAGTGTTGCTTTTTTCACCTTGACCGGCGATCAGTTTACCCACCTATTTTTATACCACTACACCACTCCTCAAAACAATGTACTTTTATATAGCAATAGTACATTTGTCACGCTCATTCTCTCTCTAAGCCTTTCTGAACAGCTTTAAATAAAATCTTAATTCCATGTAGGGTTTTTTGGTACTTTGTCATGTTTTAATGTTCATGTTAACTGTTAGAATGTTATCCTTTCCTTTAAAAGGCTGGTTCAGCAACTGTATAGAAGACATGCATAAGAGGATAATGTAGTTACATGTATGATTTGAAGACTTGGTCTTTAAAGCATTTAGATTTTTACTAAAGCACTGTTACACATCAGTGAAAATCATATGATATAAAAATAGTATAAAGGTATTTGAGTGAAGCATACCATTGTTCCTATGGTCTAATGTACAAGTTGGTGTACTGTAAAATAGGGTGTTACTCTTATTGCCATTTAACTCAAGTGTGTGTAACAGTTCAACTTTTCGCTAGTCTACAACTCACCACATTTACAAACTGCGCTTGACATTTATTTACAGATCAAAAACAAAAGGCATCAGGAATGTGGCAAGACATCGGGCTTGAACCCACAGCATGGTTCTTAGTGCAGACCTTAATTTAGCCATGAGACTGTCTCTCGTTAGCTTGACGTGTGGACTTAGCCTGCATGTTAACTACAAGCAACCATCCAAGATCTCAGAAAGTAGGGATGTATCCTAATTCAAGCTTGGACCACATTGGTCTATCTAGAGAAAGGGGAACTAATAAAATGCTAATATTCTGTATATTTGAGAACTTTAGTTAAGTGTTTCTACCCATCGATGCAATATAAGGTGGTCGATTTTGAAATTAGGTAATGCATCAGCAGTTTCTCGTCATTGTAGAACGTGAGTTATTTAGAACTTGTCAAATGTTCAGATCAACTAACCTATGTCAGCTAATGTTTTTAGCCTGTTGATTTTGCTGTAATGTTTGAGTCATGCATTAGACATTGGCCAACAAGAGGGTACAGTGCTTGTGGCCATAGACTGCCACATCTATTTCATGAGTGGAAAAAGTTTGGGAAGCTCCAGAGTAAGCCACTTAAATGACAACACTAACTCACGGTCAAGTGTCACTTTAAAAGCACTCGTGGATAATACTAGGATGTGTAACCTTTAACTAGGCAAGAACAAATTCTTATTTACAACGACGGCCAAACCCGGGTGCCGCTGGGACAATTGTGTGCCGTTCTATAGGACTCCCAATCACGGCCGGATGTGAAACAGCCTGTATTCAAACCAGGGACTGTAGTGATGCCTCTTGCACTGGGATGCAGTGCCTTAGAGATGGGCTCCCGAGTGGCGCAGGGTCTAAGATGCTGCTGAATGAAAATGTCAGCATGCAGGAAAATATCAGATGTACAATTGTAAATACATCACATTTAGCCCAATACCTATAGTCTACTTTGCATTGTTGAAGATGGAGCAAAAAGCTACCGTATTCTGTTGGCTCTATGACCATATTCCGGGAATGTCCATTCCAAGTGCAGGGAATAGGGTTTGACCATTACCAATCAGTGATGGACATTTTCAAGTACAGTGACTTGTGAAAGTGTTCCCCCCCCCCCCCCCCCCCCATGACATTTTTCCTATTTTGTTTCCTTACAACCTGGAATTAAAATGGATTTTGGGGGGGTTGTATCATTTCATTTACACAACATGCCTACCACTTTGAAGATGCAAAATATTTGTGTAACAGGAAATTGGACAGGGAAACAACTTGAGCATGTGTAACTATTAGTCAATACTTTGTTGTAGAGACACCTTTGCAGCAATTACAGCTGCAAGTCTCTTGGGCTTTGTCTCTTTAAGCTTGGCACATCTAGCCACTGGGATTTTTGCCCATTCAAGGCAAAACTTCCAGCTCCTTCAAGTTGTATAGGTTCTGCTGGTGTACAGCAATCTTTAAGTCATACCACAGATTCTCAATCGGATTGAGGTCTGGGCTTTGACTAGGCCATTCCAATACATTTAAATGTTTACCCTTAAACCACTCAAAGGTGTTGCTTTATCAGTATGTTTAGGGTCATTGTCCTGCTGGAAGGTGAACCTTATTCTCAAATCTCTGGACGACAAACAGGTTTTCCGCAAGAATTTCCCTGTATTTAGCACCATCCATCATTCTGAACAATTTCCCAGTCCCTGCCGATGAAAAACATCCCCACAGCATGATGCTGCCACCACCATGCTTCACTGTGGGGATGGTGATGAGAGGTGTTGGGTTTGCGCCAGACATAGCATTTTCCTTGATGGCCAAAAAGCTCTATTTTAGTCTCCCACGTGCCTTTTAGTGAACACAATGTGTTTGCTTATTTTTTTCTTTAAGCAATTGCATTTTTTCTGGCCACTCTTCCATAAAGCCCAGCTCTGTGGAGTGTACGACTTAGTGGTCCTATGGACAGGTACTCTAATCTCCGCTGTGGAGCTTTGCAGCTCCTTCTTGGTTATCTTTAGTCTCTGTTGCCTCTGATTAATGCCCTCCTTGGCAGGTTTGTGCTGGTGCCATATTATTTCCATTTTTTAATAATGGATTTAATGGTGCTCCATGGGATTTTTTTTATAACTCAACCCTGATCTGTACTTCTCCACAACTTTGTCCCTGACCTGTTTGGAGAGCTCCTTGGTCTTCATGGTGCCCCTTGCTTAGTGGTGTTACATACTGTGAGGCCTTTCAGAACAGGTGTATTTTTACTGAGATCATGTGACACAGATTGCACACAGGTGGACTTTATTGAACTAATAATGTGACTACTGAAGATAATTGGTTACACTATATCTTATTTAGGGGCTTCATAGCAAAGGGGGTGAATACATATGTGCGCACCACTTCTCTGTTTCTTATAATTATTTTTAACAAGTTATTTTTAATTTCACTTCACCAATTTGAACAATTTTCTATGTCCATTACATGAAATCCAAATAAAAATCCACAATGCAGATGAGACACAGATTAGCCAGCTAGATGAAGAATAATGGAAAGGTAAATTCATCAGAGATACAATCTACTGATAAATGGGTGTCATTGGATAGTTCTCCCCCACTATTCTTATGCCAGAGTAAGACTGGCTAATAGATTGAGACGGCTCTTTAAACATCTCGTTGTATCCCCAGAAAACACTGGAACTCATCTGTACACTATCCTGCAAGGTGAAGTGATGTTTTTACACATTATTGTAATGAAACAGCAAGGAGCAGGTCTCGAACCCTCGACCTTCGATCCCGAGGTCCGGCGCGCTATCGACTGCTGCAAAAGCATACTCCTTCAGTACAGTATAAATCGCGTTTATAAAACCAGGGTCGTTACAAAGAGCGCGTCCTCACGCTAGCATGCGACTCCAGCTAGCTTGCGTTTTACAGGAACGCGCTCACCAGCCAAGCACACGCACTGTCGTGGATGCCAGGTCCGATCACTTCTGACACCAGTATAATGAAACCGCAGGGGAGCTTCTAGCCCGAGGTCCGGCGCGATATCGACTGTGCCTGCTCGTCAATTTCCGCGCTTATAAACCCATGGTCCTTTACACTATGTTAATTCAAACTGGTGAAAATAAATTGCTATTAGCTACCAAAAAGTTCAGATCCAGAACCTCACTAGGATGCTCCACATTTGGCAAATGTGCCTGATCTGATCAGGCTGATGGCGTTTAAAGTCAGTGTCCACAGTGTTGACAGATTGAGAAGCATCATGATGATAAGAAAATATGTTGCCCAGGTACACATCTCGTAAAGTGACAACAGACTTTAAAAAAAAGTTAATTAAGTATATAGGCTAGAGTGTATTCTGCCATTTTTTTCCCTCTTGCTATCTATCTTGCCAGCTACAGAGCTAACTGGGAAGTTCGTTAGCTAGGTCGAACCGGAATGTACTCAGAAATGTCAGGAATTATAATTTACTTGTAAACTCGAGAACGGTCTGCAGAAACAGCTAGAAAAACAATGATGGTAAATAGTAAAGTCATAATATTATTATTATGCGCGATACACATTCAGTTTAAATTCCCGCCATGACAATATTTTTCTTGAATATTGTTCCAAACAATGTAATAAATAAATGGCACCAACTGATTTTTCAGTGACAGTTATGCTTCTCCGGGTCTGGTTTTGGAATACACTGGGGGTTTTAGCACCAGATCTCAAAGTTTCAAACCATATTTGCTGTAATTATTATTTTGTACAATCTATTTATTAGAGCAAGCCTACTTTCTCAGTCTTGCGCACACCAACTGCGTAAAATTGAAACCAGAGAAATTGTTGATATGCTCGAACACATGAGTGTGAGCCAATGTGCATCGAAAGAACATGCACACGTAAAGTAAACCACCAATGAAATGGTGAGATGGGCGGGCATTGCGTGATGACAAAAAAACGCTTTTGAATCAGATGACCTAAAAAAAAAATCTGTCTGGCCTTGTAGCTGGTACTAGCCGTTCTAATTATACTTCAGAGGTACTAGCTGTTTGAGTCACTGGCAAAAGCGAGCCAACGACATTGTTGTACAGATCTAGCTTGTAGCTAGAGGTTTCTCTGTCGTGAACTCGAAATGTGGACGTGTAAAAGCCTGTGGAAGAAGTTAGCCCCACTCGCCAGATCATCTTCAACTTTGTGCCGGCAAAATGCAAGGGGAGTATGTAAGTAACGTTAGCAGCTTGGTGAGCCCTGGATAGCATGTGCAACTTCGAAACTGTGCAGTTGTTAGCCGGTTTCACTGTACACTTACACCCCAAGTCAAACATGAACTACTTCAGTCTGATAACTTTGCTAGGGTAGCTAGTCAGTAACGTTAATGTGCAGTAAAATGCACTAACTACAGATGCGGCTAGTTAGCTAGCTAACGTTAATTAAGTGTCATAGGTAGCTAGCTAACTAGACATATATTTAACGTTGGCTAGCTAGTTACTAACGTTAGATGAGTTAGCACCATTTCGCATGGTGAGTAATGAAACACACAGGCATGTCTGCTAACTAGGATGAAATATTCTCGCATTTAAACCGACGTGGCCCTGTTTTATCATAACTTGTGGCGCAACCTCCCCATGGCCATGTATTCCGCCAAGGTCGTTGCTAGAAAGCATGTCCACCGTGGCTACGTGGTGGGCACCGTCATCTCAACTTCATTGGACCATCGTGACATATTTTCTGTAGGAAAAAAGTTCACATCTCAGTTGGCTTACTGAACTTGAAACTTCAGTAATTTGTTTCTCACATTTTGGGCAATATTCAAATGTTTGCAGAAATTATATAACTTGGGGGAGGCTTGGCTTGTAACACGGTCTCGGGTGCATATACACACAACGTTTATTTCAGACTGTTTATAATGTCAAACTGGATCATCCATCAGGTGTATATGTATTTTTAGGAAGTATTAGTATGATTGAGCCATGCATCATTATCAGCCAGTCAGGGTTTTCTTTGCAGATAAGGTCTTATTGAGATGGTGAGACAAAGAACAGATTCAACTGATATGTTAAACTACCTTTATGAAATCACCGGAATGATTGACTAGTGTCATAACTTGTCACATGCAGGCTATTTCTGTTTACTTTATAACCATTAATCCATTGAAAAGTAATGTACTATTTGAGTTAGCCTAATGGAAAACACTACAGCAGGAGTCCTCAACTCTAGTCCTGGACAGCTACTATATGTTCAGGCTTTTGCTCCAGCCCAGCTTACTTAACACACACCTTGATTCATTTCAGTGTTTAACAATGAGAGAAGACTGCCACTGGTTCCACAGGCCCACATGTCCTCAGGAACTCCAGGGAGTGGAGGGGACAACAACTTGTACTACCTCCTAGTGGGAGCAACCTGTGTAGGGGGAGGATTTTATGTAAGTAATAAGTGTCCTGCCCATTTCTTTCAGTACTGCACACTAGTTTCAGTGCATTATTCTTTTGTCTAATCACAATGTGAATGCAAAGGATTTTGATTGTAGTACTGTGAATCATGCTTTGTTGTGACGTGAACCTGCTTAGTGCTATAGGCTAGCTTTAAAAAACAAGTAGGGCAAATATATTGGACACCATAGGTCGTTGACCTTTGTAGCTGATGACCGTTTTAGTTAAGTCAAAATGTCATCAGGGCTTCAAACTGTAAGGTGCCATTACAAGTCTGGTCTGCATTTGATGTCTTCTGAGTTTTGGCCAGAACTGTGGGTCACCCTATTAATGATTATGTATGGACTTTATTCAATGGAATTGAACAGTTGTTGTTGTCATTGCCCTCTTGCCTCATTCACCCATTCATTACATGTCTTTTGACAGAAGCCTTTAAATACTGTGTGTTGGACCTTCTGGTTTTGAACTTGGCAAATGTAGTCATTTAAGATTCAACTGAGTTTGAGGGTCAAAAAGGGGCCTAGGTAGTCAGGCCTGTCAGCATGGCTGAATTTTAGATAACATTTTAGATGCCCCCATTTTGGCGACGTAGATTAAAAAAACAAATTATTTAATTTAAAAAATGTTTTTGCTAGTTTCCTGCAATTCTATGCATTTTGCTATGGCTAATGCTGTTATTTTGCTCAAGCATAATAACAATCAATACTGCTGAATGTATGGTTTTTGTAATTTTCACTTCTCCCTGACTGTCTAGCTTTTATTTTGGTGATTTGTTAGTTCTCAATGATTATATTTAAAGAACAAATACTGCGTGTTTTTCCATCCCGAAAGCAAATGTATTTTTACACTGTTTGGACATGGGTATCTTGAAGAAAAAAAAACGTTTAGACGTCCTGCCCAAGGATTTCAATGGTAGAAAAATCCCTGAAAAGAGGTTTAAAGATGTAATGTTCTGTATCTTCACAGGCTTACCGCACCATCAAAGGAGACAAAGAGCGATATCAGGAACGAATTAATGAAATTGCTTCCAGACCAAATAAGGTAGTGCCAGAACAACCAATCACAGAGGCCCCAGGTGAGAAGGTTCGATTCATAACACACATTGGCAGTCTAAAGTCACATCTGCATTTTTTGGTCTTTACATTTAAACAAAATTACTCGTGTGGTGTACATCTTGTCTTTCAGGCGAACAAGCTGCTGAAACTCCACAAGGTGAGAATTTTGAGTTGCTTGCCGATAAGAATCCTGTCCCTAACCCTTATGTCATACATTAACATGTAGTCGCTCTGTTTTATGTAACAATGTGCATGATGGTATAACATTAGTGGTCAGGTGAGAATCATAAAAGGCTCAATTATGTTGCATAGTTCAGATTAAAGCAAAATTATTTTTCAATTTGACCCGGTGCATTCTAGCTAGGCATTGAGCCTTTTTTATGAGACATTTTATAAACCCTTGTTCAAAACCTGGAATAAAGGATTATTTGTGGACTTTTCTTAAGAGGAAAAACATGTAAGCCTAGTTATACAGTGCATTCGGAAAGTATTCAGACCCCTTCACTTTTTCCAAATTTTGATACCATACAGCCTTATTCTAAAATGGATCCAAAAAAGTTGTACAGCTGCACCATCGCGAGCATCCTGACCGGTTGCATCACCGCCTGGTATGGCAACTGCTCGGTATCTTGACCGTAAGGCACTACAGAGGGTAGTGCGAACGGCCCAGTACAACACTGGGGTCAAGCTTCCTGCCAACTAGGACATATATACCAGGTGGTGTCAGGAAGGCCCCAAAAATTGTGAGACTCCAGTCACCCAAGTCATAAGACTTCTCTCTGCTACCGCACGGCAAGCGGTACCGGAGTGCCAGGTGTTGGTCCAAAAGGCCCCTTAAACAGCTTCTATCCCCAAGCTATAAGTCTGCTGAACAGCTAATCAAATGGCCACCCCCCCCCTTCCCCTTTGTTTTTTACACTGCTGTTACTCGCTGTTTACCATCTATGCATAGTCACTTTACCCCCACCTACATTTACAAATTATCTCGATTAACCTGTGCCCCTGCACATTTACTCTGTACCGGGCTCCCTGTATATAGCCTTGTTATTGTTATGTAGTTCTACTGTTACTTTTGATTTTATTTATTCAATATTTTCTTCACTATTTCTTGAACTTCACTGTTGGTTAAGGGCTTGTAAGTAAACATTTCACCTGTTGTATTTGGCGCATGACATTTGATTCGAGGATCAATGGCAACTGGATGCACCTGAGCTCAATTTAGAGTCTCATAGCAAAGGGTCTGCATACTTACGCAAATAAGGAATTTCTGTTTTTTATTTTGAATACATGAGCTAACATTTCTAAAAACCTGTTATCGCTTTGTCTTTATGGGTATTGTGTGTAGATTGATGAGAACATATTGTATTTATTCAATTTTAGAATAAGGCTGTAACGTAACAAAATGTGTAAGATGTCAAGGGGACTGAATACTTTCCGAATGTACTGTATATTTCATATTTAGATGTGTATTGTCAAACTCTAGAAAAGCACCACTAGGGGGCATGGATGCTTATGTTGGATATTGTTTTAATTTACATGGATGGTTCGGTTTTTATTTGTGACTTTTCAGATTTTAAAGTTTGGTGGGCAGAGCAAGATTTCACTGAACATGACTACTCTATAAAGCAGTTCCCCCTGGCATCACACCAATGTCACTTCTGTTTGCAACACTAATTCGGCTGTTATTAATAGTTTGTAAATTGTGTGTTCAAAGTAAAGCTAACACATGAAAACTATAGTTTTGTCTACCAACCTACCATGCTTCTGCTTTCCATTTGTTCAACCTCGTCATTGTCTATCATCTTGCACTTACCAGGCTGCCTTTAGCTTTGCTGAGCTTGATTCTTTAAGTTTGGTCAATTATATGGCCCTTAACTGTTGCAGCAGGGTAGAAGGCCTTTAGCTATACATATATGTGTTGAGTTTGCATGTGATTACTCACCATGAAGAGACTTCTGTGCAGGGTTCGGTCTCTGAACCTATAGCGGCTGAGAGCGAGGAGAGCTCTGAGCCTATAGCGGCTGAGAGCGAGGAGAGCTCTGAGCCTATAGCGGCTGAGAGCGAGGAGAGCTCTGAGCCTATAGCGGCTGAGAGCGAGGAGAGCTCTGAGCCTATAGCGGCTGAGAGCGAGGAGAGCTCTGAGCCTATAGCGGCTGAGAGCGAGGTGAGCTCTGAGCCTATAGCGGCTGAGAGCGAGGTGTTACTTTCAGCTATGGAGGAGAGCTCCCCACCTCCAGAGGAACCCGCCCCCTGTGAAACAACGGAACCATCTACAAGTTCTATAGAATATATAGCCATTTATATACGTATATTCCTCCGTCACGTCTGGAACTTCCAAACACATTCACACCCCATTATGTGTATAGAGATGCTTAAGTTCAGAGACTGAGAACTAGCTTATCTAGTTGCCTGTCCTGAGTGTTGCATGGGGCCAGTTTCTGGTCAAACCTCCTCTTCTATCTGTGGCATGTGACTATTTCTCTGTTTTAACGCCCTCTTCAAGTGGCTCACCTCCCGTCAGCACATTTCCCTGTTGTCTACTTTGTTCCTATTCTGCATTTTTATTTTGTCTTCTCAAACTTGGATCAACTGTCTGGGTGCAATGTGTACTCATCCAATCTTGTTTTGTGACGGCACATGTGTTCTGGAACTCCACTCACATACCCCACCATACCATGTCCTTGAATGTAATGTGTACTATTTCAAACGTATAGCTAGGATGTTGTAATTGGATGGAACATGTTGGTGGGGGCATTGTAATTGGAGTTTGTCGGCTATCTATCTATTGGTTGACACAATACCTAGCCCACAGCTCCATGATTATGAATGGATCTCCTCCTGTCTCACATTTTCTGTATCAATCAAACTTTAATAAGTTTGATTTGAATTGTTTACCATCTTGACTAACACCACAGCCTTTCCAATCTCTGCTTCTTTTCCCGTTATAACTACTAGATGTTATGGGAATGTTCCGTTTTTTAAATGACATATTGTTGAAAATTAATTTTGTGTTATTATTATGTTTTGCCTTAATGTTCTGGTTGTGTTAATTGAGGGAGGCAGATCCCACCTTTACAGTTAACTCCTCTATGAAGTCCGTTAAGCTCCTTACGTCATATCAAATGGAGAAGAGCTAAAACCAGTGCAGCACATTTTCAAGCGTTCTGTTTTTCTACCACTCCCCTTAACATTTACGGTCATGCCTACTAACAGAGATTGCACCTGTTACGGAAGATGCTCCTGTGGAAACTCCGGAAGTAACCCCTATTGTCGAAGGTGAGGGTGAAAGTTGCTAGAAAACTCCCCATTTTAGTCAAATCAATGCTTGGCCTGTAAGTATCATAGACCCCCAGAACTTTTTTAAAGAATGTTGGTCAAATACACAGTAGTGTCCCCTGAAGTTGCTGCAGTGGAACAAGAGGATCCTCCCACCACACCAGAGGCTGAGATTGGTAAGGCATGGTTGCATGGATGAAGAAAGCAGGCCTTCCACTCCCATAGGTTTTTGATGTGGAGTTCACCCTATAATCATGGACTATGGATTACCCTCAACAGCACGTGAATCGGTGGTAGAACCAGCTCCTGAAGAATCAGTAGGGACGCCTGATGCTGATCCAGTAGTTAAGAGTGGTAAGATCTGACTTCGTGGAATAAATCATTGTTCATTTTTATTTTAGTTGAAATAGAGTTAATAATAATAATTTAGGACCCATGCTAAAAGAAGCAGCACTTGTAGCTAGATCTGTCCCAGAAGAAGCAGTGGAGCAGCCAAGTGCACTAGCTCTGAGTTGGTAAGAGCTTTGGCCAATGAAGATGAAGTCTCTATTTATTTTTTGAAGTCACTACTAGCATAATGAATAAGCCGTTACATTTTTAAAATGCCATTGGGCTAAACAGAACCTTCAGTGGAACCGTCCCCCGTAGAGGTTATAGAAGAGCCTCCTGCTCCCGTTGTGAAGAGTGGTAAGCACTCAGACCAGTGCATGGGAAAATGATCCCATATTTTTCAATGATCAAAATAGATTTAAGATTTTTTTTCCCAATTGCCTAATGCTTCGGTTATACTAACAGAACCAACACCAGTAGCAGGAAGCCTTCCTGCAGAAACAGCGGAGCTGCAAACTACGACAGAGACAGAGAGTGGTAAGACCTGAGTCCAACCTCTGCTGGAGTGGGAGGGGGCAGACAGACAACACAGCACTATGGGTTTTTCTGTAAACACGATTTGGTTACTTCCAACACATCTCCTTTTTATTTCTTTATTCATTTTCTTTTTATGGTTACGTTGATTTCATTTTCTCCTTCCCAGTTAAGGTTACTCGTTGTCTATGTTTGGGTCCTGTTTATGCTAAGTGATAAAGCTCTCACATGGATGGATAACAATTTTACTTTTTTTGTTTTCCCTTAACTCCATTTGAATCTCCTTTCCTTTTTAAGGTTACTTGTGCAATGGTCATTGTACGGCTAAATGATAATCTCCTACACATGGTTCTGGTGTTTTTAGACTTGAGGTTTTCTATTGTACAGCAGGATGGAGCATGCTTGGGGTCTACCTCTGAGTCCACAGTATCAGACCAGGCAGTGATTTTACCTATTTGCTGTCCCAGCTGCGGAACCTGCAACTGTTGCACCTGCTGAGGTCCCTGCATCTACCCCTGTAGAGTTTCCCTCACACGCCCCCTACCTCTTGATTGGCGGAGGCACAGCCTCCTTCGCTGCAGCACGCTCCATCAGGGCCAGGGACCCAGGAGCCAGGGTTAGTGGGCCTCTCTGTTGTTGATCTATGGAGTGACCAAGAACTTAGCAAGCTGTGTTATGATAGTAGGCTCATTATGGTATGAGTTTTGCAGAGTAATGCAGTCCTACCTCATGTTGATTTCTTTAGACCATAACTAATCTATTTTAGCTCCTTAACCAAAATCTATTTTTCTTTTGATATCTGTCCACAGGTATTGATTATCACTGATGAACCAGACCTTCCATACATGAGGCCTCCTCTCTCCAAGGAGCTGTGGTTCTCTGATGACCCCAGTGTGGTTGACACCCTGCGCTTCAAACAGTGGAATGGCAAGGAGAGGAGGTGTGTGTGTGTGCTCACATGTTAACAGAACACAATCAACATGTGCAATATTATTGTATTAATGCATGTTTATTTCTGGTTTTCAGCATCTACTTCCAGCCTCCCTCATTCTATGTTAGTCCTCAGGATTTGGAGAAAGTGGAAAATGGTGGAGTGGCTGTGCTCACTGGGAAAAAGGTTGGTGCTTGTTTGTTTTTATAGCATAGTATTCTGGTCTTGAGCTATATTCTATATAATTGAAGAATTTGCTTACATTTCATTAGTTATACTATCTTTTCCAAACTTATTCCGATTTAGTAAAAATATTTATCAAACCTTCTTGGAGATTGCAATGGACAGCACTCCAAGGATAATCTTTAATAATTAAATTATTGGTGAATGATTTATTGGTGAATAAATTATTAAACCGTATCCTTAGTGCTGTCCATTTCACTCAATGTATTTTACTAATGCGAATCCAGCACCCAACCTCCATGAAGAAAAATCTGTGAGTGATGAGCATGTTGTCCTAATATCACATTTTTATCAAACCTTCCCTCATCTTCTTCAGGTGGTGCACATGGACGTGAGGGGCAACAAAGTGACACTGAGTGACGACACCGAGATCTCCTATGATAAGTGCCTGATTGCCACAGGTAAACCATGGGGAAAATCCTGTTTATTGAGCGCATCCTGTTTAGCTGCTGACTTGGGTGCGACATTCACAACAGGCTAGGACTGAGCAGTAATTAATATGAGCTTTTTTCTTAAGGTGGAATCCCAAGGAATCTGCAAGTGATTGAGCGAGCTGGAGAAGAGGTGACAAAGAGGACTACACTGTTTAGAAAGGTAAACACATTGCCTAAAGAATCAATGTTTTAAAAGGTGTGGGCAGAAGCCACAAGACGATGATTCATTAATTTGGTGTTTGGTACCATTGACATGACAATAAAACATGCTGAAGCTCGGTCCTTTACAATGTTAGGAAGGGGCAATTATTTTAGTCATCTTCAGGTACTTCCAAGTCATAACTTAGACATGTTCCATCTGTAAGGAGAGCCACCAGGGAGAGCCTTTGTGCTTGATTGATGCGATCTGGTGTTAATGCATCACAAGCCTGGGGGCTCTATTTTCGGGCTGGAGTTAAGGTGGCGCTAGTGTCAAACACATGTTCGTTTTTCCATGACGAAATTGCAAATATTCGCGCTGGCATTTTCCAGCCCTAACGCCAGGTTTGGCAATTTACCTGTCTTATATTAGCTTAGTTGGGTGGGGTGAAAATATGTGCGGTGTTTTAAGTGCTAATTTCAGGCAGTACTGATGGGGATATTTAAGACTAACCAAATGCTGGTTTTTATTGATAACACAGTTGGTTATGGCATGAATTTTGACCTCAAATGCAGCCTATCTAGCCAAGAAGCACACTGCCCATATGAACATGGAACAAGAGTAGGCTAATGTGCTTTTGGTGCCTCTGTATACTTTGTATTTAGAAATACAAAGTAGTCAAGACTGTCGATAAAGGGTTTGGCTTCTGAGACAGCTTGGAAATAAATCTTCATCAAAGCTTTCTTAAAATATCAAGTTTGAGAGGAGTAAAACTGAGCTTACATTACCTTTTTATCTATGCATTGTGGGCAGGCCCACATTATTTTAGTCATGTAGGTCCCATTCTGGACGTGCGTAAAACTCCCTCCATGATGCAGGCTACATGTCTATGCCTATCATGAAACAAGAGATGAGAACCTTGGTGAATACCGGTGAACCACAAATTTGGACGTTATCTGTAACCTGTAAAAATGTCTTGTTTTCCCGTTTCATACGTTAAAAACCCAAGCCCTCCCTTAGGCCTGCTATAATGAAGGCTGGTTCAACAGCAATGCCTGTGTTTTTAACCTGTTGATTTTTATGATATCTTTACGTTTATTGTTTAAAAAAACAACATATTGCTTTTTCATTAAATTTTATTACAACCAAACTTGTTAGAATAATTTACCTTCCTGGTTTTATGTTGACCATGTCCATAGCGCTCTTGCAATGCAACTTCTGGAGATCTGACCTGTAAGGTGGTTCCGATTATGGTAATTGAAAATAAACAGGCATATTTGGGAGCAGTATAACGTCATCCTTTGCTATTTATATTGGATCTTTGACCAGCTACTGTGAAAAGTTTGGATAAGTGTTAAACTCTCCATAGTCTGTCATTTGAATATTATATGCCCACAAGGAGAAATGATGGTGCCTGTAAGTGTGACAGCCTATTTAAAACAGGTTGTTGTGTTTAGAACTAGTTTCAAATGATTGTTTCCTTAGTCTTTTATCAATAATTAATTTACAGTAGGCCTAGCCGTTGTATCAGTGTGAATGCTATTGAAGCCATGCAATTACTTAGAACAATGTGGACTGCAAATGGGTTCAAGTTAACCTATTTATCAAAGATGGGTCTAAATTTTATTTTCGGTTCTGTAAGCCATTTAACAAACTATAACGGACTAACATTGGAGTTGATTCCAAGGCAATACATAACTTGAAGCAACCACGTATCGCCACACCCACATAGTTTTATTCATCAAAACCTAGCCCTTTCGCGCCAACGCCAGCAAGTGCACCGAAAACTGTGATGGTGAAATTAGTAAAACTATTTCTGACACCCCTGAACCTATAGCGCTACCCTCTGCACTTTGATTTACCATTGCATTAGGTTTGTTACAATGGAGCCCTGCGTTATGTCATGTACTTCTGTTTTGCGTAAAACTATAGTGATGTCGATCATTCAAAATAAATGATGGTTTAAGATAAGTGCCAGCAAGTATGTTTTTTTGACAGGGAATACTTGTAGTTACTTGCTATCATTGACAGGGAATACTTGATATCATCCCTAGGTTGAAGATTTCAAAGCTTTGGATAAGGTCTCCAGAGACACCAAATCCATCACCATCATTGGAGGAGGTTTCTTGGGGAGTGAGCTGGCCTGTGCCCTGGGCAGGAGATGTAAGTTAAGTAGGGCTGACCCCATTTTGTCCACTGGTCGATTGTTTGTTTGGTTGATAGGCTATTGTTTGGTCGACCAAGATTTCATAGTGTACAAGACACCTGTCTGATTCGCACCTGCCACAGTGGACTTATCCATTGGGGAGACCGTGGAGATGGCACAATCCATCAGTCTCATACATGTGAAACTAAAATTTTATATGGTGGTTATATTATGTGAGAACATTGGTGCAACACAAATAAAATATTATTTTATAACATGCGCTTTCTCCTGCGTTGGATAGTGGTCGCTGTCCGCAATTCTGAAACACAGTGCGCTGTTGAATTGGCACCATTTCCTAGACCATGTTGCTATGTGCATAATACAAAGTTAACCAGCATATTGATGTTGCGAACCATGCAGCAGCAGAGTTGGGAGATGAGAAAACAGCCCTTGCCTTAATTGTCTTAAGAAAAGTGAGGAGAGAGGAAAACACAATTTAATTAGTTTTATAATCAATTGCCTAACTGTTAAATGTGCCTTGTTTTATAAATCATTTGTATATACAGTGCATTTGGAAAGTATTCCTACCCCTTTTTCCACATTGTTACTTTACAGCCTTGATCTAAAATGTATTTTAAAAAAAAATCTCATTACGATACCTCATAATGACAAAGCAAAAACAGGTTTTTAGAAATGTTGCAAATGTCTAAAAAAAAGAATAATAATTAAATATCGTATTCAGACCCTTTGCTATAAGACTCGAAATTGAGCTCAGGTGCATCCTGTTTCCATTGATCATCCTTGAAATGTTTCTACAACTTGATTGGAGTCCACCAGCAATACATTTAATTGATTGGACATGATTTGGACAGGCACACACCTGTCCCTCAGTTGACCATGAATGTCAAAACAAAAACGAAGTCATGAGGTCGAAGAAATTGTCCGTAAAGCGCGGAGATGGGATTGTGGCGAGGCACAGATCTGGGGAGGTAACAACAAATGTCTACAGTGTTGAAGGTCCGCAAGAACACAGTGACCTCCTCCATTCTTAAATGGAAGAAGTTTGGAACCACCAAGACTCTTCCTATAGCTTGCCACCCGGCCAAACTGAGCAATCGAGGGAGAAGGGCCTTGGTCAGAGAGGTGACTAAGAAGTTCCTCTGTGGAGATTGGAGACCCTTACAGAAGGACAACCATCTCTGCAGCACTCAACTAGTCATGTCTTTATGGTAGTGGCCAGACTGAAGCCACTCCTCAGTAAAAGGTCTGATGAAACCAAGATTGAACCTTTGGCCTGAATGCGAAGCGTTATGTCTGGAGGAAAGCTGGCACCATCCCTACTGTCAAGCATGGTGCTGTGGGGATGTTTTGCAGGGACTGGGAGACTAGTCAGGATCGAGGGAAAGATGAACGGAGTACAGACATCCTTGATGAAAACCTACTCCAGAGCGCTCAGGACCTCAGACTGTGGCAAAGGTTCACCTTCCACGAGGACAATGACCCTAAGCACCCAGCCAAGACCACAAAGGAATGGCTTTGGGACAAGTCTCTGAATGTCCTTGAGTGGCCCAGCTAAGAGCCCAGACTTGAACCCGATCGAACATCTCTGGAGAGACCTGAAAATGGCTGTGCAGCAAGCTCCCCATCCAACCTGAGAGCTTGAGTGTGCCAAGCTTTCGGTATTCTATGGGGTGGCAGGTAGCCTAGTGGTTAGAGCACTGGGCCAGTAACCGAAAGGTTGCTAGATCGAATCCCTGAGCTGACATGGTAAACATCTGTCGTTCTGAACAATGCAGTTAACCCACTGTTCCCAGGCCTTCATTGTAAATAAGAATTTGTTCTTTAACTGACACAAGACTCGAGGCTGTAATCATGGCCAAAGGTGCTTCAACAAAGTACTGAGTGGTCTGAATACGTAAGGCAATGTGATACTTCAGTTTCTGAGAACGGATGCCAGTCACACAGTCCCTCGCCGCCTTTAAAAAATGTTTTAACACAGCAAGTCTGTGCCAGGCCAGGCACATTCAAATAAATTGTGGTCGAACTCCCTCTATTAATTTGTGTGACTTAATTATTTCATCAACAGTTCACTTAAAGTATCAGACAAGCTCAGTGCATATAGTTGATTTGATTAAAACACATAGGATGTGTCTATGGCCCAAATTTTCAAACGTGTTTTTTTTTCTCAATTAATTTGACACTATTACTGAACCAACATTCACCACAGTGAAATGCCCCTTTTGTAATGTGTCTCTGTCCATCCTTCTCCCAGCTGCTGATTCTGACCTGGAGGTAATCCAGATGTTCCCTGAGAAGGGCAACATGGGAAAGGTGCTGCCGGAGTATCTAAGCAACTGGACAACAGCCAAAGTCAAGAGCGGTAAGGAGGGGAAACCTCTTAATCTCTATTATTTGTATGTTTCACTAATGGACTGTATATGGCAGTATATGACTGAGGCAGCCATTGCCAAACTCGCCTGGTTGATACTTCTTTTAAGTAAGTTATTTATACCGAAATTTATCTCTCACCTTTTACAGAGGGAGTGGCGGTCATCACAGAAGCGTTGGTAAAAGCTGTGAGCTTCAAAGATGGTAAAGTGGAGATCAAACTGAAGGATGGTCGTGTGGTGAAGACGGACCATATTGTTGCAGCTGTTGGGCTGGAGCCCAGTGTAGAGCTGGCCAAGTCAGCAGGTCTGGAGGTAGACTCTGACTTTGGGGGCTTTCGGGTCAACGCAGAACTGCAGGCTAGGTCCAATATATGGGTGGTAAGTGCAAATTCAAGTGGTTGTCTTCGGCTCCTACTTCATTTTCTTCTGAAAGGTCAATTCTCAGTAAAGAAGAGCTCCCCCATTGAAAGATTGAGAACATCTCATAAGATATGCATCCTTTACTCTCATTCTCAAGCACAAGGAAACTATAAACTAAAAAGTGTTGTCATTTATTACTGATGTGTCATGACTACGTAGGCCACTGTTGTGATCCTTTGTGTCCTCTGTTTACAGGCAGGTGATGCAGCGTGCTTCTATGACATCAGACTGGGCCGCAGGCGAGTGGAGCACCATGACCATGCAGTCGTGAGTGGCCGGCTGGCCGGAGAGAACATGACTGGAGCCAATAAGCCCTACTGGCATCAGTCCATGTTCTGGTACGAGTCATATCATTCAGTTTCCTTGTCACTAATCGTCAGTGGCTCCCTCTCCTCTAAACTTGTATCTAATTTCCTATTTTGTCCCACAGGAGTGACCTGGGGCCTGATGTAGGCTATGAGGCCATTGGGATAGTAGACAGTAGCCTTCCAACAGTTGGAGTATTTGCCAAAGCCACTGCTAAGGACACCCCCAAAGCTGCCACAGAGAAGTCAGGTATAACCATCCACATTATACTGATTTACAGTCAACATAATTGTCAGATTCCAGCCACCCAAGTTCTAGACTGTTTTCTCTGCTACTACACTGCAAGTGGTACCGATGCACCAAGTCTGGAACCAACAGGACCCTGGAGAGCTTCTACCCCCAAGCCATAAGACTGCTGAATAGTTAGTTAAATAGTTACCCAGACTATCTGCATTGACCCTTTTTGCATGAACTCTTTTGACTCATAACATATGTTGTTGCTACTGTTTATTATCGATCCTGTTGCCTAGTCACTTTACACCTACCTATATGTCCAAATCTACCTCTTACCTTGCACATTGACTCGGTACTATTACCCTGTTTATATAGCCAAGTTATCGTTGCTCATTGTGCAATCATTCCTCACGGTATCATTTTTTATTTTTTAATCTTTGCGATGTTGGGAAGGGCCTGTAAGTAAGCATTTCACTGTTAGTCTACACCCGTTGTTTACAAAGCATGTGCTGACAACTATTTGATTCTACAGAAGGACCTCTGTTTTACAAATCAACTCAACTTTTAAACCCCCCCCCCCCCCCAACAATTGTTTCAAAGACATAGACTGAGCGTCTTTCCTATCCCGATAGGAACTGGAATCCGTTCGGAGAGTGAGACCGAGGGGACGGCCAGTAGTCCTGTAGCCTCCTCAACCCCTGAACCCCCCTCCAGTACCCGAGCAGAAGGACAACTACGGGAAAGGAGTGATCTTCTATCTGCGAGACAAAGTGGTGGTGGGCATTATCCTGTGGAACGTGTTCAACAGAATGCCCGTTGCAAGGAAGGTGAGAATTGTCACAAATGTCAGAGGATACATATTTTCTCTGTTCTTTAACCCGCTCCATGTCACTTAAGTGATGTTGAACGCAGTTAAATATAGACTGCTTTGTATTCTTGTCTTTGCAGATCATCAAAGATGGAGAGGAACATGCCGATCTGAATGAAGTGGCTAAGCTCTTCAACATTCACGACGACTGAGTCTTCTCTCCTCTGGGGAGGCTGAGCCTATGCTGGGAGAGACGTGTGCTGTCACTACTCATAAAGGCTTTGAACTTTCACAGTCATCGCCAGGCTTTGGCAGACCCCACTATGATGATGCACTTGAAAAGGGAGAATCTCTGGACACAAATCTACTCTGTACATTTTAATGTCGCTGGAATATTGTCATGTTTGTAATTTCTATCACATGCATGTTTTTTTTCTTATTTTCTATTCAAGATAGTGAGTAGAAATGTTCCCGATGTCGATCAGTCTAATCGTTCTATATAGAATGAATGCCGCCCCCATATCCTCAGATCTATTCTGTTGCGTTTTGTGATCAAGGTGAAATTGTCAATCCCGGGAATACAGGTGATGGTGTGCAAGCCTGACAACATACTGGTACATAGAGGTTGTTTTTCAGTGTGATCAGAGCAGCTCCTATTGTTAAAGGCTGCAATAAACATGTTTTTAAATTGAAATTATCCTACCATTTGCATTTTTATTTCCTAAGATGATGTTATCACTTAGTTAGGAGAACTGGTTCTGATATGGACTGCAAGCACTAAAGTCCCTTGATACATTTCCAAGAGAACTTGTATTATAACATGGTTTCATATGGTTTAAATGTTGGTAATTAAATGACACAAGCTCAAATATGGAGTCTCTTATGCAGTGGCTTTTGCTATGGTTTACCATGTTGAGACCGTTTTGTTGAACAAAAGATCCAGGTTAGTGCCATGGCTCTCCTCAGAGTGGATGGGAACAGGCAGTCCTGCTCCAAGGGCGCCTGACCTGTGGGCTATAGCATACAGAACCACTCACTGGGAAAGTAGGTCTGCAGTATAACTTAATACTCTACAGAAGGCTGCCACATTAAAATTAAAGTTGGCCTACTTAACCACTATGGAACTGGAAATGTTTTTACATGCAGAAAACTTGCATGATTTTAAAGATTTTTTCCCCTCCCAATCTGCTGACACTGGCTCTTAAACACCTCCCTGTGGGAAGGAGGGAAACTTTTTACAGATGTAAAGGAACTGTCTTAACACGTGTGAGGTACAGCTAGCATCGCTTTTACTAAGATAAGTCTGCCATAGGCGTAATTATTAAAAGTAATGTGTGAAATGTATTGCTGCCTTATGTCTGACTGTTACTACTGAGTTCCTCCAAAGGTGTGATAATTTATCTAGGTGTTGAAAAGAAGTAATTAACCTGTGAACAGAAAACGTATCCCTTCGAGGGATTGTTTAATTAACTAGTCGAGAACTTCTCATAAGAAAGAAATATACAAAATGTCTTTCCCTTTTGTATTGTACACCTTGAAAGTACTTTCCTTTTGATAACAATGTTGTGCCCTTTATTCTTTAATTTGTCTGCTTAACTGCCTTGAGTGCCCCTCTTCATTCTTGAATAATTCAAAATCCTTTTATCAATTAATGTTTATTTAATACATTCTTCAAATTAATTATTTTAATAATGGAGATAGACTTGTATCTAGAAATATACTTACCAAAAATATAAATGCAATAATTTCAAAGATTTTACTGAGTTACAGTTCATATAAGGAAATCAGTCAATTGAAATTCATTAGGCCCTTATTGGTGGACCTTGGAGGGCATAGGCCCACCCACTGGGGAGCCAGGCACAGCCAATCAGGTGGAGTGTTTCCCCATAAAAGGGCTTTATTACGGACACAAATACTCCTGTGATTGTGAGGCCGTTTGTACTTATTGCCAAATTCTCTAAAATGATGTTGGAGGGGCTTATGGTAGAGAAATGAACATAAAATTATCTAGCAACAGCTCTTGTTGACATTCCTTCAGTCAGCATGCCAATTGCACGCTCCCTTAACTTGAGATCTGTGGCATTGTGTTGTGTGGCAAAACTGCACATCTTAAAGTGGCAATTTATTGTCCACCAGCACAAGGTGCACCTATGTAACGACCATGCTGTTCAATCAGCTTCTTGATATGCCACACCTATCAAGGCCGATGGATTATCTTGGCAAAGGAGAAATGCTCACTAACAGGGATGTAAACCAATTTGTGCACAACATTTGAGAGAAATATGCTCATATGGAACATTTCTGGGATTTATTTTTTCAGCTCATGAAACATTGGACCAACACTACATGTTGCGTTTAAATTTTGTTCAGTGAATATATATTTGGGGAATGTATGTCCATGTTCTCTGTTACTGTGTTTTTCTTTTTAGGTGAAAAAAAGGTATTTAATAGAAAATGCCTTGACTGTGGATCCAAACTGTTCATGAAAGTCTAAAGCCATCATAAAATAAAGTCTCAAAATATTGGAACTTTAAAGACTCACTGACTAAAAAATGTATAAAAAAGAGGTCTCAAATGCTGCTGTCTCTAAATATTCCTGCTGAAATTCCTGGAGCATGCATTTGGCTATGAAAAAGACATAAAGCTTGTGGGTCTTCAACACAAAAAAAATCACATGGCAAAACTTCCCCAGACCTTGAATTATAGACCAGCATCATCTTGGATGTTACACCTGCAAAGAGCCGGAGGCTCAGAGGGCTCAATATGGATTTGTCTGGATAGAGGAGCAACACCATGTTTCTCAGCCTAGATTCACAGACTCTTCACTGAGTTATATGCCTCTAAACATTTCTTCATCCATTTGTATTTTATTTCATACATAGAGCTGTAAGCAGAGAATGCTTTCACTAGTCCTGTGGATGGTATGGGTCTCCTCGGTCTGCTTTCTACAATGCAGGTAAGATACATAATTGTCTTGCCTTGTGGCTTAGTAAGTACTTTTTGTTTTATTATAGCCTGTGGTTGTTTGAGTAAAACTAAAAGGACACTAAGAAAAATGTTTCAATGTGCATTTGTGTAAACTGAAGAAATAGAGATTATCTACTTTTGTAGTGAGAAGTTGTTCCATGGGGAATGTACAATGTTTTCCCAATTATATGAAAATCACAGAAATAAAATCATTTTTTTCACCTTGAAAGGTTCATATGTTCTACAAGATATATTTTTTAAATGTGCCTAAAAATAATACATGTATAATAGATAGTAAATTGATTTTGATGAGCTAATCATGTTGATCATCATACATTGCATTTTGTAAAATAATTACCAATAACTGTAGGATATTTATTTGGACTGTATACTAAAAGGTGTAGTTATTCCTCCAAATTTTGCAGACTTTTACCCTGTATTAAATATTTATTCATAAACAACTCTACATTTAGCTTAACAAATGTATAAGATTCTGCTATTAGTCTAATGCATTGGGACTAGACCGTAGAAGTCCTACACTTAAAGTAGGATCATCTATGAAAGAAAACCGCTGATAGAGGGAGCAAGGTGATTTGGAATGTTGGGAAAGACACAGTGGAGAGATGATTTTGTTCAGGGATTAGATATAGTCTACATAAAGGAGAAAGCTTACATGACCTGTGTGTTTACTAAAATCAATATAAATGATCACACCAACTCAAATACCATCTCTTAATTGTAATACATGAATATTCCAATTTTATTACAACAAATAGTCACTACTTTACTGCTTGTGGCTGATTAAAAAGAAATAGTAATTACAAAAAGCATATATCGTCCCTACCATTCTTATTCCCGCCTTGTATTTTCAAAGAAATATGTTTTTGCATCATATCACTTGTTTAGCAGAGTATGTAACTCTTCACCTTTTATGAATCAAATTCTTTCTATCACATCCATTTATTATGACTGTCTGAAACTGTAGTTGCCCATCAGTTCCAGATAATACTACTCCTGACATTCCTCTCACAGTTTGCGCCTCTTCCTCCCCTCTGGCAGGCTTGGGTCCTGTAAGGAGATGAAGCTACCTAGCAGGGTAGGGAAGGCCCCTTCCCCATCTGACTTTCTGGATAAACTCATGGGAAGGACATCTGGGTATGATGCCCGCATTAGACCCAACTTCAAAGGTATAATGCAGTACATTGTAGATTATAAAACAATACATATACAGTTATACACATTATGATACAGTACAGTAAAGCCTAAACAGGTGGCTGTAGTACAGTAGCTTTAAATAATATATTTAAGATACAATTGGATATAAATCTGAAAGATTTCCACTTTCATATTATAATTATTATTTATTTTGAAACTTAAAGCCGGAATTACTCAGAGCATTTGTTTTTGGTTAGAAAAGTGTCATTTTGCGTGTATGTTAACCCGCAGACCTTGGGCTCTAATAAATCCGCGTGGCAGAAGTTCAGCCTTACAGTGTGATTGAAATGTAAAGGCAATATTCCCGCTTTAGCGGAGACTGCATTCACAGTATATGCTGCATGTCAGCTCAATCGTAAATTACCTTAAAATGTTATCTCGGGATCAGAATGAATAGTGCCCCTAGTTCAGTCCGTTTCTCCACAGCCAGCGAAGCCAGCAGATTCCCTCTGACATAGTTCCTCTTTATTTCTCAAGGGTCAAATCTCATCATATATATTTTATACTTGCTGCACATCACTGAAATATGCCAGTGAATGCAATGCAAAGTAACTCCATGCTGATTGTCTATAAATACACAAATGTAATTAAAGTAGAATCAATAAATTATACCCTCTTAGGAAATTAGATTATGAAATATTTATGATGTCAGTAGTTGTGAGATGCAATGTACTAATGGGAGCATATTGGAAACGACAACCATTTCATCCTGTCTATTTGTGATTACTCAATCTAATACAAGACAGCTTGCCACATTATAAACTGTGTAAACACATCCACCGCTGTGCAGTCAATCATCTCTAAAATGAAAGGCCACCACCTTCTCCCTACATCCCTACTCAAAACCTGCTCATCAAGCCTGCTTATGTTTCTCATCACCCTGATCAACAAGTCCCTGCTGACCGGAGAGGCACAGTACCACCAATCTTCAAAACAGCTGCAGTCACCCCGTTACTGAAGAAACCCAACCTTGACCAGCACATCCTATCCAACTACAGGCCCATCTCCAACCTCCCCTTCCTATCAAAAGTACTGGAGAACGTGGTTGCAAACCAACTTCAATCTCATCTGTCATCTAATCAGTTGTAAAAGTTTTTCCAATCTGACTTCTGGCCCTTGCACAGCACCGGAACAGCTCTGATTAAAGTTACCAATGACCTGCTGATGGCTGCTGATTCTGGATCTCCTAGCATCCTCCTCCTCTTAGATCTCAGTGCTGCTTTTGACTCTGTACACCACATCATCCTCCTGTGGCATCTCAGAGAACACACTGCTGTCTCTGGAACAGCTCTGAACGGGTTCTGCTCTGACCTCTTCCAATAGGTTATACCATCACTCTCCCAGACAGATGCATAGAAATTCATCCACGCCGCCTTCTCTCAGAATGACTATGGCAATGCGCTGTTTGGGGGCTTCCTAGCCAAATCACTACAGAGGATCCAACTAATCCAGAACAGTGCTGCCAGGGTCTTGACCAGGACCAAGAAGTCAGACCATATCACCCCGATCCTGGTCCAACTCCACTGACTACCGGTCAACTACAGGATTGACTTCAAAATGGTCATGCTTGTATTTAAAGCCCAGCGATCTCATCTCAATCAGCGAGCCACCTTGCACTCTCTGCTCCAGCCACTCCCTACTGCTTCAAGTCCTCAAGACACGTCTCCGAACTATGGGGGACCGACCCTTCTGATTCCTTGCCCCTGCCTATTGAATGCTCTCCCTGGCCATCTGAGAGTTGCACCATGACTCTGAACTTTTAAAACGGGCCTTAAAACCCACTTCTACAGACTGAATTTTTGATAGTCCTAGTCCCAATCTAAAATGTATTTAGCACCAATCACACCATTGCTGTTTTTATCTGCCTTGATTCTAAATGCATGTTGTTTTTAATGTATATATACAGTATCAAAAATAAATCTAATCAAAAGCTTTATACAAATGTATTATTATTATACTGAACAAAAATATAAACACAACAATTTTATACTTACAATTCATAAAAGGAATTCAGTCAATTGAAATTAATTAATTAATTAGCCCCTAATCGATAGATTTCACATGACTGGGCAGGGGCACAACCATAGGTGGGCCTGGGAGGGCATAGGCCCATTCACTTGGGAGCCAGGCCCACCCACTGGGGAGCCAGGCCCAGCCAATCAGAATGAGTTTTTCCCCCACAAAAGGGCTTTATTAACGACAGAAATACTCCTCAGTTTCATCAGCTGTCCGAGTGGCTGGTCTAAGACGATCCTGCAGGTGAACAAGCTGGATGTAGAGGTCCTGGGCTGGCGTAGTTACACGTGGTCTGCGGTTGTGAGGCCAGTTGAACGTACTGCCAAATTCTCTAAAATGACATTGGAGGCAGCTTATGGTAGAGAAATGAACATTCAATTCTCTGGCAACAACTCTGGTGGACATTCCAACAGTCAGCATGCCAATTGCACGATTCCTTAAAACTTGAGATCTGTGGCATTGGGTTGTGTGACAAAACTGAACATTTTTGATATTTTTTATTTCACCTTAATTTAACCAGGTAAGCAAGTTGAGAATAAGTTCTCATTTACAACTGCGACCTGGCCAAGATAAAGCAAAGCAGTGTGACACTAAAAACAACACAGAGTTACACATGAAATAAACAAGCGTACAGTCAATAACACAATAGAGAAAAAAATAAAGTATATATACAGTGTGTGCAAATGGCGTGAGGAGGTAAGGCAATAAATAGGCCATAGTAGCGAAGTAATAACAATTTAGCAGATTAACACTGGAGTGACAGATGAGCAGATGGTGATGTGCAAGTAGAAATACTGGTGTGCAAAAGAGCAGAAAAGTAAATAAAAACAATATGGGGATGAGGTAGGTTGATTGGGTGGGCTATTTACAGATGTGCTATGTACAGCTGCAGCGATCGGTCATCTGCTCAGATAGCTGATGTTTAAAGTTAGTGAGGGAAATATAAGTCTCCAGCTACAGCGAGTTTTGCAATTCGTTCCAGTAATTGGCAGCAGAGAACTGGAAGGAAAGGCTGCCAAATGAGGTGTTGCTTTACCTAGCATAGACTTATAGATGACCTGGAGCCAGTGGGTCTGGCGACGAATATGTAGCGAGGGCCAGCTGACTAGAGCATACAGGTTGCAGTGGTGGGTGGTATAAGGGGCTTTGGTGACAAAACGGATGGCACTGTGATAGATGGATGGCACTGCATCCAGTTTTCTGAGAAATCGAGGATCGGTAGGATAGTCAGTTTTACGAGGGCTGCGTCAGTGAAGGAGGCTTTGTTGCGAAATAGGAAGCAGATTCTAGATTTAATTTAGGATTGGAGATGTTTAATATGAGTCTGGAAGGAGAGTTTACAGTCTAACCAGACACCTAGTTATTTGTAGTTGTCCACATATTCTAAGTCAGAACCGTCCAGAGTAGTGACCGCGGCAGCTTTCCAATCTTTAGGGATCTCGGACGATACGAAAGAGAGGTTGAACAGATTGGTAATGGGGGTTGCAACAATGGCGGAGGATCATTTTAGAAAGAGAGGGTCCAGATTGTCTAGCCCAGCTGATTTGTACGGGTCCAGGTTTTGCAGCTCTTTCAGAACATCTGCTATCTGGATTTGGGTGAAGGAGAAGCTGGGGAGGCTTGGACTAGTTGCTGTGGGGGGTGCAGCGCTGTTGGCTGGGGTTGTGGTAGCCAGGAGGAAAGCGTGGCCAGACGTAGGGAAATGCTTATTGAAATGATCGATTATCATGGATTTATTGGTGTTGACAGTGTTACCTGGCCTCAGTGCAGTGGGCAGCTGGGAGGAGATGCTCTTATTCTCCATGGACTTTTTGGAGTTAGAGCTACAGGGTGCAAATTTCAGTTTGAAAAAGCTAGCCTTTGCTTTCCTCACTGACTGCGTGTATTGGTTCCTGACTTCCCTGAAAAGTTGCATATCGCGGGGACTATTCGATGCTAGTGCAGTCCGCCACAGGTGGCCTTTTATTATCCCCAGGTTCTTGATATGCCACACCTGTCATGTGGATGGGTTATCTTGGCAAATGAGAAATGCTCACTAACAGGGATGTAAACAAACATGTGCACAAAATTAAGCTTTTTGTGCTTATGGAAAATGTCTGGGATATTTTATTTCAGCTCATGAAACATGGGGCCAACACTTTACATGTTGTGTTTATATTTTTGTTCAGTATATACAGTAAAATAGTTGTTATTCCATTGTGGGCTGGAATACAATATTATCCCGTCATTAAATAGACCTGACAATGTTTTCAGATCCGTTTTTATTTGCCACAGATGCTCTGCCACAGATATTTTCCTTGAAATATGAATGAATGAACATGTACTGTATGAGTAATGCATTTTACAGTACAGGTTAAGCAATGAAAAAATGGTCAGTTTTAGAAAATAGTATAGTGAAACACATGAAATTATAATCCAGTATAGATGAGTAGCTGTGTCTCATGGACTATTTTTCAGGTCCTCCTGTGAATGTCACCATCAACCTGTTCATCAACAGCTTTGGGTCCATCACAGAAACCACTATGGTGAGGGCTTTTTATTCTCATCCACCTTTCCTCCAAACAGCGGCTGTTCGCTCACTTTAATAGACTCTCTTTTCTACTATAACTACCATAGGACTATCGGCTTAATGTGTTTCTACGGCAACAATGGAATGACCCACGACTGGCCTATAAGGAGTACCCTGATGACTCTCTGGACCTGGATCCTTCCATGTTGGACTCCATCTGGAAACCTGACCTTTTCTTTGCCAATGAAAAAGGGGCAAACTTTCACGAAGTCACCACAGACAACAAACTGCTGCGGATATTCCAAAATGGGAATGTCCTCTACAGTATCAGGTGACCGGTGTCTCTAAAACAGTAGTGTCTCCTCATAATGATATATAAGAGTACAATTGTGTTATTTATAACATGTGATCAGTAACAATAATTATCAACGCTCAATTTGAGGCCACAAGTAATATTAGTGTACAAAGCTCCCCCCATACCTGTCTTCTATTCACCCTCTCACTATGTGCTTCTGGTTCTGTGAGTCAGGTTAACTCTGATCCTGTCCTGCCCTATGGATCTGATTAACTTCCCTATGGACATTCAGACATGCTCTATGCAGCTGGAAAGCTGTGAGTTTTCTATTACCTCTTTTTTATCCATTCTTTGCACTCGGCTAGTTTCACTTCCCGGTGCCTCTTTTCCCCCATTCTCTACACTTGACTAGACAGCTTTTGATGTTGACAACTTTATAAATAAACTTGCCTCTCCCTCTGTAGCAGGCTAGATCATGAATAAAAGAAACCTGTGTTCTCCCTTCTCCTCTGTGCTCTAGTTGGCTACACCATGAATGACCTGTGTTTCCAGTGGCTGGACATTGGCCCTGTGCAGGTGGCTGATGACCTGATGCTTCCTCAGTTTGTGTTGAAGGAGGAGAAAGACTTGGGCTACTGCACCAAACACTACAACACAGGTAGATTCTGGGTTCTCAATGGAATGTTATTGCCACAGTTTGCTTAATGACAATGTCTTCATCTCTAACCATCTGGCATCTGCTGTGGCAGGTAAATTCGCCTGCATCGAGGTAAAGTTTCACCTGGAGAGACAAATGGGTTACTACCTGATCCAGATGTACATCCCCAGCCTGCTAACCGTCATCCTCTCCTGGGTCTCCTTCTGGATCAACATGGATGCGGCCCCAGCTAGAGTGGGCCTTGGTATCACCACAGTGCTCACCATGACAACACAAAGCTCTGGGTCCAGGGCATCCTTGCCTAAGGTAAGGTACATTTTTTATTTTTTATTTTGCTCAGGTGTTCTAGCTGGACAAGCTACATACAGTACATTCAATCAAATTTGATTTCAAAAGATGATTTAATTCAGAAAATGCCAGTTACCAGTTTTATACTTAATACCTAACCATCACAGGTTATTTCAGTTGTTTACCTGTATGTTGAAGTTCTAACACGTATTCATCTGTTTGTAGGTGTCTTATGTGAAGGCCATTGATATCTGGATGGCTGTGTGTCTTCTTTTTGTGTTTGCTGCACTGCTGGAGTATGCAGCAGTAAACTTTGTCTCACGACAGCACAAAGAGTTCTTCAGACTGAGGAAAAAGATCAAAGAACAACAGAGGCAGAGAACTGTGAGTACGAGACCCTGTGCAGCCCACTCCCTCAGGCTGCTGTCACCTGCTATTCCCTCATTGCCCTGTTATGCAGCAGCAACACAGTTCAGCTGGCTGTTGTATCATGCTGGGAGATCCACAGATCTGTTCTAAATTCAAGTCATTTTCTTCCTTCTTCTAGCCATTATTGCTCTACTCAACAGCTTGGCTTTTCGTTTCACTTTGGACCTCAACATAAACAAGTAGCCCAAAAGAGTGGTCTAAAAAATAATTATCTGGAATTATTGAACTGACTTGTGGTAGTAGTTTGTCTGTAGCTCCACAGTTAGCCTTCCATTATATTATGAAAATTCCCAATAGTTTTCCCTGACACCTCCATCTAGATCAGTTCCAGGGACCAGGTAGTCTACTGTTTTACCTAAGTCTCATCTTATTTTGAAACCTTTACACATTCAGTTGGTATTTCTCAGACTCTGTTAACATACTTGAATGTCATCAGTAATGTGTCACTGCATGTTGTTTAGATTGAATCACAGTATTCCCGTATACCTGCTAAACCTCCATGTTGCTCTGGCTCTATCAGCAGGGAAGTGGAACTGGTGAGAGCAGCAAAGTCAAAGGTAACAACGTACCAGGCAACAACACCTGCCAGGGGACCTTGTCTGGCCCTCAGCAGTGCAGTGTCTGTGCCAGGGTAAAAACTCCTACTTTTCTCACATCGACTGGAGTCTAGTTTAATGGGGATAGTCCACTGTTTGTTCACTTAGAAAAACAAAATGGTAGATCTCACAGTGATACGGTTGTCATCGCTATCTGTTTAATCTCTCTCATGTGAAATGTATTCATCACAAAATCCAAGTCCTTTTTTACTTTGCCACACTTGAATAATTATAATACTGTATGTGGCAAGAAATGTGGAGAAAATGTTTCAGGTTGAGGGTGACAGATATATTTGACCCTTTTCCTTTTGTTCTTTCCTAGGAGCAGGAACTGGCAGAGCAGAGTCAGGCCTATTTTCTCCATAGTTATGGAGCAGCAGAAGATGCACCACCAGAGATGGACGCCCCAATCTTTCAGGCCTTACCTCCTGGGTTTCCACTGTATGACATCCGCAGGCGGTTTGTAGATCGGGCAAAAAGGATTGACACTATTTCCAGGGCTGTGTTCCCTCTGAGTTTCCTTTGCTTCAATGTTTTCTATTGGCTCACGTACAAAGTGCTACGGAATGAAGCAATCCAAGCTACTCTGTGACAAACCAACATCCGTGGACTGAATTATAGCACTAGAATCTAGTCTTCCACAGAACACTTTGAGACAGTGTTAGAGATCCATCAGCTGTGTCAATGGATAAATAACTGACTGCATGTCCAGTCCCATTCATTTTTTTATGAAAGTAAGCAAACTTGATGTCTCTTCGAAGTGTCATCCTTAAGTTTTTTTTTACAATTCCAATGGAACGCACTAATGGCATATAAGCCTTCTTGCACTATGGATACTTTCAATGTCACCCCCATGGAGGGCACAAGTCCAGATATTGAAGCAGGACTGCATGGAATTTTTTATTTATTTTTTGTATTTCAGAATTGTATTTATTTTGTACTCTTGTGGATTGCCACATTACCATATTGGCAAATCATAAACCCCTACAAATATATTGATTTCAACATATGGTACACTTCATGTAATTGTACATTATTGGTACAGAAGTGAATGCTGGACATATTGAATTGTCTAATTAGGCAATGTCCTTGATTATCATACTGTGTCAAGTATTGATTTTGTCATCCTCAATTAAACAAATCAAAAAGCCAAATTAATGATTAGTGTGAAAATGAATGACTGCTGTTGTCACTGTCTCAGTGATGCTCCTAAACTTGTGTCCATTCTGAAAGAAAACATACATAAGAGGGGGAACGGATGTTCAGGATACAGCGTACACCTTTAGGAGTATTAAATCCACAGCTAATCCATTACAAACACTGAATAATACATAGGGATTATTATCTAGTTTGTTTTAACAACTAGAACCTACATTCTGCTCACATTTGATAGTCAATTAGGGGGAGGCATCATCCAAACTTCACTACAGATCAAAATAAATTGTATTGGTCACATACACATGGTTAGCAGATGTTATTGGTCACATACACATGGTTAGCAGATTTTATTGGTCACATACACATGGTTAGCAGATGTTATTGGTCACATACACATGGTTAGCAGATGTTAATGTGAGTGTAGCGAAATGCTTGTGCTTCTAGTTCTGACAATGCAGTAATATCTAACAATTTCACAACAACTACTACCTTTTACACACAAGTGTAAAGGAATGAATAAGAATATGTACATATAAATATATGGATGAGCGATGGCCGAATGGCATAGGTAAGCTGCAGTAGATGGTACAGAGGACAGTATATACATATGAGATGAGTAATGTAGGGTATGTAACCATTATATAAAGTGGCATTGGTTAAAGTGACTAGTGATACATTTATTACATTCAACTTTTAATTATTAAAGTGGCTAGAGATTTGAGTAAGTATGTTGGCTGTTTAACAGTCTGATGGCCTTGAGATAGAAGCTGTTTTTCAGTCTCTCGGTCCCTGCTTTGATGCACCTGTATTGACCTCGCCTTCTGGATGATAGCGGGGTGAACTAGCAGTGGCTCAGGTGGTTGTTGTCCTTGATTATCTTTTTTGCCTTCCTGTGACATCGGGTGGTGTAAGTGTCCTGGAGGGCAGGTAGTTTGCCCCCGGTGATGCGTTGTGCAGACCTCACTACCCTCTGGAGAGCCTTGCGGTTGTGGGCGGGGAAGTTGCCATACCAGGCGGTGATACAGCCCGACAGGATGCTCTTGATTGTGCATCTGTAAAAGTTTGTGAATGTTTTTGGTGACAAGCCAAATTTCTTCAGCGTCCTGAGGTTGAAGAGGCGCTGTTGTGCCTTCACCACGCTATGTGTGGGTGGACCATTTGTTTGTCCGTGATGTGTACACTGAGGAACTTAAAACTTTCCACCTTCTACACTACTGTCCCGTCCGTGGATAGGGGGCGTGCTATATCTGCTGTCTATCCACAATCATCTCCTTTGTTTTGTTGACGTTGAGTGTGAGATAATTTTTCTGACACCATACTCCGAGGGCCATCACCTCCTCCTTCCTTGATGATTGAGTTGGAGGTGTGCATGGCACGCAGTCATGGGTGAACAGGGAGTACAGGAAAGGGCTGAGAGCGCACCCTTGTGGAGCCCCAGTGTTGAGGATCAGAGGGGTGGAGATGTTTCCTACCCTCACCACCTGGGGTCATCCCATCAGAAAGTCCAGGACCCAGTTGCACATGGCGGGGTCGAGACCCAGGGTCTCAAGCTTAATAACGAGTTTGGAGGGTACTATGGTGTTAAATGCTGAGCTGTCGTCGATGAACAGCATTCTTACATAGGTATTCCTCTTGTCCAGATGGGTTAGGGCAGTGTGATTGCGATTGCGTTGTGTGGCCCTATTGGGGTGATAAGCAAATTGGAATGGGTCTAGGGTGTCAGGTAGGGTGGAGGTGATATGATCCTTGATTCATCTCTCAAAGCACTTCATGATGACGGAAGTGAGTGCTACGGGGCAATAGTCATTTAGCTCAGTTACCTTAGCTTTCTTGGGAAGAGGAACAATTGTGGCCCTCTTGAAGCATGTGGGAACAGCAGACTGGGATTGATTGAATACGTCTGTAAACTCACCAGCCAGTTGGTCTGCGCATGCTCCAAGGACGCGGCTAGGGATGCCATCTGGACTGGCAGCTTTGCGAGGGTTAACAAGTTTAAATGTTTTACTCATGTTGGCTGCGGTGAAGAAGAGCCTGCAGGTTTTGATAGCGGGCTGTGTTGGTGGCACTGTATTGTCCTCAAGGCGAGCAAAGAAGTTTAGTTTGTCTGGGAGCAAGACATCGGGGTCCGCGACAGGGTTTGTTTTCTTTTTGTAGTCTGTCACGGCCCCTCCTCTGCAGTGCAGGGGCGGTTCCTCCTGCAGGCAGAGGAAGGTCCTTAGTGATTGGAGTCACCTGGGCTCAGGGTATTTAAATGGCTTCACTAATCACTCGTCTCTCTCTCTCTGCTCCTCCAGGTATGATCCTGTTTTGTTTGTTCCTTTGTAGTTTTGCAGAGTTTTCACTCAGTCATTCACACACACAGATTCACACATCCCTGCACTTTACATACACCTTACATTATGATACTTTCACACCTCATTCCTTTTTCTTTGTTTAAAGTTAATAGTTTTAGTTTACAATAAAGAACCGTTTTGATTGGCCTATACCCGTTGTTCGTCTCCCCTCATTTTTGCCACAGGCTATGAGCAGACCTGTGACAAGTCCGTGATTGACTGTAGACGCTGCCACATACCTATCGTGTCTGACACTTTGAATTGTGACTTTGTCTCTATACTGATGCTTAGCTTGTTTGATTGCCTTGAGGAGGGAATAGCTACACTGTTTGTATTCGGTCATGTTTCCGGTCGCCGTGGGTACAACGTCACCGATGCACTTGCTAATAAACTCACTCACCAAATACATCAATGTCGTTTGATGCTATCCTGAACACATATCCCATTCCACGTGAGCGAAGCAATCTTGAAGCGTGGAATCAGATTGGTCGGATCAGCGTTGAACAGACTTGAGCACGGGCATTTCCTGTTTTAGTTTCTATCTTTTGGCTGGGAGCAACAAAATGGAGTCGTGGTCAGATTTGCCAAAAGGAGGGCATTATCATGTGTAACTGCATGTGTCAGACAATTCAAGATCACTTGTCTGACTGGTTCCAATGTTTCAACGTATACTTAGAGGTTTATTATCAAGTGACAACAGTAAATACAGTACAAGTTCAGGTACAGTTAGAATATATATTAAGTGGCCCAAGAAAAGAGAAAGTTTAAAACTGGATGACCTGGCCCTGAGAGTAAGAAAAAGGATAGCGATTAGGTAAAAATAAAAATTCACAGATTGCTGCAAATTGATTTAAATCACCGTCTATAAGAAGCTAAATTGTCTTAGTGTCCATCTCATTAACACCATCCTCTGCTTCGTGCCTACGTTTCACAATTAGGCTACCAATAGACGCAAAGGTTTGCTGGCTCTCAAAACTGAGGAGAACCAGTACTATTACCTTCCTCTTCTTGTCTCCTCCCAGTTCAAAGTGTTTGCATCGCTTGATGGGCACCATTCTCTTTTGTCGACAGTTGGGCTCCACACACTCCAGCCTCAACACAATCTTCTTTGTAGTTTTACCCTGCAGAACAAATCACAAGGGTTCAAGCATGCAACATATTCATGTGCCGACTTGGGTAGACATGGTAACTAAAACAGGCAATTTGCAAACAACTCCCATCTTTAGAAGGGAAGACTAGGGTAACAGTGCATTTGTAAAATATTTCCCCATTGTGATTCTTGCAAACCTTCTTCCTGAAAATAGGCATTGTCTGGCCACCACAAACAGATTGTTTTCGGTTGTATTTCCTTTTGCCTAAAATACATTGTTACCTGATTAACGCATGCGGAGGTAGACACCACGCATAAATACATGTGAATGTTCAAGCAGACAGACTGGGAAGTAACGACACATGGCAGCTCTGCTTCTAGCGCCTACGTTTAAAAAGTTACAAGCATTTCGCTACAACCACAATAACTTCTGCTAAATATGTGTATGTGACCAATACAATGTGATTTTGAACGTTAAACTCCGTGGAAAACTTACCCTGTGCATACAGAGAATCCTTGCCCTTCTTGTACGGGGTAACTTTGTGAGTTTTGCGTTTTTGTTTTTACATTTCTTGCAGTAAGTCCTACGGGTCTTCGGTACGTTTCCCTAGATACAACATAAACACTAGTAAATGACTGTAGCAAAGATATAGTTAAGACTTCCTCTCCACTGAAACCTGTATCACATTGCTTCAATAATTTCAATAACGTTTTCCTAAATTCTCCTAACCTGCTACGAAAAAGTCACTTCGGTATAGTGGCGTGAAAATTGTGCCATCCTGTCGATTAAGTCCATTTAACAGAAGAGAATATCCTTGCATGGAAAGTACTGATAAGTGATTTGTATGGCTGTTCCCTCTGTGGGCCTACATTGTGACACTGAAATATAACTTTTTCATATATTTAAACTATTACTGAGAGACAGAATATTGAATACTGACATGAATAACTGCATGTGGAAATGTACTTTTGTGCAAAATAATTAAACGGTTAGAGAGAAACATTGAATCATGAATTTATTCATTCTTGAAAATGTAAAAAAATATCAACATCATGAAATATTACACATAGACAAAGATGGGCCTGACACCATAAAACAACACATTTCCATTCAGTGGTACATTTGGCCACTGGACATCCATAATGTACACTTATTTTGTAAAACGTATTCATTATCAGCCTGTTTGTTCATTTCAATGTGTATTAAGCTGGATAAGACACACATGGATCTCAGTTGTGATATGTGCTTGATCATAGTGAGAGGAATCTTGAAGGCTGTCCGTTAACGATGGGTGTTGTTAGGTTCACAGTCTGGTCTCTGGAATGGCAAACAAGTCAAAAAGGTGATGCAACACCTATGGGGCCAAAAAGAAAAAGAACAGACATTTTAATGTACTAAGTACACACTATTAGAGAATATCCAGAGACGGTCAAAGAAGGCTGGCATACTTTTGAGATATTTTTCTATTGTAATAAGGATTATGCAGTGGGGATATCCCATTGATCATAACCTGGCACAAAGGCTGCATTCTTATCACCCCTTTGAACTTACCGTTCTCTCTGGTCTCTAAGGGGAAGACGTTCTTCAGTTGCTCTATGACCTGTTGAAGGTGATCGGCTGTAACACCCTGCTCTGGCTCCAAGGCAGGCCCTGATTACACGTAGGGAAAACAAAGGCATGAGGGCTCCCTTTTAGACAAGCCCCTAATGGCAACATGTCTTTGATTGTTAATCCTCATATCAAACTAGCGTTGTATGTTACCTGGGGGTTCTGTGTTGGAGGCTCCTGAGCTTAGCTGTCTCCCCAGCTGGTCTCTTCGTGACACAGGAGAGTACACAGATGATGGTGTTCCAGTCGATACATTGTCCTCTGAACCCTCTCTGTTCTGTTGGACTCACAAAACATATGCTAAAATCACAAGGAAATAAAAGGATGCACTTTCATGTGGACAGGACTGTGCATTCGAGGCATCCCCCTATTTGCTAACCTCTTGCTGAGACTCACCTGTTGTAGAATCTCCCTGAGCCGGTGAAGCTGGGACTCTAGCTCCTTGTTGTGGTCCTCCAGGATCTGCATGCGGGTTTCCAGCCTGCCCTTATGGTGCCTCAGGCCTTTGGCCTCAGCCAGCAAGGCCCGGTCCTGGTAGTCCTCCTGGTCCACAGAGCCCTCCCTCAGGTGTGGACATGCCTGGGCCTCAGCGTGCTGCCACTTCAGACGTCGGTACTCCCCCTGGAGCACCCTGGGGGAAATGACACCTTTGTGACCCCAGGCACTCATTTGTGTTTTTATGTTTTCATCTATGCTCTTATGGCAGATCAGAGGTAAACTAATGATGATTGAATATGATTCGATACCCTGATGGCAGAAATATTTTGATTTGGATGTGATTGGACTGACCTCACCACTCATGAAATGATAAGGACATGAGCGTTAATGACCTCTCACCTGTTCTCATTCTCCAGCATGGCCAGTGTCCTCTGCAGCTCATCCTGGGTCTCACAGCCTGTATAACCCAGGTAATGATGACAGGAGGCCAGGGAGTCCTGCTCCAGACGGTCAAGATACTGATCCTCATCCCTGGCCATTAACAGAGGGAAGGACAGAATGAACTATGCGGACATGTAAGAAAGATCATGTAATGTTCATCTTGGACACAGTCTCATTTTGTATCATTAAGTAAGAGCTTTATATGATAAACTTACAAGCTCTCATTGAAGAAGGAGCAGTTCTGGTCCTCCATGTCAGCAAGTCTTGAACAGAAGCAGACAGTAAAAACATAGAGTACCAGTCAAAAGTTTGGACACCTACTCATTCAATGGTTTTTCTTTTTTTAAACTTCTTTCTACATTGTAGAATAATAGTGAAGACAACAACACTGTGAAATAACACATATGGAATCATGTAGTAACCCCAAAAATGTTTTTTTTAATTCTAAATATATTTGAGATATTTGATTCTTCAAAGTAGCCACCCTTTGCCTTGATGACAGCTTTGCACACTCTTGGCATTCTCTCAACCAGATTCACGAGATAGTCACCTGGAATGCATTTCAATTAACAGGTGTGCATTGTTAAAAGTTCATTTGTGGAATTTATTTCCTTCTTAATGTGTTTTAGCCAATCAGTTATGTTGTGACAAGGTATGGGTGGTATACAGAAGAGAGCCCTATTTGGTAAAAGACCAAGTTCATATTATGGCAAGAACAGCTCAAATAGACAAAGAGAAATGACAGTCCATCATTACTTTAAGACATGAAGATCAGTCAATCTAGAAAATGTCAAGAACTTTGAAAGTTTCTTAAAGTGCAGTCGCAAAAAACCATGAAGCAATATGATGAAACTGACTCGGAGGACCGCCACAGGAAAGGAAGACCCCAAGTTACCTCTGCTATAGAGGATAAGTTCATTAGAGTTAACTGCACCTCAGATTAAAGCCCAAATAAATGCTTCACAGAATTCAAGTATCAAACAAATCTCAACATCAACTGTTCAGAGGACACTGCGTGAATCAGGCCTTCATGCTCGAATTGCTGCAAAGAAACCACTACTAAAGGACACCAATCATAAGAAGAGACTTGCTTAGGCCAAGAAACACGAGCAATGGACATTAGACCGGTGGAAATCCATTCTTTGGTCTGATGAGTCAAAATGTGAGATTTTTGGTTCCAACCGACATGTCTTTGTGAGATGCGGAGTAGGTGAACGGATGATCTCCACATGTGTGGTTCCCACCGTGAAGCATGGAGGAGGAGGTGTGATGGTGCTTTGCTGGTGACACTGTGAGTGATTTATTTAGAATTCAAGGCACACTTAACCAGCATGGCTACCACAGTATTCTGCAGCGATATACCATCCCATCTTATTGCGTTTAGTGGGACTATCATTTGTTTTTCCACAGGACAATGACCCAAAACACACCTCCAGGCTGTGTAAGGGCTATTTAACCAAGGAGAGTGGTGGAGTGCTGCATCAGATGACCTGGCCTCCACAATCGCCCGATCTCAATTGAGATGGTTTGGGATGAGTGTGACCGCAGAGTGAAGGAAAAGCAGCTAACCAGTGCGGGAACTCCTTCAAGACTGGTGGAAAAGCATTCCAGGTGAAGCTGGTTGAGATAATGCCAAGAGTGTGCAAAGCTGTCATCAAGGCAAAGGGTGGCTACTTAGAATCTCAAATATAAAATGTGTTATTTCATAGTTTTGATGTCTTCACTATTATTCCACAATGTAGAAAATAGTAAAAATAAAGAAAACCTTTTAACGAGTAGGTGTTTCCAAACTTTTAACTGGTACTGTAGTTCACTGTGAGGTAAATGGAATGTGTATCATAGGAGGGAATTCCCAGAAGTTCAAATGAGAGCAGTCTAAACGTTACAAGGGGGAACAACTGTTGCTCCTTCTGTTGCTCCTAAATCAGGCTTCTGTGCTGTTCTGTAGACACTTTCCTTGGCAGAATTACATTTCTGTGTTTTCTTCACTTTTTGCTTTCATTTCTTATAAACATGATCTTGCAGAGAAAGAGGACACGCCAGACTGACTGTTTTAATATGATTAAGCCGAAATAAGGAAGTCACGCCACTCCACCATACTCATTAGTGGCATCATGTTCATCTGTGTGGAGAAGATTATTTCAGAGAAAAGGCACATCGTGAGCAGTGCTGCTGAGGGCCGACTGTAGGGACAGATAAAGACTGCATGCATGGATAGTGAACAGATGAAAATTAAGAAGTTACTAGAGAAGTTTATCGAGATTTCTTCACTAACATTGAAGTAAAGAAACTGACAAATGTGTGTCTGACATAATAGTTGCTTTGTTGAAGTAAACACAGCGGTGCCGGGGAACACGTAGTGTTCAGCAGGCGGCTGATCTCAGACCAGCTGTTACAAATATAGGCTGCAGGAGTTATTGCCTGAGAAACTGGATTATAAGGTTCTGTGGACACTGCTAACCTTCAGCGTGCTCTCCTCCTGGCCCTAGTGCTGGTATGCTTCAGGCCCACTTTTCTGACTCAGCCTGACCCAACACCCCCAGGGTGAAGTCCACCCAGCTAATGGGCAGCAGCAGGTGGCTGATACTATATTAGGATTTCATACCTGCAGGCATAGTGCTCAATCCTGGAGTGTGTGTCCGAGTGGGGAAGCCTCGGGGACGAGCTGGGCCTAAAGGAAGCACAGAGATGTCAATCAAAGTCAGGCGTCAATCTGTGCTCACAGTCTCCGGATGTGCCATCACATAAGACCTCCCAGGGTTTAGAACTAATTCTGTGGACTCACGTCTCCTCACTCCCTGGCCTCAAGACAGACTGTACAGGCAGGTAACCCCTCTGGGGATGCTTGCTGAAGTACTGCTTTGATCTGAACTTGTTCTTCAGTGTTTTGGCAAAATCACGCATCCTCTCCCCTGAAGTGGTCTGTCAGGGATCAGAAAATAATGTACATTGCAATTCCATGGGAATATTCTTGTAGCCATGCTTGGGTGTAGTATGGCATAATAAAATGAGTCTTACTGGGGTGTAATACTCCATGATGGGGTAAATTAAAGCCTTGGCCTTGGTCGTACGCCCGGACAGGAAGCAACTCTGACAAATGTCCACATTAAACTGCTTGAGGCTTCTGTATCTGGGGGAAAATGAGTTGAAAAGCCTAAATATGATTGACATTCTCTATATGGTTGAAATTGTGTTCCCCTGTCGAGGCCCTATGGTTCACCTGAAGCCTTTGATGGGACACTGTTTGCAGATGGAGCACTTGGCCTGGTGTTGGGCGTTCTCTGCCTGGACCACTCGCTGCAGCACGGGCAGCCACACAATGGACTGGGGCTCCAGGCTCATCCACTCCAGGAAGTGGGACAGCTGGATGGTGGCCTTCCCAGGAGCCTGCAGCCACACGGTGGGGAGGAGAAGAGGACCATGAGACCACCAGAGATCCCGAAGGCAGGGCCTGTGCTCTCTGGCACCCTGAGGGCAGCTGGTCCCCTTCAGAGACTGACTAAGTAGAGCTGTAGCAAATTACTGGCGCTTCACAGTCATTCATTGCCAGAAATAATTAATGACATTGATGATAAGAAATGTTAAAGAAAAGCCTCATGAGTCACTAATGTTCATTACTGGACTAAATTCTCATTAAAAAGGGTTTGAAAGGCACTCCATGTTACATTTCTTGAGGGCCTTGATGAGAGAAATTGCATAATTAAATTGTCATTGCAGTTTGGGTTCCAGTGGTGTGCTCTAATCCAGCTGTGGAGCCTGATAAAGCCTGTCTACTATAGTAGCATTCCGATGCCACTGGAGTGAAGGACTGCTGAGTATCTATCATGGGGACATACCAGAGGACAAATCACATATTTTCTACACAAACAGACATGCATGTGGACATACAAATATACACGACGTACACAAATACACCAGTGTACACATATGTACCTCCGTAAAGCCCACACAAACAAGCTGACAGACAGCAAAAGGTCAGAGCGACAGAGCCTGTGGTAATTAGCCCTTTCAAATAAGTTAACACAGCCTGTTAAAATGCCATGACCCCTTTGACATAGTTGACTGTTTACTAATCTCACTCAGATATGTCAAGATGAAACAGAGGCAGCAGACATATGACTGGCTGATCTAAAAGAGTCTATCAGAGGCGTTGATGTCTCAGTATTTATCATGAATGTTTGACATGAGCTTTGAACACGATACAGTTTAGCATAACTGTCATCATAGATGGTTAGTTGAATAGGGCTCACAGTGTTTAATCAGGCATATACATGCATCTCTCCACCATGGTCTCAGATCTACTCAAAGACATATAAACAGCCTCAAGTCCTCTGTGATATTAGTCTGCTGCTCACATTATTTGTTATAGATTACACCTTACAAATGAATAAAGAATGTTCAAAATCCCCTTTGATAATCAACACCACATATCAAGATTGGAGATACTCTAATGACAAGTATCCGTTTTTAACACAGAATGGATTTTACTTATTGTAATCTCACACAATAACAGGGAATTAGATGGGGAAAACCTTAGCTATACTTAACAGTAGTAGCTAGTTTGATCAATGTAAATCCTAGCTCACCATGCGAAAGCAGCTGGCCACGCTTGGCTCCACATTGCTCCCTCCAAAGGCAGCCACCTCTCCTAGCTGCCATGGGATCTGGATTATCTCCTGAAGCAGGACATTGAGGTGCTGCTGGTCAGCACATCCACCAGGCCCAGACACCTGCCAGAACAGATCTGACATACCCTCTCCTCAGACAGGACATATAGGACACAAACTACACTTCTCTGTACGATTGATTGGAAATGCACAATATACAGTAACAAAGCACATCTTACATTTGCATTTCTCCTGAATTTCAGCATTGCATAGACACACCAGTCCTGTCTTGAAGGATAGGATTCTCAGCTGCCCATTACGGCCACTAGAGGGTGCAGAGAGAGAGAAAGAGGAAGTCTCAGTGTTTGACTGCCGCACAGTATGGAGTGAGGTGGATGTTTTTTCACAGTGGTATACATTCTTACTCAACAGAGTCAACTGCCATCTAAGCATGAGATAATGCAGTAATACACCCTCACTATCTCTCTCCTTCTCACACACAAATGCACATGGTTCAATACCCACGCACATTCACAAGATATCCAGGTGTTAGCCCCAGAGCACTATGCTCACTCTTTTGGCCTTCAGCCGCTCAGCTGAAGTGCATATAAATGCATCTATATGTATATACATATACACACACACGCACGCACGCACGCACATTTACATTTACATTACATTTACATTTAAGTCATTTAGCAGACGCTCTTATCCAGAGCGACTTACAAATTGGTGCATTCACCTTATGACATCCAGTGGAACAGCCACTTTACAATAGTGCATCTAAATCTTTTAAGGGGGGGGGGTAGAAGGATTACTTTATCCTATCCTAGGTATTCCTTAAAGAGGTGGGGTTTCAGGTGTCTCCGGAAGGTGGTGATTGACTCCGCTGTCCTGGCGTCGTGAGGGAGTTTGTTCCACCATTGGGGGGCCAGAGCAGCGAACAGTTTTGACTGGGCTGAGCGGGAACTGTACTTCCTCAGTGGTAGGGAGGCGAGCAGGCCAGAGGTGGATGAACGCAGTGCCCTTGTTTGGGTGTAGGGCCTGATCAGAGCCTGGAGGTACTGAGGTGCCGTTCCCCTCACAGCTCCGTAGGCAAGCACCATGGTCTTGTAGCGGATGCGAGCTTCAACTGGATGCCAGTGGAGAGAGCGGAGGAGCGGGGTGACGTGAGAGAACTTGGGAAGGTTGAACACCAGACGGGCTGCGGCGCACGCACGCACGCACGCACGCACGCACGCACGCACGCACGCACGCACGCACGCACACACACACACACACACACACACACACACACACACACACACACACACACACACACACACACACACACACACACACACGTACGTACGTACGTACGTACAGCTAACCTTGTGGGGACACACAATTCAGTCACATTCAAAATCCTATTTTCCATAACCCTAACCCGTACTCTTACCTTAACCTTAACCCTATCCCAAAGACCCAACCTTAACCCTAAACCAAACACTAGCTCCTAACCCTAATCCTAAAACCAACCCTAGCACCTAACCCTAATTCTAAGATTAACACTAACTCTAACCTTAACCCTAAACCCGCTAGAAATAGCATTTGACCTCGTGGGGACCAACAAAATGTCCCCAGTTGGTCAAATGTTTGTTTGTTTACTACTCTTGTGGGGACTTCTGATCCCCACAAGAAGTTAAACACGTCCACACAGTCTTCACACACACACATACAATCGCCCAGGGACAAATGCACGCTATCCAAAGAGCGTAAAGGCCGCAGTATAAAACACACACACACATACAATCGCCCAGGGACAAATGCACGCTATCCAAAGAGCGTAAAGGCCGCAGTATAAAACACACACACACATACAATCGCCCAGGGACAAATGCACGCTATCCAAAGAGCGTAAAGGCCGCAGTATAAAACACACACACACATACAATCGCCCAGGGACAAATGCACGCTATCCAAAGAGCGTAAAGGCCGCAGTATAAAACACACACACACATACAATCGCCCAGGGACAAATGCACGCTATCCAAAGAGCGTAAAGGCCGCAGTATAAAACACACACACACATACAATCGCCCAGGGACAAATGCACGCTATCCAAAGAGCGTAAAGGCCGCAGTATAAAACACACACACACATACAATCGCCCAGGGACAAATGCACGCTATCCAAAGAGCGTAAAGGCCGCAGTATAAAACACACACACACATACAATCGCCCAGGGACAAATGCACGCTATCCAAAGAGCGTAAAGGCCTCAGTATAAAACACACACACACATACAATCGCCCAGGGACAAATGCACGCTATCCAAAGAGCGTAAAGGCCGCAGTATAAAACACACACACACAAACTGAGCGCTGTCACGCATCATTGGATATTTATTTGATACTTGGTTGGTGATGTTGCCCTGGGGAATATTGTTCACTAAACTGAATGGCTAATCCAAGGAGCCCTGCTAAGAGTGATGTACTGCAGCTAAATTATCTAAGAGATAGAGAGAGCAACCCCTGATGTGGGACTGACCTAGGATGTCTCTTAGAGGAAGATGCAGAGAGAGATGGAGGGAAAGTATTTAAGGGAAAGAGTGGAGAGAGTGGCATGTTATGGAATAGATAGAGATTGGGAATAGAAAGGCTAAAGGATAGACAAAAAGGGGAATAAACTGTAGAAAATGAAGATGTTCCATTAGGCAGACCTGTCATATACGTTGAGCAGCCAGTTGAGACACATGTCCACACAGAGCGGGATGTCGAGCAAGACGCCATGTTTCTCCTCCAGCTGCTCGTACAGGCTGGTCAGAGCATGGATGACCTCCAGGACATCCATAACCTCAACAGCGTCCGTCACGGGGTCATCATACCCCGACCCCAGGCCCTGGAAAACCGCTGCCGCACAGCCAAGGCTCAGCTTGTCCACTTTGGGTAGAGGGGAAAGGGAGAAGGGCGTTAGCTGTGACACTACTGCTGCGGTGATTGAGTGGGGTAATTAATATGACAGGCCACTGGGCACAGTAACACACTCACATCTCAAGGCCTGTTGTACACGTCGCAGCTTCATGGCTGTTCGGTAGGCAGAGAACCTGATATTGTTCAGATCAGCTGGGGAAAGATGGTAAATAATGGCACCTTTAGATCAACACCATAATAGGAAGCATCCTTGCAATCATATGGCGATCCTTTTCTTCAGTCTTACCAAGTGCCTGGTAGAGCTCTTTCATTTGTGGATGATCCCAACAAGTGGTCTGGGTTTGATGGCTGTAGCAAGAGAGAGTAACATGTAGAGAGACGTAGAGGGACAGGGGTCACAGTAAACAAACTGGGACACGGGTCGCAAAAAGAGGGAAACTGTTGTGACATGCTACAGTGGTTCTTCCCTTAAAAGTTGTGGCCTTATTGCAGCACAGCTTGCGGAGTGCCGCATAATTATATGGCATGTTATTTGTCAGCTATTGTTGCCAGAATGACACAATTTACCCCAATCTGCCACCATCTACCACAAACGGTCACGGCATAAGCTCTAAACTTTTAAAGGAAGAACCACTGTATGCTGCTAGACTTGTATTTGTACTGGAAGGCTGATGTTTTTTCACACTGGTTTTGTGTTTTTATTTATGCTTACTTAATGTAGTATGGCACTTTGTTGGGTGATATGGCACGTTCCCATGGAATCTGCACTGAACCTAAAATGAAACAATGTAAATCAAGCATGCACAACAATGTAGCATGGAAAATGTAACCAGAGGAGCAAGGGCACACAGCATGGCAAATGTAACCAGTGTTCTGAGGGGGTTCTCCAGCAGAGAGAGAGAGAAGCAGCTTACCAGAGAGGAAATGCTGGGACCTGGGCCCAAAGTCTCTGTGGGCATCCTGCAGATGCCTCAGCCTCTTCTCAGTGGACTCCTGCAACAGGGAAACACACACACTAGAGCACACACATCTCTAAGCCTGCTACAGCACATTCCCAGGGACAGAGTAACATACTACACGTGATCTGATAACAAGAGGCTTACGAAGAGTGATGGGAAAAATGAGACTGCTGGAGAACATTGTTGCAGGGGAAGATCAGGATTGTAAAATCTCATATAGGATTTTAGCCTCTCCCTGTTTTTGTACCTCCAGCAGTTTCCACCTGGTGTTGAGTTGCTGCAGACCCTGGGTGTTGTCCTCTGATAGGGGGACACTGGAGATGGTCAGCTGGTGGACTAGCTGGTTGACATGCTTCATGCCCTCCTGACCCTGAGTCAGCTCCTCCTGGAACAACTACAACATAGAGGCCATGCCAGTCACTAACACGACAACCATTTGCCAATCATAACACAACATCCTGGTATGTAGGGTCTTTGACCAAATACGCTGTATCTGCTGGTAAAGCAATCTAGAATAAATCAAACTATATAATGTGCAGAGAATAGCTGCTAATTTAGTTATTCTATGCCTATGCACACGGATTAAGCATTTGGAGGATATCAGCTCACTTTCAATGTCAGTCTAAGTAGTCACTATATAATGGAAAATAAAAATGGTTGCTGATTCCTGCATACCTTGGTGGCATCGATGTGGTCCTGCAGTGAGTCAATGAGGAGGTCTCCTATGGGCCCCCAGGCCTCCTGCACCCCCTCAGCCTGCTCTATGTCCAGGCACAGCTCCCCCACAGCCCCCTGTAGCTCTGTGAGGCGCTCTAGAGTACACTGCATGTGTTTGTGGCGCTGAACACTGCGTGACATCACACTCTCCCACAGGTCTCCGGCCACTGCGGCCTGCCTCCACACCCAGCAACCGACACTCTGCTGTTGAGTACTCACGTCTACAGACAGGAGATGCAGAGTAACAGAAAGGGCAGATCTCACTTGAGAGACAATGACAAATCAGGATTCAGCTTATTATGAAATAAGCATTTTCTTCCTAACCAGGAACACATAACTAACTTCTTTACTTTTTGGTCTGATAATTGAGTTTGCCATATCTTGTTGACTTCCCCACCTTTGCTGTCATCTGGATCCACAGTGGCACATTGTGACAGAAAGGCCTGAGCGGACTCCAACACCGAGTAAATAAAGGGTCCCCGAGACTTTAACTCCTCAACGAAAACCTAAAGAAGAGATCAACAGAACAGACATCAGTTCCATCGTCATTCCATCTGCTCTGGGTTAAGTGCTGCACATAGCAGCATAACAAGACTTAACGTTAATAAAACCACAAAACTGGAGTATGCACAAGACACTGGATATCTTGTTTTTTTCATCCTTGTAACTGAATTAGATAACAGACCTCTGTGGACTTGCAAATATAGCCAGGAGCAAACAAGAGAATAAATATTCACAAGTTCAGGCTTCAGACTGAATCTGTGTTGATTTCCAATGACAATACATTCAGACTACATCATAATGTGGGTTGAAGTACTCTCTCTCTCTATTTAGAATTTCTCTTGGACTACATTTCATGCATTGCATGTGTTGGGAATTTGCGATTCATGACAACAGACAGACGTCAAAGACTGTAGAGATGATTTTGCACGGGCATATAAAGATCATCAAAACCATTCCCATAAACAATGGCTTAATGTGAAATAACTGTACAAGGCCATTTTTATGCTCATATTTGATTTATATTCGGCACATGTGTATTGTGTACATATCCTGCAAAAAAAATAGACAATAAAAGTCAAACAAATAAAATGTTCATCACTGTTCAAAAGTTTGGGGTCACGTAGAAATGCCCTTGTTTTTGAAAGAAAAACACATTTTTTGTCTATTAAAATAACATACATTTGATCAGAAATACAGTGTAGACATTTTTTATGTTGTAAATGACTATTGTAGCTGGAAACGGCAGATTTTTGGGGGGAATATCTACATAGAAGTAGAGGCCCATTATCAACAACCATCACTCCTGTGTTTCAATTGCATGTTGTGTTAGCTAATTCAAATTTATCATTTGAAAAGGCTAATTGATCATTAGAAAACCCTTTGCAATTATGTTAGCATAGCTGAAAACTGGTGTCTGATTGAAGAAGCAATAAAACTAATGGGATAATGGGCCTCTGTACGCCTATGTAGATATTCCATGAAAAATAAATCTGCCGTTTCCAGCTACTATAGTCATTGACAACATTAACAATGTCTACACTGTATTTCTGATCAAATGTATGTTATTTTAATGGACAAAAAATATATATTTAAAAAACAAGGACATTTCTAAGTGACCCCAAACTTTTGAACAGTAGTGTATAGCTTATAGATTGTTTTGGCCTACCTGATGTATCTCACTCTGATGTTTGTAGCTTGTTATATCACCATGTAAAGGCAAACTGTCAGATAGCTCCTCATCCTTCACAGATAGCCAATCAATGATGCCCTGTAGCGAACGCTGAAGCCTCTCATTAATGTCTGAGAGAGTCTCCAGTCCTTCACTGTGTGGATTGGAAATATATTTTGAAACACAGACAAACACGAATCGTACATACATTGTTAAATGTTGAGTAAATACAGCAATTTTCTCACAAATCATTCCAAAATATGTGAAGTTTGAAAGTGGGTAATCTATGTGTGGGTGGTTAAGAATTTCAAACACATTAATGGATGTATTTGAAATGTACTGTAATGACTTCCTCAGAAAACCGCGCCAGACCATGCTCTCCATCTAGGCCTATCAGCACAGTGCGAGAATCTCAATTGCATAAACCTCACATCCTCTCTCCTCACCTCCTTCTCAAAACCTATTGGATGATAAAGCCAGAGGTGAACTTCTCCAAATGGGTTTTAAGAAGGAGGCGAGGGGAGAGGATGTGAGGAGTATGCAATTGAGATTCTTCCAAAGATGCCCTAGAGTTCAACAGTGACCCCTGACCTGACCTAAACTTCAAGAGTCAATCAATGTCCTGCCAGAGGCCACTTCTGAGCCGAGCAGTCTGAATGAGGGAACCCTCAAACGCACAATCCAACATGGTACTGACAAGTAACATTCTTGCAGGGCATATTCCCCTCTGTGTTATCTATGATTCAGAACAACGTCTACTTTCTGTCAGTTCAATGTCAACACCAGCAATTCAAATGCTACATCCAGCCTGTCTATTAAGTGCTGTGAGAGTCAGTGGGGGTCCCTTCATGGTTTATGTGCTAATTAAAGCCTGGGAGATAAGCTCTGGGTTAGCACTAATTTCCTCCGCTCTCCATAGAATTCTCCCTGGTTCAATAAGTTCGACTTTCCTCGGCAGTGACAAAAACAACACGGCACACAAGTAGCCATTTACCAAAACTGTAAACGGTAACCAAACAGGAAAATATAGAATTGACAAAACAGAGCCACAGACACTGGTCCAGAAAGTCAGGGGCTAAATGAACAGATGGCAGATGATAAGTAGCATGATATAAATACATCTAGGAGGGCACATCACAACATATTTGGTAAAGAAAACACACCACAGTTAAGGATATTGTGGAATAAATATCTATTATAATAATCATAATAATTTATTGAACTTTTATAGGGCTTTTCATTACAGACAGAATCTCAAACCGCTTGTTATTAAGCAAAATAAACAACAAGCAATTTTAAAATGATTATGTGATTTTACCATCACACAAATGCATGCTTCAAACTACCAGGGTTGTGTTTGACTTCTACTGGCATCACAGTAAAAATAAAAATAGGTTGTTCTGTATGAAAGCTGAAAGCTAATGCCCGGGGAAATGCAGGGTTGCATCTCTTCTTTCGCTTGACTGGTTTACCTTGTGTAATAATTAACCCAGAAACATCAGTCCTCACATCAGCGTACACAAGACATACACACATGGACAGGCATAACGCACCCTCACATACTGTACACACACACTGCACAAATAAACATGCTCTTCGTAGACTCATGCTCATATTAAGACTCAACTTATACATAATATTATGAAAACACATTCATGCACATTACATCCATTAGTACATATATTACATACAAAGATCATACTAAGTATGTGTGGTGCAGAGTCCTACCTGGTGTTATGAGGATTGTGTTGGACTCCCCTACACCACAGACACATCTCACAGTCTTCACACTGCCCTCCCTGCTGGCTGGCTGATCGTCTGTCGTCTCTGGCCCATTCCTGGTCCCTCGGAACCCCAGGGTGTGGCTGTGGCTCACACTGACACTGTGGCATGGAGAGGTGTCCCCGAGCTAGATGAGACACAAGCAGGTACACATGACAGATGGCCATTACAATACAAACAAATAAACAGCAAACGTAGACAAGAATCGGACTAAATCTTTAAGTGATTTATTCCTGCAAACTATATACTGTATCTGTTTTCATCTTTCAGCATGGTTGTGATCCTGACTGAGCCACTGTACATACTACAGTAAAATGTGTCACTGCAAATAAGGCAACCATTCTGTGTCTTGTGCCAAATCTATGAGACTATGCATTACTGCATACTGGGAGTCATGCTCTCTAACACTACATACTGTGGGGAGAACAAGTATTTAATATAATAATAATAATATATATGCCATTTAGCAGACGCTTTTATCCAAAGCGACTTACAGTCATGTGTGCATACATTCTACGTATGGGTGGTCCCGGGGATCGAACCCACTACCCTGGCGTTACAAGAGCCATGCTCTACCAACCGATACACTGCTGATTTTGCAGGTTTTCCTATTTACAAAGCATGTAGAGATCTTACATTTTTATCATAGGTACACTTCAACTGTGAGAGACGGAATCTAAAACAAAAATCCAGAAAATCACATTGTATGATTTTTAAGTAATTCATTTGCATTTTATTGCATGACATACTGTAAGTATTTGATCACCCACCAACCAGTAAGAATTCCGGCTCACACACCTGTTAGTTTTTCTTTAAGAAGCACTCCTGTTCTCCACTCATTACCTGTATTAACTGCACCTGTTTGAACTTGTTACCTGTATAAAAGACACCTGTCCACACACTCAATCAAACAGACTTCAACCTCTCCACAATGGCCAAGACCAGAGAGCTGTGTAAGGACATCAGGGATACAATTGTAGACCTGCACAAGGCTGGGATGGGCTACAGGACAATAGGCAAGCAGTTTGGTGAGAAGGCAACAACTGTTGGCGCAATTATTCAAGATCAAGATGACGGTCAATCACCCTCGGTCTGGGTATCCATGCACTCGCCGTGTTTGGAGGAAAAAGAAGGATGAGTACAACCCCAGAACACCATACCAACCGTGAAGCATGGAGGTGGAAACATCATTCTTTGGGGATACTTTTCTGCAAAGAGGACAGGACAACTGCACCGTATTGAGGGGAGGATGGATGGGGCCATATATCGCGAGATCTTGGCCAACAACCTCCTTCCCTCAGTAAGAGCATTGAAGATGGGTTGTGGTTGGGTCTTCCAGCATGACAATGACCCGAAACACACAGCCAGGGCAACTAAGGAGTGGCTCCGTAAGAAGCATCTCAAGGTCCTGGAGTGGCCTAGCCAGTCTCCAGACCTTAACCCAATAGAAAATCTTTGGAGGGAGCTGAATGTCCGTATTGCCCAGCAACAGCCCCGAAACCTGAAGGATCTGGAGAAGGAATGTATGGAGGAGTGGGCCAAAATCCGTGCTGCAGTGTGTGCAAACCTGGTCAAGAACTACAGGAAACGTATGATCTCTGTAATTGCAAACAAAGGTTTCTGTACCAAATATTATGTTCTGCTTTTCTGACGTATCAAATACTTATGTCATGCAAAAGAATGCAAATTAATTACTTAAAAATCATACAATGTGATTTTCTGGATTTTTGTTTTAGATTCCGTCTTTCACAGTTGAAGTGTACCTATGATAAAAATGACAGACCTCTATATGCTTTGTAGGAAGTATGAAAACCTGCAAAATCAGCAGTGTATCAAATACTTGTTTTCCCCAGTGTATGTGGGATCTTAATTTGACCTATATTGTCACATCAAAATAGTCCTGCAGCAACAGGATTTGAACGGTTCGTCCATAATGTTGCTTGATCGATGGTTAGGCTATTAGATGGCCAAACGTCGACTAATTGAAAAGTGCAATACTGTTAATATGTGTGTCAGTGTGGGCTTTCAGTGTATTTATGCAAATCACAAAACTCATCTGCATTTCCTAGGGTGCAGGAAGATTCTCAGCAACAATAGAGTGCTCAAATTAAGATCCTACAGCCACATCATTGCCAGGAAAAACATAAAATGCATGTGACAGACATAACTTGCGGGGCAGAGTCATTTGGCAAAAGAGCCCATTATCACACATAATGCAGTTATTGTATGTCACAATATCTCTGTAAAACAGGACTAAACAGAAATGGTTTCCTTATCATTTAGGGCCCTCTCAATATCTTAAAAATATAATTTTGGTGAGAAGTGAGAACCTTGCCTATGTTTGCGATTAGAGTGATGTTTCCAAAGGAACTTGGGTATTAGCTGGGGAGGAGTAGCGTAGTGCAGTTTCGCGGCCCCCGAAATTTTAGAATAAGCCCCTCACCCCCCTTTTACTTCAGGATGAATTTTTTCTTCCATGGGGCAGAAAGAAAAATGTGCAGTATTTATGGCGAATGTCATACGGTTTTACACATTTTGTCATGAGGCTGGGAGAAAATGTTGCTGTTTTAGAGCTCAGTACAAGGCGAGACCCAGATGCAGACACAGGAGGCATATGGTTGGAGTCTTACAATATGTATTAATACAATGGGGTAAGGCAAGAGAATGGTCGTGGACAGGCAAAAGGGTCCAAACCAGTTCAAAAGGTACCGAAGGGCAGGCAGAATCAAGGTCAGGGCAGGCAGGATGATCAGGCAGGTGGGAAAGTAGTCCAGAGTCAGGCAGGGTTCAAAACCAGGAAGACTAACAAAAAGTTAAAAGCAAAAGGAGTACGGGAAAAATACACTGGTTGACTTGACTAACATTGACTGACAAATTGAAAACCCTAGTCATTGGCGACTCCATTACCCGCAGTATTAGACTTAAAACGAATCATCCAGCGATCATACACTGTTTACCAGGGGGCAGGGCTACCGACGTTAAGGCTAATCTGAGAGTATAGAGATTTTGTTATCCACGTCGGCACCAACGATGTTGGGATGAAACAGTCAGAGGTCACCAAGTGCAACATAGCTTCAGCGTGTAAATCAGCTAGAAAGATGTCGGCATCGAGTAATTGTCTCTGGCCCCCTCCCATTTTGGGGGAGTGATGAGCTCTACAGCAGAGTCTCACAACTCAATCGCTGATTGAAAACTGTTTTCTGCCCCTCCCAAAAGATAGAATTTGTAGATAATTGTCCCTCTTTCTGGGACTCACCCACAAACAGGACCAAGCCTGGCCTGCTGAGGAGTGACGGACTCCATCCTAGCTGGAGGGGTGCTCTTATCTTATCTACCAACATAGACAGGGCTCTAACTCCTCTAGCTCCACAATGAAATAGGGTGCAGGCCAGGCAGCAGGCTGTTAGCCAGCCTGCCAGCTTAGTGGAGTCTGCCACTAGCACAGTCAGTGTAGTCAGCTCAGGTATCCCCATTGAGACCGTGTCTGTGCCTCGACCCGGGTTGGGCAAAACTAAACATGGCGGTGTTCGCCTTAGCAATCTCACTAGGATAAAGACCTCCTCCATTCCTGTCATTATTGAAAGAAATCGTGATACCTCACATCTCAAAATAGGGCTACTTAATGTTAGATCCCTTACTTCGAAGGCAATTATAGTCAAGGAACTAATCACTGATCATAATCTTGATGTGTTGGCCTGACTGAAACATGGCTTAAGCCTGATGAATTTACTGTGTTAAATGAGGCCTCACCTCCTGGTTACACTAGTGACCATATCCCCCGTGTATCCCGCAAAGGCTGAGGTGTTGCTAACATTTACGATGGCAAATTTCAATTTACAAAAAAAAATGACGTTTTCATTTTTTGAGCTTCTAGTCATGAAATCTATACAGCCTACTCAATCACTTTTTATAGCTACCGTTTACAGGCCTCCTGGGCCATATACAGCATTCCTTATTGAGTTCCCTGAATTCCTATTGGACCTTGTAGTCATAGCAGATAATATTCAAATTTTTGGTGACTTTAATATTCACATGGAAAAATCCAGAGACCCACTCCAAAAGGCTTTCGGAGCCATCATCGACTCAGTGGGTTTTGTCCAACATGTCTCTGGACCTACTCACTGTCACAGTCATACTCTGGACCTAGTTTTGTCGCGTGAAATAAATGTTGCGGATCTTAATGTTTTTCCTCATAATCCTGGACTATCGGACCACCATTTTATTACGTTTGCAATTGCAACAAATAATCTGCTCAGACCCCAACCAAGGAGCATCAAAAGTTGTGCTATAAATTTACAGACAACACAAAGATTCCTTGATGCCCTTCCAGACTCCCTCTGCCTACCCAAGGACGTCAGAGGACAAAAATCATTTAACCACCTAACTGAGGAACTCAATTTAACCTTGCGCAATACCCTAGATGCAGTTGCACCCCTAAAAAATAAAAACATTTCTCATAAGAAACTAGCTCCCTGGTATACAGAAAATACCCGAGCTCTGAAGCAAGCTTCCAGAAAATTGGAATGGAAATGGCGCCACACCAAACTGGAAGTCTTCCGACTAGCTTGGAAAGACAGTACCGTGCAGTATCAAAGAGCCCTTACTGCTGCTCGATCATCCTATATTTCTTTTTGATACTGTCGCAAAGCTAACTAAAAAGCAGCATTCCCCAAGTGAGGATGGCTTTCACTTCAGCAGTAATAAATTCATGAACTTCTTTGAGGAAAAGATCATGATTATTAGAATGCAAATTACGGACTCCTCTTTAAATCTGCGTATTCCTTCAAAGCTCAGTTGTCCTGAGTCGGCACAACTCTGCCAGGACCTAGGATCAAGAGAGACACTCAAATGTTTTAGTACTATATCTCTTGACACAATGATGAAAATAATCATGGCCTCTAATCCTTCGAGCTGCATACTGGACTCTATTCCAACTAAACTACTGAAAGAGCTGCTTCCTGTGCTTGGCCCTCCTATGTTGAACATAATAAACGGCTCTCTATCCACCGGATGTATACCAAACTCACTAAAAGTGGCAGTATTAAAGCCTCTCTTGAAAAAGCCAAACCTTGACCCAGAAAATATAAAAAACTATATTGAATCTTCCATTCCTCACAATTTTTTTAGAAAAGGCTGTTACGCAGCAACTCACTGACTTCCTGAAGACAAACAATGTATAGGAAATGCTTCAGTCTGGTTTTAGACCCCATCATAGCACTGAGACTGCACTTGTGAAGGTGGTAAATGACCTTTTAATGGCATCAGACCGAGGCTCTGCATCTGTCCTCGTGCTCCTAGACCTTAGTGCTGCTTTTGATACCATCGATCACCACATTCTTTTGGAGAGATTGGAAACTCAAATTGGTCTACACGGACAAGTTCTGGCCTGGTGTAGATCTTATCTATCGGAAAGATATCAGTTTGTCTCTGTGAATGGTTTGTCTTCTGACAAATCAACTGTAAATTTCGGTGTTCCTCAAGGTTCCGTTTTAGGACCACTATTGTTTTCACTATATATTTTACCTCTTGGGGATGTCATTCGAAAACATAATGTTAACTTTCACTGCTATGCGGATGACACACAGCTGTACATTTCAATGAAACATGGTGAAGCCCCAAAATTGACCTCGTTAGAAGCCTGTGTTTCAGACATAAGGAAGTGGGTGGCTGCAAACTTTCTACTTTTAAGCTCGGACAAAACTGAGATGCTTGTTCTAGGTCCCAAGAAACAAAGATATCTTCTGTTGAATCTGACATTTAATTTTAATGGTTGTATAGTCGTCTCAAATAAAACTGTGAAGGACCTCGGCGTTACTCCTGACCCTGATCTCTCTTTTGACGAACATATCAAGACTGTTTCAAGGACAGCTTTTTTCCATCTACGTAACATTGCAAAAATCAGAAACTTTCTGTCCAAAAATGATGCAGAAAAATTAATCCATGCTTTTGTCACTTCTAGGTTAGACTACTGCAATGCTCTACTTTCCGGCTACCAGGATAAAGCACTAAATAAACTTCAGTTAGTGCTAAATACGGCTGCTAGAATCCTGACTAGAACCAAAACATTTGATCATATTACTCCAGTGCTAGCCTCCCTACACTGGCTTCCTGTCAAGGCAAGGGCTGATTTCACTGCTTTTTTACTGCTAACCTACAAAGCATTACATGGACTTGCTCCTACCTATCTCTCTGATTTGGTTCTACCGTACATACTTACATGTACGCTACGGTCACAAGACACAGGCCTCCTAATTGTCCCTAGAATTTCTAAGCAAACAGCTGGAGACAGGGCTTTCTCCTATAGAGCTCCATTTTTATGGAAGGTCTGCCTACCCATGTGAGAGACGCAAACTCGTTCTCAACCTTTAAGTCTTTACTGAAGACTCATCTCTTCAGTGGGTCATATGATTGAATGTAGTCTGGCTCGGTGGTGTGAAGATGAACGGAAAGGCTCTGGAGCAACGAACCGCCCTTGCTGTCTCTGCCTGGCCAGTTCCCCTCTTTCCACTGGGATTCTCTGCCTCTAACCCTATTACAGGGGCTGAGTCACTGGCTTACTGGTGCTCTTTCATGCCGTCCCTAGGAGGGTTGCATCACTTGAGTGGGTTGAGTCACTGATGTGATCTTCCTGTCTGGATTGGCGCCCCCCCTTGGGTTGTGCCGTGGCGGAGATCTTTGTGGGCTATACTCGGCCTTGTCTCAGGATGGTAAGTTGGTGGTTGAAGATATCCTTCTAGTGGTGTGGGGGCTGTGCTTTGGAAAAGTGGGTGGGGTTATATCCTTCCTGTTTGGCCCTGTCCGGGGTATCATCGGATGGGGCCACAGTGTCTCCTGATCCCTCCTGTCTCAGCCTCCAGTATTTATGCTGCAGTAGTTTATGTGTCGGGGGGCTAGGGTTAGTTTGTTATATCTGGAGTACTTCTCCTGTCTTATCCGGTGTCCTGTGTGAATTTAAGTATGCTCTCTCTAATTCTCTCTTTCTCTCTTTCTTTCTCTCTCTCGGAGGACCTGAGCCCTAGGACCATGCCACATGTCTACCTGGCATGATGACTCCTTGCTGTCCCCAGTCCACCTGGCCGTGCTGCTGCTCCAGTTTCAACTGTTCTGCCTGCGGCTATGGAATCCTGACTTGTTCACCGGACGTGCTACCTGTCCCAGACCTATTATTTGACCATGCTGGTCATTTATGAACATTTGAACATCTTGGCCATGTTCTGTTATAATCTCCACCCGGCACAGCCAGAAGAGGACTGGCCACCCCTCATAGCCTGGTTCCTCTCTAGGTTTCTTCCTAGGTTTGGCCTTTCTAGGGAGCTTTTCCTAACCAATGTGCTTCAAACAGCAAGCATTGCTTGCTGTTTGGGGTTTTAGGCTGGGTTTCTGTCCAGCACTTTGAGATATCAGTTGATGTACGAAGGGCTATATAAATACATTTGATTTGAATAAGAATAAGTGACACCTGGAGTGGGTGGAGACAATCACAAGGACAGGTGAAACAAATCCTTCTGTAGCTCAGTTGGTAAAGCATGGCGCTTGTAACGCCAGGGTAGTGGGTTCGATCCCCGGGACCACCCATACGTAGAATGTATGCACACATGACTGTAAGTCGCTTTGGATAAAAGCGTCTGCTAAATGGCATATATTATTATATTTATTATTATATAAATCAGGGCCTGACATTCAGAGATTTTTGAAAGATGGGACAATCTAAAAAATAAGAAAAAACACAAATATTTACATTTATCTTAATATTAACAACATTTAAATATATACACTGAACAAAAATATAAACACAACATCAAGTTTCAAGTTTCAATGTCACAAGTGTAGTGAAATGCCTTTCTTGCAAACTCAAAACAAGATTTTAAAGTTAAAGTTCATAAGGAAATCAGTCAGTTGAAATAAATAAAGGCCTTAATCTATCGATTTCACATGACTGGGAATACAGATATGCATCTGTTAGTCACAGATACCTTAAAAAAAGGTACAGTTGAAGTCGGAAGTTTAGATACACTTAGGTTGGAGTCATTAAAACTCCTTTTTCAACCACTACAAATTTCTTGTTAACAAACTATGTTTTTAGAATGTCGGTTAGGACATCTACTGTGTGCATGACACAAGTAATTTTTCCAACAATTGTTTACAGTCAGATTATTTCACTTATAATTCACTGTATCACAATTCCAGTGGGTCAGAAGTTTACATACACTAAGTTGACCGTGCTTTTAAACAGCTTGGAAAATTCCAGAAAATTATGTCATGGCTTTAGAATCTTTAGAAGCTCATGAAATAACATAATTTGAGTCAACTGGAGGTGTACCTGTGGATGTATTTCAAGGCCTACCTTCAAACTCTGTGCCTCTTTGCTTGACATTATGGGAAAATCAAAAGTAATCAGCCAAGACCTCAGAAAAATAATTGTAGACCTCCACAAGTCTGGTTCATCCTTCGGAGCAATTCCCAAATGTCTGAAGGTACCACGTTCATCTGTACAAACAATAGTACGCAAGTATAAACACCATATGACCACGCAGCCGTCATACCACTCAGGAAGGAGACACGTTCTGTCTCCTAGCGATGAACATGCTTTGGTGCAAAAAGTGCCAATCAATCCCAGAACAACAGCAAAGGACCTTGTAAATATGCTGAAGGAAACAGGTACAAAAATATTATATCCACAGTAAAAAGAGTCCTATATCGACATAACCTGAAAGGCCGCTCAGCAAGGAAGAAGCCACTGCTCCAAAACCGCCATAAAAAGCCAGAGTACGGTTTGCAACTGCACATGGGAACAAAGATCATACTTTTTGGAGAAATGTCCTCTGGTCTGATGAAACAAAAATAGAACTGTTTGGCCATATTGACCATAGTTATGTTTGGAGGTAAAAGGGGGGTGCTTGCTAGCCGAAGAACACCATCCCAACCGTGAAGCACGGGGGTGGCAGCATCATGTTGTGGGGGTGCTTTGCTGCAGGAGAGACTGAAATAGATGGCATCATGAGGAAGTAAAATTATGTGGATATATTAAAGCTACATCTCAAGACATCAGTCAGGAAGTTAAAGCTTGATCGCAAATGGGTCTTCCAAATGGATAATGACCAAGCATACTTCCAAAGTTGTAGCAAAATGGCTTAAGGACAACAAAGTCAAGGTATTGGAGTAGCCATCACAAAGCCCTGACCTCAATCCTATAGAAAAATTGTGGGCAGAACTGAAAAAGCGTGTGCGAGCAAGGAGGCCTACAAACCTGACTCAGTTACACCAGCTCTGTCAGGAGGAATGGGCCAAAATTCATCAACTTATTGTGGGAAGCTTGTGGAAGGCTACCTGAAACCTTTGACCCAATCCAAACAATTTAAAGGCAATGCTACCAAATACTAATTGAGTGTATGTAAACTTCTGACCAACTGGGAATGTGATGAAAGAAATTAAATCTGAAATAAATCACTCTCTACTATTATTCTTTCATTTCACATTCTTAAAATAAAGTGGCGATTCTAACTGACATGAGACAGGGAATTTTTACTCTGATTAAATGTCAGGAATTTTGAAAAACTGAGTTTAAATGTATTTGGCTAAGGTGTATGTAGACTTCCGACTTCAACTGTAGGGGCTTGGATCAGAAAACCAGTCAGTATTTGGTGTGACCACCATTTGCCTCATGCAGTGAGACACATCTCCTTCACATAGAGTTGATCAGGCTGTTGATTGTGGCCTGTGCAATGTTTTCCCACTCATCTACAATGGCTGTGCGAAGTTGCTGGATATTGACGGAAACTGGAACATGCTGTTGTACACATCGATCCAGAGTATCCCAAATATATTCAATGGGCGACATGTATGGTGAATACTCACCATGGAAGAACGGGGACATTTTCAGCTTCCAGGAATTGTGTACAGATCCTTGTGACATGGGGCCGTGCATTATCATGCTGAAACATGAGGTGATGGCGGTGGATGAATGGCACGACAATGGGCCTCAGGATCTCGTTATGGCATCTCTGTTTATTCAAATTGCCATCTGTAAAATGCAATTGTGTTTGTTGTCTGTAGATTATCCCTGCCCAAACCATAACCCCACCGCCACCATGGGGCACTCTGTTCACAACGTTGACATCAGCAAACCGCTCGCCTACACGATGCCATCTGCCCGGTACAGCTGAAACCAGTGGCCATCGAAGGAGAGCATATGCCCACTGAAGCCAGTTACGACTCCGAACTACAGTCAGGTCAAGACCCTGGTGAGGATGATGAGCATGCAGATGAGTGTTCAGAAATGCTTTTCTGATCATTTCTGCAGAAATTCTTTGGTTGTGCAAACCCACAGTTTCATCAGCTGTCCAGGTGGTTGGTCTCAGACGATCCCGCAGGTGATGAAGCCGGATGTGGAAGTCCTGGACTGGCGTGGTTACATGTGGTCTGCAGTTGTGAAGCCGGTTGGACGTACTGCCAAATTCTCTAAAATGATGTTGGAGGAGGCTTATGGTAGAGACATTAACATTAAATTCTCTGGCAACAGCTCTGGTGGACATTCCTGCAGTCAGCATGCCAACTGCACACTCCCTCAAAACTTGAGACATCTGTGACATGGTGTCGTGAGACAAAACTGCACATTTAGAGTGGCCTTGTATTGTCCCAAGGACGAGGTACAACTGTGTAACGATCATGCTGTTATGATTGTGACAATGGTGGTTCGAGTATTGTATGTTTAAATCGATAAAAAAATAGAGAACTTTGTAGACCATGAGTGTCTTATTGTACTATATGTAATGAAGACATGAATAAGGGGTAATGGTATAGCTGACCCTGCTCCTTCCTGATTAATTTAGGATTATAGACAAACCTAATGGAGTTATCCAAATCTCCGGACAAACATTTTAGGAATCACAGTCTTGCGAGAAATAATTATTTAAAGTCAGAGCACGCTATTGCAAGAAACTACATTTTTTTGTTAATATCCATTATTGGCAGTTTTTAGAATTTGTTTGACTTTTTGGAAGAGTTTATAATTGTGATCCTTTGCTCCAAACAAGGGAATTTCCAAGCATTGAGCCGACATGGAAATTAATAATATTGAAAGTATTTAGAAAAATCCCCAAACAAATCTTTTCCCTATAAAATTCCACTAAATGTCCATTTTAAGCAAAAGATTATTATTATTATTTATTACTATAAAAATAAAGTTTCCCTGATAAAGTTTCCCTGATGGACAAGGGTTGTCCCGACTTTCAATAATCTAAGCTAATTTCCTGCTATTCCACACATTTTGCCATGAGGTTGAGAGAAAATGTTGCAGTTTTAAAGCTATTTTCCTGTAATTCTTAACATTTCTTTCATATGCTATGCTATCCCTGGGCTCGGGGGTGTGTGCTACGCCAATGCTGGTGCAGGAATTCAACTCTGTTGTCTGGCAAGAAGCAAGTTTGTCTCACACTGTCTGCGCTTGTCACAATCATTATAATAAGTGAACCAAGACGCAGCGTGGTATGGTTCCATCCTCTTTATTTGGAAGTGAAACTCAAAGAAAACAATAAAGCGCAAAACGAAACGTGACGCTACTATACTGCTCGCAGGCAACTATACATAGACAAACAATATCCCATAACCCACAGGTGGAAAAATGCAACTTAAGTATGATCCCCAATTAGAGACAACGATTACCAGCTGCCTCTAATTGGGAATCATACACAAACCCCAACATAGAAAATAAAACATAGACCCCACATAGAAAATATAAATGAGACTAAAACCCCATGTCACACCTGACCTACTCTACCATAGAAAATACAGGCTTTCTATGGTCAGGACGTGACAGCTCTTTGATACGTGATCTGATATAAGCCTTTTAGATTCAATTTCTGTCTTAGGACCAGAGCTTTTGAATCAGTGAAAGTTCCCTTAAAAAAGAATGAACTGAAAAAACATGTTGACACTTACAACTGTGGCCTAAGGAATTACATGACAGAAAAAAGGGTCTGCATTTATGCATATATGCATATCCGCTGCTGTAAAGAAGTACTCATCATTATTTGTTGATGAGCACACAACTCAATACATCAAATTCCCTGAGTGAGATCTGAGTGCTGGTGGTCAACTAGTGGTGGTCAACAATTTTTTTTCTACCTCCCAGCAGGCTCAACAGCCTGGTCTCAGAAGCTAAACGGTATATAGTATATGTGATGGTGTGTGTGTCTATTTGTCAATAACAGCTTGTGCGTGATGTCTAATATTATGGAAGTCTCGAGGTATTGCTCACCTGAGGTAGAGTACCTCATGATAAGCTGTAGACCACACTACCTACCAAGAGAGTTTGCATCTATATTTTCCATAGCAGTCTATTTACCATCACAAACTGATGCTGGCACTAAGACCACACTCAACGAGCTGTATAAAGCCATAAGCAAACAATAAAGTGCTCATCCAGAAGCAGCACTCCAGTGGCTGGGGAACCTTAAATCCATTTTACGAATTTCTACAAGCATGTCACATGTGAAACTCTAGACCACCTTTGAGGCGGCGCACAATTGGCCCCAGCATCGTCTGGGTTAGGGGAGTGTTTGGTTGGCCGGGTTGTCTTTGTCCCGTTGTCCTTGTCCCACAAATACAATTTAATTTGATTTGATTTAAATCCGGGACACTCAAATTAGTAAGACATTAAGTTTGGTATTGTTACATAAGACAGATGGTTACTTAAGGCAAAAATGAAAGTAGGGTGGTTGGTTGGGGTGTATGGCTAGGTGTATAACATGAATGTCTAGCAACCCAAAGGTTACGAGTTCTAATCTCTTCATGAACAACTTTAGCATTTGAGCTAATTAGCAACTTTTCAGCTACTTACCACTTTTTTAGCTACTTTGTAACTACTTAGCATGTTAGCTAACCCTTCCCCTAACCCTATACCTTAACCCTTTACCTAATTCCTAAACGTAACCCTAATGCCTAACCCTTATACCTAGCCGAGCTAACGTTAGCCACCTAGCCACCTAGCTAGAATTCGCAACATATTGTACGTTTTGCAAATTCATGCGAATCCACAAATTAATACATTCCATAGAAACGTAACATATCATACTAAATGGAATGTCTTGGAGAATACGAATAATTCAAAAAATTCAACAACTTTTGCACTTATTTTACTTTTAGCCTCACCACTAGAAAGCCTCAGACAGCCTCACTACAGCCCCAGACAGTCTGCAGTCTGCATCAGACCTTTTGACCTGTAGCCCTATTACATTGGCTGTGTAGAACAGGAGTTAGAGGCCTTTTTAAATCAAACTAAGATCCTACATCTGTAGTACCATAAGGCATGGATTGCCAAGAAAAAGATATGGTGCATATGACAGACATAACTTGCAGGGTAGGGGGGGGGGGCAGGTTGCCTAGTGGTTAGAGCGAAAGATTGCAAAATTGCATCCCCGAGCTGACAAGGTTATAATCTATTGTTCTGCCCCTGAACAAGGCAGTTAACCCATTGTTCCTAGGCCATCATTGAAAATAAGAATTTGTTTTTAACTGACTTGCCTAAAGGTAAAAAAAGGTTTTAAAAATGTGATCTTATATCTATATGCTAGACAGACCTTTTCATTAGGCCATTCCAAGACATTTAAATGTTTCCCCTTAAACCACCCCGAGTGTTGCTTTAGCAGTATGCTTAGGGTCATTGTCCTGCTGGAAGGTGAACCTTCCGTCCCATTCTCAAATTTCTGGAAGACTGAAACAGGTTTCCTTCAAGAATTTCCCTTGAATTTCCCCATCATTCCTTCAATTCTGACCAGTTTCCCAGTCCCTGCCGATGAAAAACATCCCCACAGCATGATGCTGCCACCACCATGCTTCACTCTAGGGATGGTATTCTTGGGGTTATGGGAAGTGTTGGGTTTGCACCATACATAGCGTTTTCCTTGATGGCCAAAAAGCTCAAATTTAGTCTCATCTGACCAGAGTACCTTCTTCCATATGTTTGGGGAGTCTCCCACATCCTTTTTGGCGAACACCAAACGTGTTTGCTTATTTTTTTCTTTAAGCAATGACTTTTTTCTGGCTACTCTTCTGTAAAGCCCAGCTTTGTGGAGTGTACGGCTTAAAGTGGTCCTATAGACAGATACTCCAATCTCTGCTGTGGAGCTTTGCAGCTCCTTCAGGGCTATCTTTGGTCTCTTTGTTGCCTCTCTGATTAATGCCCTCCTTGCCTGGTATGTGAGTTTTGGCGGGCGGCTCTCTCTTGGCAGGTTTGTTGTGGTACCATATTTTTTCGATTTTTTTATAATGGATTTAATGGTGCCCGTGCGATGTTCAAAGTTTTGGATATTTTTTATAACCCAACCCTGATCTTTACTTCTCCACAACTTTGTCCCTGGCCTGTTTGGAGAGCGTCTTGGTCTTCATAGTGCTGCTTCGTTGGTGGTGCGCCTTGCTTATTGGTGTTGCAGACTCTGGGGCCTTTCAGAACAGGTTTATACAGTGGGGCAAAAAAGTGTTTAGTCAGCCACCAATTGTGCAAGTTCTCCCACTTAAAAAGACGAGAGAGAAAAAAATGTCATCATAGGTACACTTCTTCTTTAAGAGGCTCCTCTGTCCTCCACTCGTTATCTGTATTAATGGCACCTGTTTGAACTTGTTATCAGTATAAAAGACACCTGTCCACAACCTCAAACAGTCACACTCCAAACTCCACTATGGCCAAGACCAAAGAGCTGTCAAAGGAAACAAAATTGTAGACCTGCACCAGGTTGGGAAGACTGAATCTGCAATAGGTAAGCAGCTTGGTTTGAAGAAATCAACTGTGGGAGCAATTATTAGGAAATGGAAGACATACAAGACCACCGATAATCTCCCTCGATCTGGAGCTCCACGCAAGATCTCACCCCGTGGGGTCAAAATGATCACAAGAACGGTGAGCAAAAATCCCAGAACCACACAGGGGGACCTAGTGAATGACCTGCAGAGAGCTGGGACCAAAGTAACAAAGCCTACCATCAGTAACACACTACGCCACCAGGGACTCAAATCCTGCAGTGCCAGACGTGTCCCCCTGCTTAAGCCAGTACATGTCCAGGCCCATCTGAAGTTTGCTAGAGAGCATTTGGATGATCCAGAAGAAGATTGGAAGAATGTCATATGGTCAGATGAAACCAAAATATAACTTTTTGGTAAAAACTCAACCCGTCGTGTTTGGAGGACAAAGAATGCTGAGTTGCATCCAAAGAACACCATACCTACCAGAACGACTGTTCCGTGTAAAGGAAAGAATGAATGGGGCCATGTATCGTGAGATTTTGAGTCAAAACCTCCTTCCATCAGCAAGGGCATTGAAGATGAAACGTGGCTGGGTCTTTCAGCATGACAATGATCCCAAACACACCGCCCGGGCAACGAAGGAGTGGCTTCGGAGGAAGCATTTCAAGGTCCTGGAGTGGCCTAGCCAGTCTCCAGATCTCAACCCCATAGAAAATCTTTGGAGGGAGTTGAAAGTCCGTGTTGCCCAGCAACAGCCCCAAAACATCACTGCTCTAGAGGAGATCTGCATGGAGGAATGGGCCAAAATACCAGCAACAGTGTGTGAAAACCTTGTGAGGACTTACAGAAAACATTTTGACCTCTGTCATTGCCAACAAAGGGTATATAACAAAGTATTGAGATAAACTTTTGTTATTGACAAAATGCTTATTTTCCACCATAATTTGCAAATAAATTCATTAAAAATCTTACAATGTGATTTTTTTTTCTCATTTTGTCTGTCATAGTTGAAGTGTACCTATGATGAAAATTACAGGCCTCTCTCATCTTTTTAAGTGGGAGAACTTGCACAATTGGTGCTTGACTAAATACTTTTTTGCCCCACTGTATATACTGAGATCATGTGACAGATCATGTGACACTTAGATTGCACACAGGTAGACTTTATTTAACTAATTATGTCACTTCTGAATGTAATTGTTTGCACCAGATCTTATTTAGGGGCTTCATAGCAAGGGGAGTGACTACATATGCACGCACCACTTTTCCGTTTTTTATTTTTTCAAAATTTTTTAAACAAGTTTTTTAGTCATTTCACTTCACCAATTTGGACTATTCTGTGTCCATGTCCATTGCATGAAATCAAAGTAAAAATCCATTTGAATTACAGGTTGTAATGCAACAAAATAGAAAAAACGCCAAGGGGGTGAATACTTTTGCAAGGTAGTACATAACAGTAAAAGTAACTATTATTTTCAACCCAGCAAGCCTTAGAAATCCATGTTAAAGGTTTAGACATTCTCATCCTACCACAGAGAAAATCCTTTAAATAAACAGTTAAATGAATTCACTCCTCAGGCCTTCAAATTATTTAATGAGCACTCTTTTTGAAGACAAGTCTCTGAAATAATGAACTGTACAATGCAGAGAAATAAAATGGTTAATACGCTTAGCTGAGCAGAAAATCTAATTAATCTGGTGTTTTCAGCCAGAGAGGAAAACAAGTCAACACCTCTGTCTCTGCAAACTAACACGGACACACATACGGGATAAACGAACAAAGCAAACATTCAAAGTAAGTCAACGTCATACGTAAATATCAATATTTGTCTATTGTGCAAAGACATGGCTTTTCCCCACAATAGCATTCAAGCTGTGGCCATTTGGTACCAGCATAAACAAGCACTTTGGAATGAAGAAAATAAACACACCCCTGCTTTGAACCCATTTTAAGCAGACCTCAGGGTTCCAGCAGCACTATATTCGTATGGTAATAGTATGGTTACTGCCTTTTATTTTATTTGACCTTTATTTAACTAGGCAAGTCAGTTAAGAACAAATTCTTATTTACAATGACAGCCTACCAAAGTGCAAAAGGCCTCATGCGGGGACGGGGGCCTGGGATTCAAAATCAAAAATAAAAACAATATCAATTTAGGACAAAACACAAATCACAACAAGAGAGACAACGCAACACTACATAAAGAGAGACCTAAGACAACAACTGTAACAAGGCAGCAACACATGACAACACAGCATTGTTGCAACACAAGATGGTAGCAGCACAAAACATGGTACAAACATTATTGGGCACAGACAACAGCAAGAATGCAAGAAGGTAGAGACAACAATACATCACACAAAGCAGCCACAACTGTCAGTAAGAGTGTCCATGATTGAGTTTTTTAATGAAGAGATTGAGATAAAACTGTCCAGTTTGAGTGTTTGTTGCAGCTCGTTCCAGTCGCTAGCTGCAGCAAACTGAAAAGAGGAGTGACCCAGGGATGTGTGTGCTTTGGGGACCTTGAACAGAATGTGACTGACAGAACGGGTGTTGTATGTGGAGGATGAGGGCTGCTTTAAAAGAGTCTGGCACATGCACTTTAGTACAGACACTTTAGTAAAGAAGGCCTTCACATCCCTCTATGTTGCCTGAGAGAGTGAAAACCAAAGACACTTTAATAAAAGAGTACAATTTCAGAGTAATACACATGCTTGACTGTTGTCTTTCTACTTACGGTCAATGTCCTTGGTCAGGTTGGCGATCATCCAGTCACAGAGCCCTGATTCCATTCCATTGGAGTGACTGTGGTCTGGAGGACATAGCATAATGTGCTGCTGTTTCACATGGATCTCCTCATGCAGTCTGTGAGTCTTTAACATACAATGACAGCATAACAATCTCAGACTGCTTACGACTTCACATTAGTTAATTGCACTTCTGGGCAAATTGTGTAATGCAACTCTTGATTGGTATGAAGGAAAATACATAACTTACAAACTATTATCAACTACATAGAAATTAATTACTCGAGATATCATCACACACAGACAAAAGTGATTCACAGCTGAATCTTACCATTGCGCTCAATCGTTCCACAGACTCGACAATGTTCCGAGGACAACCAAAAGTCTCTGTGGTTCCTGAGAGAAAGTACATCCACAATCTGCTCACTGCCACACCCGTCCTGCTGCATCATTCACAGCGCCAAAAGGAGAAGAGAAATTGAAAAGCAAATGAAAGCCAGCAGCCAGCAGCAACAGAGCCGATGTGGATAATGCCACATTAACTCATCCTCATCTTCAGTGCACTCAAGTAGACTTCCAGAGGACGACACATGCACAGGGACCTCCAGCGCCTCAAAGAGCAGGCTGAGGGGGAAGGGTGACCCTCCTCAGGGGTGGCTGAATCACTGGAACTGGCAGTGTCTAGGTTCTCTACGGGGAAGGATTCTCTTTTGATGTCCAATATTACATATCTTCTGTGATGAGATGTCTACTGGTACCTTATGGTAATCAATAAGTATGTGGGAAATAGCGGAGTTATCTTCATGCTATAATGAAAGCTATTCACAGTTCAAGGTAATTTCTTATTATGGCATGGTAGTACCCTTAGGACATATGTCTATACAAGGATTAATATCAGTATGTGCTTATAAAGGCCAAATTCAGGGTCGCTTTCAGTGGTCAAACATTCATTGATGACCAGCATATAAAGTGTATGAAATCTATGAGATGAAATCTATAAACTATGAAATGGCACCACCTGGTGCTTGGATAGCAATTTACAGTAGCTCAAACAGGGGAAGAGCTGTCTAAACTACTTAAGTAAAAATACTTTAAAGTACTACTTAAGTTGTTTTTTGGGGTATCTGTACTTTACTTTACTATTTCTATTTTTTACAACTTATAATTTTACATCACTACATTCCAAAAGAAAATATTATACTTTTTAATCCATACATTTCCCTGACAACCCAAAGTACTAGTTACATGTTGAATGCTTAGCAGAAAATTGTGAAATTCACACATTTATCAAGATAACACATGGTCATCCCTACTGCCTATGTTCTGGGAGACTCACTAAACACACATGCATCTTTTGTAAATAATGTCTGTGTTGGTGTGTGCCCCTGGCTATCCGGAAATTTTAAAAACAAGACAATGGTGCCGTCTGCTTTGCTTAATATAAGTAATATGAAATTATTTATACTTTTACTTTTGATACTTAAGTATATTTTAGCAATTGCATTTACTTTTGATACTTAAGTATATTTAAAACCAAATACTTTAAAAGCTTCTATTCAAGTACTATTTTACTGGGTGACTTTTACTTGAGTAACTTTCTAATAAGGTATCTATACTTTTACTCAATGGTGAAAATTGGGTTATTTTTCCACCACTGCTGTCCACTACACACCACACCCCACTCAATAAATGTCAGATGGCTACAACAACACATGTTTTTTTATTCTAAATTTTGTTCAACAATATTATCTAATTGGTATGCTTTTCACACAGACAGTTAAGTATGTTGATTAAATTATATCCTGTGTGAGTTGAATACCAGCTAGAATGGAGCACATTACAAAATTACAAATTGTAAAAACCATTCTGCTGTGCAGCTAGTACCACACATTGTGTGTCAGCCATAGAGATAGATAGAGGGCTCTAGATGGATATAACCAGTGATGTATATACACTAAATGACTGACAATGGGCACTGTTTTGAAATCACCGCGCCTCCATCTTAGCACTCCCCCACCAGTCTAGAAAATATTTTATTAATGTATACATTTGTTTAGTCCATGTTTATTCTATTACAGACACCTTAATTCATACTTTTAAATGATATGTGATCAACAAAAAAATAAAAAAATAATGAACTTTCTAATGTTACTGTACCCACTACAACAATAAAATACTTAAATACATGTAATTTTGTCTTTGAAACGTTTCACTGAAATACTGTAGAATTCCATTCATTCCTATGGAGGAAAGCTCCTTCAAAGCCTCTCACTGGCCAATACATAGCATCAGCAATTCAGGGTTTATGTACATCGCTAGGTATAACTCGTTTTAATTTCGACATTGCCATTGAGGGCTTCTACCATTTTAAAGTAGTCAACTGGGTGGGGATTCCCTGGGGTTGGAAGCAATGACTGTATATATGAATGGACAAAGCTATCGATCACGTGACACCATTCATTCCTATGTGAAGACTCAATAGTGGATTGAAGCCGAATGACGTCAGTTAAGATGGTGTCTCATGGAGGAGACATAACATGCGCAGTTTGAGCTATTCTAGGAAGTGACGTTGCAGGTTAGCTCAGTGCTCCGTCTCTCATTGAGTAACTCAAGTTGAAGGCCTACCAGGCTACTGCAGGCTGCCATTAGCAACTAAATTATACTTAATTTCTTCTGTGGGTGATTTTAAAATAATTGGTTCAAGGACATACAGTGAGTGCATTCAAAAAGTATTCAGGCCCCTTGACTTTTTCCAAATTTTGTTACATTACAGCCTTATTCTAAAATGTATAAACTTGTTTTCCCCCTTATTAATTTACACACAATACCCCACAATGACAAATCACAAAATGTTTAAGACATTTTTGCAAATTTATAAAATAAAAAAACTGAAATATCAACATTTACATAAGTATTCAGACCCTTTACTCAGTACTTTGTTGAAGCACCTTTAGCAGCGATTATAGTCTTGAGTCTTCTTGGGTATTGTCACGTCTGTGTCTTTGTCTGCGTCTGCTCCTGCTTCTCCCCTCCGGCGTTCAACGTCGCCAGAGTACTAACCACCGGTCCTGGGATTCATTATTACGCACACCTGGAACTCATCATTACGTGCATGTGTGAATCATTACACCTGGACTCCATTACCTTCATTTCCTCCCCTATATATGTCTCGCTTCTCAAGCCGGTGGTTTCTGGTCCCCTAGCTGATGCTGTCCCCCACGACACACCTCCACCCCTGGACATCGAGGGGAGCCCGGCGTACGCTGTCAGATTCCTACTGAACTCCCAAAGTTGTGGGGGTCGGCTCCAGTATCTGGTGGACTGGGAGGAGTGTGGCCCAGAGGAGCAGTGTTGGGTTCGGGTAGAGGACATTCTGGACCCAAACATCATCCGTGATTTCCACCTTCGCCGCCTGGACCGACCCCCTCCTCCTGAGGATGGAGCCGCACATCAGAGGGAAGGGGATACTGTCACGTCTGCTCCTGCTTCTCCCCTCAGGCGCACAACATTTGGGGAGTTTCTCCCATTCTTCTCTGCAGATCCTCTCAAGCTCTGTCAGTTTGGATGAGGAGCATTGTTGCACAGCTATTTTCAGGTCTCTCCAGAGATGTTCAATTGGGTTCAAGTCCGGGCCACTGAAGGACAATCAGAGTCTTGTCCCTTCGCCCCAGTCTGAGGTCCTGAGCACAATGGAGCAGGTTTTCATCAAGGATCTCTCTCTATACTTTGCTTAGTTCATCTTCCCCTCAATCCTGACTAGTCTCCCAGTCACTGCTGCCGAAAAACCCAGACACAGCATGATGCTGCCATCACCATGCTTCACCGTAGGGATGGTGCCAGGTTCACTCTAGACGTGACACTTAGAATTCAGGCCAAAGAGTTCAATCTTGGTTTCATCAGACCAGAGAATCTTGTTTCTCATGGTCTGATTTGTCCTTTAGGTGCCTTTTAGCAAACTCCAAGCGGGCTGTCATGTGCCTTTTACTGAGGAGTGGCTTCCGCCTGGCCACTCTACCATAAAGGCCTGATTGGTGGAGGGATGTAGAGATGGTTGTGCTTCTAGAAGGTTCTCCCATCTCCACAGAGGAACTCTGGAGCTCTGTCAGAGTTATTGGGTTCTTGGTCATCTTCCTGACCAAGGCCGTTCTCCCCCGATTGTTCAGTTTGGCCGGCGGCCAGCTCTAGAAAGTCTTGGTGGTTCCAAACTTCTTCCATTGAAGAATGATGCAGAAATGTTTTGGTACCCTTGCCAAGATCTGTGGCTTGACACAATCCTGTCTGAGCGCTACGGACATTTCCTTCGACCTCATGTCTTGGTTTTTTGCTCTTACATGCACTGTCAACTGTGGGACAGGTGTGCCTTTCAAAATCATGTCCAATTAATTGAATTAACCATAGGTGGACTCCAATCAAGTTGTAGAATCATCTCAAGGATGATCAATGAAAACAAGATGCACCTGAGCTCAATTTCGAATCTCAAAGCAAAGGGTCTAAATACTTATGTAAATAAGGTATTTCTGTTTTATTTTTTATAAATTTGCAAAAAGCTCTAAACCTGTTTTCACTTTGTCATTATGGGGTGTGTAGATTGATGAGGAAAAACATGAATTTAATACATTTTAGAACAAGGTTGTAATGTAACAAAATATGGAAAAAGGTTAGGGATCTGAATTACTTTCTGAAAGCACTGTACATCTGCTGTATTAGAAGCAATTATTGGTACCATGATTGTCTTTGAAGAAAAATGTATTTATTTGTAAAAAATATTTACACAAAGATTACCTCCATTCACTATAATGGAGGATGAGGTCGCAATGTTATCGTTCTTGCTCATTTAAAAAAAAAGCATGAAACTATGTCTAAAGACTGTTGACACCTTGAGGAAGCGATAGGAAAAGGAATCTGGTTGATATCCCTTTAAATGGAGCAAAGGCAGGCTATGGAACATGGAGTTTTCAAAATAGAAGCCACTTCCGGGTTTGATTTTCCTCAGGGTTTCGCCTGCAATATCCGTTCTGTTATACTCACAGACAATATTTTTGACAGTTTTGGAAACTTTAGAGTGTTTTCTATCCAATACTAATAATATATGCATATATTAGCAACTGAGACTGAGGAGCAGGCCATTTAGTTTGGGCAACTTATTCATCCAAGCAACTCAATACTGCCCCCCAGCCATAAGAAGTTCAGCCTAACATTTCAAGAAGCCATACACAGTGTTGCAATGCTATCAGTTTGAGACTTCTAGCTGATGGCAATAAATACATTACTTGTTCAGTAATTAAAGTTGGAAATTCAAACATTGCCTATTGTAAAATATATATATTTTGAATATACAATTGTCCTGAGTAGGATACCTGAATGACATGAGCCATCCTCGCGCTCTCTCCCAGCTTGGATAGAAAGTTATTGTGCATAAATGTCACAATAATTTTCAATCCCAATGATGATAACTCAACTATTTTATAACTTTGACCAATTCCCAGAGGTTTGTAAGACCCTGGGTTTAATAATAATCAGGCAAAGTATCAGATTCTGCAAAAAGGTTAATTCTTTATTCAGAGCGTACTCTGAAGTCAAAAAAGCAAACACAGTCATTTTATAACTCCCACCCCCACCTACACACACACACACACACACACACACACACACACACACACACACACACACACACACACACACACACACACACACACACACACACACACACACACACACACACACACACACACACACACACACACACACACACACACACACACACAGTTTATCACTGTTCTACCAGCCTGGCAGTTTATAGCCGTTCCTCTCCTCCCTAGATTAGAGGGGCCTTGGAAGGGCCCTCTTTCCTGTTGTCAGTTTTCAGAGTTATAACCAGGTCATGTGTAGTTCAGTTGTCCTTTGTTTTCTCAACTATACCCAGCACATATTTCGAAATAGTAACACAATGGTCTAGTCACACACATGATTAAATTATGACTCTAACACATTTCATACAATGATATGATTTCAGGGTGGAATACTTTAATCATTACTTTAAACATAGAAATTCCAGTCTATTAATGTCAAATAATACAGTCAGTTCAACCTCAAAACACTAGCCTACTAGGGATTGTTTCATTATGCAGTGTACTATCCATAGCTTATACCATATTTAGCAGCTATTTAAAAGTGTTTTATTAAAATGACATCAAATATCCGAACAATTAGGGGAAAAAAGTAGGCAGCTCGAGGATAAATGCAGCCACTATTTATTGTTGAACTCTGCAAGGTTTGTCTGGCTAATAGCCTACACAAATGGGCTGCAATATTCCAAGTAAATTAAATCAAATCCAACTTGAGAGACTCCCCTGGTCTTCTGAAGTCCTCCTTCTTTTGTGTGCAAATGTTTTCACCACGGCCTTTAGGTCCAGGTTGCGGGCCAGACTATTTCTATACTGAGTATTGCCGACCCAGACTTTCCTGAGAAATAGTGGATTATCTGTGTAACGGACGTGAAACGGCTAGCTTAGTTAGCGGTGCGTGCTAAATAGTGCTTCAATCGGATACGTCACTTGCTCTGAGACCTTGAAGTAGTAGTTCCCCTTGCTCTGCAAGGGCCGCGGCTTTTGTGGAGAGATGGGTAACAATGCTTCGAGGGTGACTGTTGTTGTTGTGTGCAGAAGGTCCCTGGTTTGCGCCAGGGTATGGGCGAGGGGACGGTTTAAAATTATACTGTTACATTGATGCTGTTGACCCGGATTACTGGTTGCTGCGGGAAAAAAAGGAGGAAGGTCAAAAGGGGGGTGAGTGTAACGGACGTGAAACGGCTAGCTTAGTTAGCGGTGCGTGCTAAATAGCGTTTCAAACGGTTACGTCACTTGCTCTGAGACCTTGAAGTAGTAGTTCCCCTTGCTCTGCAAGGGCCGCGGCTTTTGTGGAGCGATGGTTAACGATGCTTCGAGGGTGACTGTTGTTGATGTGTGCAGAAGGTCCCTGGTTCGCGCCCGGGTATGGGCGAGGGGACGGTTCAAAATTATACTGTTACATCTGTCCATTGCGCTACACACAGTTTTAATTTATTGGCTGTCCAGTTTTCAGACTACCTGTCCACAGAGCTTCATATACAGTTACTATCTTTCCATAACATGTTAAGGCCGGCAACTGAGGAGAATGAGGGGGTCAATTAAAGATGCTGAAGAACTGCTGTAGTTGAAGCACCACTCCCTTTTGCCCAGTTTCCCTGACGTTGCCGCGGCAATCAAGCTGTTTTTACCATCCCTGTAACTGTCGCTTCTGTGGAGAGATTTTTTTCTAAGCTAAAACTCATAAAGAACTACCTAAGAAGCATTAGGCTCTTGGTCTGAAATGCGCTTTTGAACACCTGAGTAAACTCCACTCAATGCCCGGGCACCGTCGTAGCCTTGACCACACTCATTGCACTGGCACCGTCGTAGCCTTGACCACACATTTGTTCACCAATATCCGCTTATACTGTCAATCAGTTAAAAAAAATATATATATATTTGTGGAGGCTGCTGGGGTGTCCGGTACGCCAGTGTGATGTCATCGCTGCTTGCACTGCTCCCTGTGAGCACTGAGTGCTAGTGTGCATGTGAAATTGGTCTGTATAAACCAGATGCAACTCAGATAAAGACAGTCCATGAATCGGACATATTGGATATTTCAGTGGTAGGGAGCTATCAGACAATTGTCAGAGCATTGTCTTCTTCAAATTTTCAAATTTGAATGCCTTTGGTTTGCAAATGGATTTTAGCTATATCACCACCATCTAGTGGCCACAATAAATTAATGACATGCAGGAGTTGGTTCGGTTTAACCGCAACGCAGCTGGCGGACGGGTAAATCATGAATATAGCCCCAATGGCGCTGCCCATGCTGTCACAGATGCCATAATAGCCCAGATATGAAGATGAGTCCTCTATCTATCTCTATGGTCTCAGCAGATCTCAAAGGTCGTGAAGACCACTTGTGGCATTTCACATTTACTTGAATTCTATATAATCTCGCATAAACTATTATTTTGTTCAACCTGGATTTATATGTATTTACAATACCTCTGTTTGCAATGATGGTGGGGAACCACCAAAAATAGTAGACTTGGATACTTTTTAGACATAATGCTGACGTTCACAGAGGCCTCGAATAGCTTCCGTTTGTCAGTCGCGTTTATTGGAAAGGAGACTGTGGGAAGATCTTAATTTGAATTCTCCTCGCGTCCTCTCTCCTTCTCAAAACCCATTGTATGAGAAAGCCAGAGGTACCGCCCCTCTGATCTTCTCCTCCAATGGGGTTTGAGAAGGAGACGAGGAGAAAGGACGCGAGGATTCACAATTGAGATGGTCCCTGTTTCTGCTTCACTTGCCCAGTGAGCTACGGCGCACATTGGTAGGACTGATATTCTATTCTAACACTTCAATGGAGGAACAGCCCAAAGATCGGGCACAAGATAGACGATATCACCACTATGGAGAAGAAAGGAATCATATTCAATACAAATCATCTCTAAAAAATGATCAGATCTACTTCCAGTACCAGGAAACGCAGACGAAGAAAACAGGTTGGGCCATCCGGAAAAGTTAGCCAGCTAATACAAATTACTTAACTAGCTAGATAGCCACATTATTACCGACGTCAATGTAGCGTGCTAGCTCGCAAGACAGTCATAGCAGGATGGTAGCGAGCTGGTAAATATCAATTTAACGTATTAGTTAGCTCTGACTAGAGTTGAGTATGGCTAGTTTAGGGATAGTTAAACGTCGCGTGACAGCTGGTGGTTTGACAGAGGGGATTGACCTTGTGCGCCGGTTTTTACCACCCATTTCTACATTTATGGTACTCTGACAATTCCCCTGTGTGACTAATTAGTCATTTTGTAGTTAAATAATTTTGTGACGTGAATACGTTGAGTTTACACCACAAAGTAAGGGCTAATTTGGTATGAATTCCGTGAAATATTTTGTTAACAAAAACAAGCCGGCTCCACTGGAATGTTCTGAATTGCCATTTCCTGTCGGCCATGTTAGAAAATGCAAGCGGGGAAGCTAACGAGCTAACTGGCTAATCCTAATAAAGAGAGAGAGCATAAAATACGTTTCAATGTTGTTTTGTTTACAAATTACCACTTGGCTACAGTCAGGGCTACAAAAGCAAGATGAGTAGTTACTTAACTTAATTTTGAGACATTCCAGTGATTTAAATAACTACTGGAGCTAGTGCCAGACATTTTAAACTTACGCAGCTGCGGCTTGGTCGGGCCTGTTGCGTCTAACTAGCCATGAAGCCACGCAAACATGTTAGCCTGGGTAGATGACCCGAAGAGTGTTAACACAGTTAGTTGTCTTTCTAGTTAGCTGATTGATGCATAGGATTTAGATTTTTAATAAACAATTCTGAAACTATTGCTTACCGATGTTTTAGCTACATGATTTGAAATGTAATTGCAGCATCGCCAGTTTATTTAGACTAGTTTAGACTTGATGGTATGCATGCAAAGAAAATTGTGCATACATTGAACCCTCGCTTCAGTTCAGATAAGGAAAATAAAACGCTTAACACAATTTGTTATTCTATAACATTATTTAAGATGTTTGTTAACTCGTATTGTAGACAGATATCTTAGGAGCAAGATGGCAAAACATTAATTTAGTTGAAAGCTTTGTTTTAGACGCTAGTGTGGTAAATACTGTTGAATTAGCTAGCAAAGTCAGGCTCAGTCACACTGACAACCACCTCCCTGTTACTAAAAGTCCTAGGACTGTAGGTAATGGCTATTTCTACATGCAGCACACGTTTTTCTGAAGTGACTTAAGTATGGTATCTGTTAACAAGTAGGCTACGGGACTACTATGTTCAAGGGAATCTGATCTGGGTACTGGCATGGTTGCTTGCTACCAGCTGACCTATTCAGTCTAAATTGCCATGATACAGCAGCGTCTTATAAAGGCCCCACCATGTTTCCTGCAAAAGGAGCTTCGAGGTTGCATAGGTCTTGTAAACAGATTAGGGCTGTTAGTCCCTTTTGATATAGAGAGGTGGTAGGGAATTATGGAATTTCCTTGGACTTATGTTTGTGTGTCTGTTCACATGTTATTCTATCACTGGCAGTGCAATTTTCTTTTGTTTCCATTTACAGGCAATGGGAAAATAAACACCAGTGACGTGGAGGGGGAGAAGATACTGTCTGCAAATTTTTTTTTTTGTATCCCTCGTCCCACCAACAGCAATGGTAACAGACATTTGATAAACACTAATGTAAAACAGAAGTCAACACGGAAGGTTTATACCACTCTTTCAAAAATGGACAGCAAAGAAGGTTTTGATCACAAGAAGAATATGGACAGCGACAAGAACTTGGATTTCACTAATGATTATGAGGGAAAGCTGTTGGACAAGGATTCTGCATTGCTTCTGAATGGGGTGGTAAACTCTGCTCATATTACCAATGGTTACTCCAGCAAGTCACCCCCTGACAACGATTGCAGTGGCTCAGAAAGTGGATATACTACTCCTAAGAAACGCAAGGCCAGACGCAACAGCATCAAGAACACAGAGCATGTGACAAGCGAAAAGGAGAGAGCTATGCAACAGGGTAATGCTACACAGGAGCCAGAAGCTTCTGGACTTGAACCAATGGAGAAAGCGGTGAACTTGAGACTTGTCCATAAAGCAGATCCCCAGACAGCAGTGAGGCAGATGGGGGCCCCAGAAGTGGCTATGGGTGAGTTGCAGAGGAAAAACTCAGACAGTAAAACTGCTGCAGTTGCCTTTGGTAAAAAGTTTGAGGATAGGCCCAAAGCCAAGCTCTCAACCTCTACAAAAGAGGACTCTTGGACTTTATTTAAGCCCCCTCCTGTATTTCCTGTGGACAACAGTAGAGCTAAAATAGTGCCCAAGATCAGTTATGCAAGTAAAGTTAAGGAGAACCTCAACAAAGCAGCCCAAGCTGGAGGAGAGATGCATCCTCCTCAGGTGCCTGATCGATTATCACAGGTCCCCATGTCTGCTATGAAAACCATCACCTCAGCTAGCGTTACTAATGGTCCTGTTTCTGGAGATGGAAATTGTTATCCCTCTGTTGGTACCTTCTTCACTCCTGCTGCTAGTAGTATTCCACCAGCCCCCTCTCTCCCATGCGGGGAGAACGTAGCATCCTTTTTGGACAATGACTGTAGTTCTTCAACCAACCTTACAGCAGATCTGAGAAAGTGTACTCTTTTTGTTTACCCTCTAAACCCTTTAAATATGCAACCTGTGCTCCCGAGTGCTCGCCAAGTGGACACCCCGGCTGCTCAGACAAATCAGAAAGCCTTGGGGGACATCTTTCAGAATCAGTGGGGCCTGTCCTTCATCAATGAGCCAAATGTGGGGCCAGAAGGTGGAAGCAGGCCGGTAGCTGCTGTGGAGGGAAAGGCTACGGTTGTCACATTTCAAGGGGAGCCATGCCCTGCTGTTGCAGCTGAGGCAGGCCTTGACGCTAGCCTATCAATCCCAGAGCCTTTCCTTCTCACTTTGGCTCAAGACTCAGAGAAAAGGACTAGTGCCCCAGCTTGCCCCCCTGCTACAATAAAGGGTGAGGATGGGGCAAAGGCTCAGCTGTCTGGACTGGATGAGACAAAGGTTGAGGCGAAGGGTCTAGGTGCAGTTGTGGCCTCTGGTAAAGACATTAGTGATGAGCCTGCACAGGCCCCCCTGACCAACCTGGTGTTGGGTCCATCTAAAGAGCAGACTCACTCTAAGAGCCTGGACAGAGGTAGCTGTGGGTTGTTTGATCTGAAAGCTGCTGTTACTTATCACACTAAAGGTAAGTCCTCTTGCTCTGCTGTGTCATTTCTATAAACACATGGTAGTACCAGTGCTTGACTTGGGAAGAAAGCAGTGCAGGTCCATTAGACCATGTTCACAAATGTACATTGCTATAGCTATATCTGATTATTCACTGTTAATGGTTCATACACATTTTGACTCGTGGAATTTCATGACTTCTAACCAAATTTCCATGACCAATAATTAGTGGTGTCTCCTACATGAAAAAGTCTGCATAAATGTGGTATTGACACTAGAAGGCTGCTGGTCTGTTTTCTATATGAGCAGCTGATGTTTAGGCTACAATGTGGTGTTTTAGAGCCGGGCTTGAACAAAAGCCTGCACACCCAGTAGCTCTCCTATAGGATGGTTGGCCACCTTTATAAGGTTAAATATATATGCACGGCATAGAAGTTGTTTGTCATTTAGGCTATTAGAATATTTTTTTAATGTCGGAATTACATGGCTAGCCTACTGTTTCAATAGAGGAATCCCAGCTTTCCAATAATGGTATCAGATTTATTTCTCAACCGTGCTGGTGGAAAAGGCATCAACATTAATGCTTATAGCTAAATGGTTAAGTAGCGAGAGAGCTTTTAGTATGACTAGTTATGTTTTGAATTGGCTATATAGTTAGTCTATCATTATTTTATAGGCTACCTCTGGCACACACGCAAATGATGCACAGCACAGAGACACGCTGAAGGTTAGGCCTAATTCTGATCTTGGCTGATAGATTGATAATATACTGTATTTAGAAAAACACAATATTTCCCTTATTTGACAACTTGGAAAAGCGCATTCAGGCATGGCGCATTCTCAATCTGCGCATTCTCAAACTCAGTCTACTGGTACGCATATACCGGATTCACAGACTAGTGGCAAATAAACCTGAACAAAGTGGAATCCGGATATGAATGCCCACTCTCCATTGCTATTCAATTCATGTCCCACCTTCATTCCGCTTTGATCAACCTTTTTTTGACGTTGTGTGTGAATCCGGGCTGGCGATAGGCAACTTTGTTTCATAGAGGAGCCGGTATGCAGTTCTCAAATAATTGGAGGTGCCGGTACAGCACTTCAGACAGCTCTGGCCCATGTCGAGCACTGGTTATTACACATTGGTAGCTTTAACCTACTATTTCACTTGCACCAAAAAATATATTATGCACCTGGAGGTATTAATCAATCTTTGTTTTTTCTATACAGAAATGGAATATGTTTTCAATTTGCAAAAACAAGGTAAAGGTCTCTTCTGTATAGTGTTTTCAAAGTTGTGAAATTGGGTTTTCCATTTGATGTTCAAACGGTATACAGCTGAAGTTTGAATAATATACATTATGAATTGCTAACTACGTTCCACAGGGCCTAGACACTGAAACATTTCTGTCCTTCCCCCAGATCCAAAAAGAGTAGTCTTCTATGACAAGACCAAGGATGGACCTGATCAGTGAGGTAGTGAATGTCTGTCAACACTAACCTCCTCCCTACCTGGGTGCTGCAGTTATCTTTTTTGGCGGTTATAATCCCTTTGGAAAAACAAAATCGAGACAACTGTGATATTGGGACTGATGGATGAGTGTCCTGTGACAGACTTTCATTGGAAATATAGAATGGCATAATGGAGACACATTTTTTGCCGGGGGGTTGGGGGCATCGCCGCAGAGGAGAGGAAGACGAGGGGAAGGGTAATGTGAGGACATATAAATCCAAGTATTGGAATTAATTTGAGCACAGAAGCTTCTGCTGACGCTCTGGACTACACAGACGCAAACACTTGAAAAAGATGCTGGGTGCCTCAGACTCCCATGTGAACGGACACTTGTGACACTTTCTGCTGTGTTAGACATTGGTCTCATAGCGCCTTCCTCTGGGTGTTGAGGAGAAATAAGATGAAGGCCCAAACTGCACCTCCCAAGCCTTTATCCTGTTGCCCATTGAACTATATGGCGAGTATTGGTCTTACAGTAAGATGCCTCAATCATTTTATGTCCTCATGCATTCAAATTATTCCAATATATGTAGATCTGTGCTATGATTTATACATACACATCAGTATATGTGCAAATTTGAATTCATTTTGAAATAAAATGAACTATAAGCTCAGATAAGAATGCCTTGAAACTGAAAGATTACGAGAAGACTGTTAGGCTGCAGGTTAAATGATAAATACATTTGAGGGAAAGCATTTGTCTTAATTACTTTAGTGAAATAACTATGCCCAGCAATGAACTGACTGCTGGGTATCTCTTGACACCTATTTTGTTTTGTATGGTTTAGCGATTTCAGATGTGATCTACAGTAGGAACAAACTCCCAGAGCACAGATGGGTTCATTCTAATCTTGTGGTTCGATTCTCACTTTTTGGTAGGCATGCTAATCAGTTGAAAAAATAGTTTTATTATATAATTGTCTTCATCTGAGTTTGCTTTTATGTTTATTATTTTGACTCTTCTTAAGCCCTTGCAGTTGTCAGTCCACATACTGAATTAATTTCAAATTAAGATGGATGTAGGCTGTTCCTTAATTTGTACCTTCTCTTGAGCTATTCACCTGATTGTGGGAGTTTTATGAAAGATGAGAAGTGACTTATTGTAGCACAAGGGCTATGTATGTGATTTTTTTTTGGGGGGGGGGGGGGGTTGGTGTATTTGATCCGTAAGAGGCTCAAGATGTCAGTAATTCATTAGACCCTCCTAGGCTATATTTGCTGATACTACATAGAGAAATGGCTCATTTCCTTATTTTCTTGCTCAAGCGATTTGCTTTTCATTTGCTAGCCAATTTATTCAGCCTAGGATACTTTGTGCTTTTTCAGCTTTTGGTCTTTTAATCTCTCTCTAGTTATGACAATGTATTTCTTGCACAGAGTATTGGTGTGGATGAGACTTGAAAAGTCACAGTTTAATATAACCAAGAAAATATGACAGAACCATCGCAATACTAATTATTTCATGTCGCAGACCAGCCACTTTGTTATACTGTTTGTAGAGATGTGGTGATAATTTCATAATACATTTTCATCCAGTCAGTGTCTTTGATCAAAGTGGTTGTGTCAAGAGGCCTATACATGGCAAGGCAGGCCACATTTGGTAATACAATGAGTGGACAGCCACAATGTCATTGGAACTACCATCTCCTTTTTTTGGGGGGGCGGCTAAGGGAGGAAGTGTCTTAGCTTATTTTCTCTAGCATAAGTGATTTGGTTGTGTGGATTAATAGCACTTTATGTAACACTTTTAAAAAATATATATTTTAATTACTACAGATACACGTACTATATGAAATACTAACTTCTTTTAAGAATGGCTTTGGACTGTTGTTCTTTTTAAGACAAATAAATGAATAAATACCGAAATACAAAATGTCACTCAGGTAGTATTGGTAAAGCCATGACAGTTGGATAATATTGTGTTCTGCCAAATGGTTCAAAACAAGATCCTCGTATTGTGCTCAAATATGAATTGGAGTGATATTTAATAATGAACGACAGAGCTGTGATTTAAAATACCAAAACATTTTGCTTGCAGAAAACACTGACATGGCTTGCAATCAGCTGTCATAGATATGTAGGCTTCGAACCTTTTAAGTTATCTGTTCAGGCAATTTCACTTTAAGCACACTGATTTCCACCGGATTCCACCTGTAATAGGACAGTGTGATCTTACTGTCCCTGAATTTATTTATTTGTGATTTTTTTTAAATATTTTTTTTTACCTCTTCATTCATGGGCTGAAGCATTTCTGAGTGTACCTACTGCTTAATCACAGTCCAGGTTATATGCAAAGGCAGGAATCAATGCCTGAGATTCCTTGTCCAGCCCTCTCTTGGGGTTCCTGGTAACTTCTTGGCTTATTCTTGCAGACAAAGGGAACTACAAGATGGTCAGACACACCCCTGTTGTGTACAAAACTGTGTACAAAACTGTGTCTCGCACACTAAGTTACTTCACTGTGGAATTCTGAGCAAAGGATAGACCTCTGGGACGTGGTATCTAAAACCTTTTGTTTTGCTTCCATTCTATGCCGTGTGTATTATCAGATTAGATCAGCTTCAATCAAGAGCACAAAATATCTTATTTTGCTAATGCTGCACAACAGCGAAAATATCACTTATTTTGACTTGATTGGCAGCGGAAATTTTTTGTGCGATGGACAACCCAGTTTGCAATGGTGGACAATAGCGGCAAAAAGTGTTTTTGGATTTTTGTGCTTTAATTGTTTATGCACAGTTGATGTAACTTTACTGGGTTCCCTAAATATTGGAATATGAAACACCAGAACATACCATGAGGTAAAAAAGCCAAAACAAGCTGTCTTTTTCATAACTCTAACCCTTTTTTTACATTTGATCCTGAGTGGAAGAACAAGAAGCCCTATGCTTCTTTGTAAAACAGGGGGGGGGCAAGTCTCTTGCGTGGGTGTGTAGAAGTGTGCTAACAGTCCAAAGTACTTCATCTGTTCATTTGTTTTTGACTCCGACATGTCCCCTAATGTTGAATTTGATTCTTAAAGCCCCTGTGCAGTCAAATGTAATTTCCCGTGTTTTATATATTTCCACACTGAGGTTGTAATAATATTGTGAAAATGACCAGAAATTTCAGCCTGTGTTGGTGGGATGGAGTTTTGGCCTGCCTGGTGACATCACTACGCGGTAAATTAGCTAATAGACCAATAAGAGTTCCAAACCTCTCTGCCAGTAACAGCTTGGCAAGTTTTCAGTTTTCCCACTCAGGCCACTCCCAGACAGTCCTAGCAATTATTTTGTTGAGAAATTGTTCTTTGCTAAGCTTTTTTCCCCAATTAAATCAGTCAAAAAGAATCACACTAAGGTACCTATTGTTCCCAGAAATGATTTGATATTTAGGTAACAGCTGCATTGGACCTTTTTTAGAGGGATCAGTGATCTCCAGGGAAATATTGCAAAAGTCTTCAAGCACTTAAGCAAAATGGGTGTTTTTTATTTTTCTTATACATGCATTTCAGAAAAACATATAGCTATATTACTTAACGATAGTGTTGTAGCCTGTAAACCAAAAACCGGTTCTTAATGGAGATTGTTTAATGAGCACTCTGCTGGGCAAGTGAGCGAGTTGGTGTGATGAAAGAAAAGCATGAAAGTGATGATTCTCTGTATTTTCAACCCCCTTAGGAGGTGCAAGCACCTCAAGGATACTCACACAGGCCTCTGAGTTCTGAATGATTGGTTAGGCCACTTTGCCTAGCTGTTTGGTGTGTGTGAAAGTGAGTTCTTCCAATTATATGCAAGTGTCCCTTTTTTTTTCAAGACCTCATGTTCAGGGTGCCTGTGTGAAAAGTATGCTTTTACAATAATTTTAAGAATATTTTTGTGTGTTTTGAAAATTGTTACTAAAAGTGATGTGCCATTTTCTTTGTCCAATATTTCTTTCTACAACATTTTGCAATGCTGTTGAACATTTCTTACAGCTTCCTTTCACTGACATGGAAGAAGCTGAAAGCAATGTGCGTTTTAGCTGTTTTGAATGAATTTCACAGCTCTCAATCATATGACCTGCAAATAATTGTTCAGTGGGCTTGCGTTTGAATAAACTGCTTGCTGGTATATTCTAGTCAGTCCGTTGTTATGGTCTGAAGTAGAGCAACGTTGACTTTTACTTGATCTAACACGTGTTTAATAAGCTGTTTTTATTTTTGAATTTTCACTTTTTATTTGTAGTTGCACAACCCGAGCGAAACTACTTTGCTTCAAAGGAAAATGGGGAGAATTAGGGTAAGGTGTCTCATTTGATCATAACACGTACCTACTTTTTTAAAGACCATTTACGTTACTGTATATTGAAGCTGAATTCTCAATTTTATATAAAGCCCCAATGATCAGATCCTTGTGGCTGAAAACAATGTTAAGCCTACTCCTTGCTTAGTTTAGCTATTTTTCAGAGTACACATGATTTATGTTCAATGCATTTCCTCAAATAGTAATGGTGGCGATGTGAGCACTGAACACCAAGTGTTCCTGATAAGAATTTCTCTCTGATGTTCATCATGTGTTAAAGGGGAGCGACGTAAAGTAGATGTACTGTTTGATAACCATCTTATTTCAAGTTTGCCAAAGGTACAGTACACAACTCAAATATTCAGCTACTGTATGGTCCATGCACTTAGATTGGAAAGACTTTGATGGTTTAAGCCTAAGCCACCTGTTGTCTGAGCCAGTTTGGGTGGGACCACAGCAGCTGAATGCCATTGTGGGAGTCTGTCCCCCCCCCCCCCCCCCCCCCAACCCATAAATAGAAATAATAACAAATACCAAAAGTGCTGCTTCTTCCAGTTATCGATTGTCTGTAATGGGAAATGCTGGACTTAGTGTTTTGTTCTCCATTTTCGTCCCGTCTCCCACTTCTTGCTGTCCATGCCTGCTGTTAAAACGTTTTTATATGGGGGGAGTTGGCGGGCGCACGCACGTTTACTCTCTTTGGCTCCTGAGATATTTGTAGACACACATCACCATGTTAACGACAAGGAAGAAGTGTTATTTCTGGGGCTCCACAGTCCTACTGCTTCTTTTGAAAGGTGGTGTGGTCATACGGAATATGTGTCTGAAGATTACAGCTGTGTGGTGCCAAGTCCATCTCTGTACCAGTTCTCACTGTCATATCTTGTTGTGCCTGTTGATGAGTTATCAATCTGCTCCAAGTAAATTGACCCCTCAGAATTTGAGGCAACAGCAGAAAGTGTATTTTATAATTTGACATTTAAGTGTTAATGTGACATCTGAAAAGGTTTAACAAATGCATCACATTATGAGTACCTAAATGTATTTTTTTTATTTTTAAAGCATGATAATGTCCCTTAAATTCCAAACCAATGTAATAAATTAAAGAAATTCAGTGTTCACAATTTCAGTTTCCATTAGTGTTCCATTTCAGTTTTAAAGTTGTTTTCTTCTCCCTCACCCTAACATTTTCAATTGAAATGTCATTGCATGGAAATAAAGGATTTCACAGTAGGTCTGGGACAAGACTTGGAAAATTGAAGAAGTGTGCCTGATTCCACAGGAGTCTGCTGAGGGGAGGATGGCTCATAATAATGGCTGGACCAGAAACAATGTATTTGAGTTCGATACCATTCCATTTACTCCGTTCCAGCCATTACCATGACCCTGTCCTCACCAATTAAGGTGCCACCAACCTGTGCCTGAAACGACAATAGAGCCCCACAGTAGTGTCATAATACCCATAAACTCTAGTGGTGTTTCCACCATTCATTTTTCCACCATTCATTTTTACCTCAAGGTTTTTTAGAAACCCTTAAAATAAAGGGCTGTCTTTCTCATCGGCTTACCTGGCGTAAATCTCTCCCAGACAAGGTGACGTACCAGTATATTTGGCTCTATTTACTCTGATTTTAAAATGCTAATTACCATCTAAGTAGACATGCAAGACTACAAATCCCTGCAAGCTCCTGCACGTCATCTCTAGCTGACACCTTTGTTAACAGGCATTGTGTCGATTTAAAACTTGCACAAGACCGTTCACAGAATTGTCCATTTAAAGAAATGTAGCCAATTTATTCATTACTACATTTAACATAGTTAATCCTGAGATTCGGCAGGTGCCCATTCCAACCCTCAGACAATTTACAAACGAAGCATTTGTGTTTAGTGGGTCCGCCAGATCAGAAGCAGTAGAGATATTCAAGGATGCTCTCTTGATAAGTGTGTGAATTGGACCATTTTTTTTCTGTCCTGCTCAGCATTCAAAATGTAACTTTTGGGTGTTTGGGAAAATGTATGGAGTAAGAAGTATATTTTATTTAGGAATGTAGGGAGCCAAAATATAAATAGTAAAGGACAGAGACCCCCAAAAAACTGCTTAGTAGTACTTTATAAAGTATTTTTACTGAGGTACTTTACACCAATGGAAACCCTGTGGGCAAATGAGGAACAGCAAGTACCCAAAGAAGAGGCAATATTAGGTTACCCATTCATAAAAATTTGAGGCTACTTTAGACAGCAGAAAAACATTCATTTGTCTGTCTGAAAATAAACATGAGTGGTAAAAGTGCTGTCCCAGTTACCCTGCCAACACCCCCATCTCCTGGTGGTCCTGAAACACTGCAGTATAGCTATTCATATTGTGGCAAGCAGCACTTCTTGGGATTGGGTTTGCTATTAGCTAGAATGAAGCTGTGTTAAACTGATGGTTGTGTGTCTGTCTTTGTTTCTGTGTGTCTGGACTTTCTGCTTCTCTCAGGTCTCAGGTGCTGAGTAGCAGATCTAAATTGTTTTCTGATCTAGTTTGACTGATCTGCCTTGCTCAGTGGCGTCCATCTGCAAAGCCCAGCTGGAGTGTAACGCACACGAAGAGAGTGGATTTGAACTAGAGGTCGACCGATTATGAATACCGATTATTGGAGGACCCAAAAAAAGCCGATACTGATTAATTGGACGATTAAAAAAATGTATTTGTAATAATGACAATTACAACAATATTGAATGAACACTTATTTGAACTTAATATAATACGTCAATAAAATACATTTAGCCTCAAATAAATAATGAAACATGTTCAATTTGGTTTAAATCATGCAAAAACAAAGTTTTGGAGAAGAAAGTAAAAGTGCCATAGGTGCCATGTAAGAAAGCTAACGCTTAAGTTCCTTGCTCAGAACATGAGAACATATGAAAGCTGGTGGTTCCTTTTAACATGACTCTTCAATATTCCGTGGTAAGAAGTTTTACGTTGTAGTTTTTATAGGACTATTTCTCTCTATACCATTTGTATTTCATTAACCTTTGACTATTGGATGTTCTTATAGGCACTTTAGTATTGCCAGTGTAACAGTATAGCTTCCGTCCCTCTCCTCGCTTGAACCAGGAACACAAAGACAACAGCCACCCTCGAAGCAGCGTTACCCATAGAGAACAAGGTGAACAACCACTACAAGTCCCAGAGCAAGTGACGTTTGATTCGCTGTTAGAGCGCACCTCGCTAACTAGCTAGCCATTTCACATTGGTTACACCAGCCTAATCTCGGGAGTTGATAGGCTTGAGGTCATAAACAGCTGCTGGCAAAATGCACGAAAGTGCTGTTTGAATGAATGCTTTCGAGCCTGCTGGTGCCTACCATCGCTCAGTCAGACTGCTCTATCAAATCATAGACTTAGTTATAACATGATAACACACAGAAATACGAGCCTTAGGTTATTAATATGACCGAATCCGGAAACTATCATCTCGAAAACAAGACCTGGATTCGTTCCGTATTTTATCTAACGGGTGGCATCCATAAATCTAAATATTCCTGTTACATTACACAGCCTTCAATGTTATGTCATAATTAAGTCAAATTTGGGCAAATTAGGCAGCCCAAACTGTTGCATATACACTGACTCTGCGTGCAATGAACGCAAGAGAAGTGACACAATTTCACCTGGTTAATATTGCCTGCTAACATGGATTTCTTTTAGCTAAATATGCAGGATTAAAAATATATACTTCTGTGTGTTGATTTTAAGAAAGGCATTGATGTTTATGGTTAGGTACACATTGGAGCAACAATACGCACCTCATTGATTATATGCAACACAGAATACTAGATAAAATAGTGATATCATCAACCATGTGTAGTTAACTAGTGATTATGATTGATTTATTGTTTTTATAAGATAAGTTTAATGCTAGCTAGCAACTTACCTTGGCTTACTGCATTCGCATAACAGGCAGTCTCCTCGTGGAGTGCAATGTAATCAGGTGGTTAGAGCGTTGGACTAGTTAACTGTAAGGTTGCAAGATTGAATCCCCCGAACTGACAAGGTAAAAATCTGTTGTTCTGCCCCTGAACGAGGCAGTTAACCCACCATTCCTAGGCCGTCATTGAAAATAAGACTTGCCTATTTAAATAAAGGTGTACATTTTATATATTTTTTTAATCGGCCAAATCGGTGTCCAAAAATACCAATTTCCGATTGTTGTGAAAACTTTAATCTGTTGACCTATAATTTGAACCTCCATTCCTGAAGCCAGAACATCAACCCACTTGTTCAATATTGCTCTTCTCTCGTTGTTTCATCCATTTCCTCTCCTATGCATCTGTTAACCTTAGTTTAGTGTTCTACTATTTATTTATGCATGTGTATTATATGTTTTTGTTAAGGTTCCCACATCTCTTATCGGATTAATCCTCTTCCAGGCTCACAGCCCCAACCAACAAGTATGGCTGTTAAAACAAAAAATCAGTGTAGACTTGATATTTATCTAAGAAGCAAAAGGCAATGTATGAATAAATCAGTACACACATCACTTTTCAATAGTGTATGAACTATGTACTGTGTGAATACTTTCCAGTAATAGCTGTGTTATTTTATATTAGTGCTGAAGTTTGATTTGGGAAAACGTTTGATTGTAATAATATCCTGCAGTTCTGGCTGCGCCTTGCTCTCCCTCTCCCATCCTTCCCTGTTCACTGCCACTGAACCTGCCTCAGCTGTTTTGCTTTTTTTTGCTTCCTCTCTGTCATGAGGTGTTTTTACCGACACAACTTGCTTGTTTAACCCATTGTGTTATACATGTACTCTTTACTGATCTCCCTTTTGTGCTTAGTGACAAAAGGTCTCAGAATATTGTTGTTGATTTCTGTCTGCAGGAAGTTAAAAATCAAAATCAAATCAAATTTTGACCTGCTATGTAAGGCTGCTGGAAAACGTGTGGCAACCATGCATTTTCCCCAGCACTTTTCAATTTTGATGCATTTATATGTTGATGGTGCATTTATATTTTTGTTCAGTATATAGGATTTGAGCTAAAAACATCTTAAAATATTATTTTTAGAAGTTCCAATGTTAGTCCCCACTACAACTACCCAATACTGTAACACTTCACAATAAGGTTCCATTTGTAAGGGGTTTATAAAAGGGTTATAATTGTTAATGATTATTTAATTATTTATAAATGCATTAAACCATTAATAAATGGTTATGTCATTGGTCAAAATAGTGCAATAACTGGTCAGTGTTTGCCAAGTAGTGAGCCAATATTTATCTCCAGTTATTAACAATTTATAAATGCACTTCCAAATGCTTATAATATTGAACCCTTATGGATCATCATGCAACCATATTTTCAAAACTTTGTTCTGGTCTTTTGTGGGAGTTAAATCTGCGATTAAGTGAATAGTTATTTTCTCACTTGTGGGTGTGATGCATTGGTGCACTGTCCCAGGACTTGGCACACCTTCTTGGCCCACCAGAACATTATTCCTCCTCCACCAAACTTTACAGTTTGCACTATGTATTCGGGCAGATAACCTTCTCCTGGCACCGCCAAAGCCAGATTTGTCTGTCGGACAGCCAGATGGTGAAGCGTGATTCATCACTCCAGAGAACACATTTTCACTGCTCCAGAGTCCAATTGCCGTGAGCTTTACACCACTCCAGCTGACGCTTGGCATTGAGTATGGTGAGCTTAGGCTTGTGTGCGGCTGCTTGGCCATGGAAACCCATTTCATAAAGCTCCCAACGAACAGTTATTGTGCAGAAGTTGCTTCCAGAGCCAGTTTGGAGCTTGGTAGGTAATGATGCAACCTAGTACAGACGATTTTTACGTGCTTCAGCACTTGGCGGGCCCGTTCTGTGAGTTTGTGTGGTATACCACTTTGCGGCTGAATCGTTGTTGCTCCTAGATGTTTGAACTTCACAATAACTGCACTTACAGTTGACCGGGGGCGGCTCTAGCAGGGCAGAAATGTGATGAACTGACTTGTTGGAAAGGTGGCATCCTGTGCCGGTGCCACTTTGAAAGTCACTAAGCTCTTCAGTAAGGCCACTCCACTGCCAATGTTTGAATATGGAGATTGAATGGCTGTGTGCTCGATTTTATTCACCTGTCATCAACGGGTATGGCTGAAATAGCCAAATTCACTAATTTGAAGGGGTGTGCATATATTGTGTATGTAGAGATATGGGATTAGAGCATGACAATGTTCTATTTCCCACGAGGCTTGGTGGTTATCGAGGGGAGTGTTGGAAAGAGAGGAACTGTTGTCATTTGCAATGGATGTAAAAAACAGACTTGGCTTTCTGTGTAATGAAAATAAAATGTGTCTCCTTGCATATGTAACAGACACAGTATTTGGGGAAACTGAACTAACCGAACGCGAGCATGCTGGGCAAATACAAAAACAATTATTTGACTGTAATCCTGGCTCAGTTGACATGCCGGTATGTGAAATCGAACAGCTGATCGAGTGGTCATGTGACCGAATGCTGCAGACAACGCATTTCCAGGTCACTATGGAGGAGTTTTGGTTCCTGACTTTACTTGGCTCATCGCACTCTAGCGACTCCTTGTGGTAGGCCGGGCGCCTACAGGCTGACTCAGTTGTCAGTTGAACGATGTTTCATCAGACACATTGGTACAGCTGGCTTTCGGGTTAAGCAAGCGGGTGTTGAGAAGCGCGGTTTGGCGGGTCATGTTTCACTCGACCTTCGCCTCTCCCAAGCCCGTTGGGGAGTTGCAACGACGAGGTGGTAAAAATTACAACAACTAGGTGAGTTGAGAATACAATTAGAAATACTGTTTGAATGTTTTGCAATTGACTGCCATAACTATTGACCCAATTAAAAAAATTAAACATTGGCTGTTAATTACATGTATTTTCTTTCACATGGTTGAGTCGTGAGAATTTTCAGATATCATAATGGGGTCGTAGGCCAAACATTTTTGGGAGCCCCTGTACTAAATGGAGTGTCTCGGGTTTTAAGTAAATGCTCTGAGATCTGGTTGTTAACATTGTAACCACTAGTGTGCTGATACGCTGTAAGAGCTTTTGTTCCCAAACCATTGCAGTGTAAGAATTGTAAAGGATTTGGCCATTTTTCAAATATGTGCAGACGGACAGAGTATATTGAAGAACGGTGTGTGGAAGAGGCTCACTGCAATCTTCCTCTGTTCTGCAGAAATACAATTAAATCAAAATAAGACCACTCCTGGTCACTCTGACAGACTCCACTTTTCCCAGTGCATACTTTACCATTTCCACACCTCAGGGCTCTCCCACATCTGCGTCCTTACTCAAACGCATCCCAACAAGAACTGATCATTCATACAAGTATGATCCATTCCAATTTTAGACAATTTGCTTTTTCTTACAGTTTTTGATACAACTGTTTATGGTGAAGACTAATGTCCATTCAGAACATTGGTCTTCACCAACTTTGCTCGACACTCTACTTGATTCGAACTGTTCGTCCACTTCCGCCATCTTTTGTAGCGTGAGATTGCATCTCAGCCACGCACATTAACAAACACACTGTGGTAAATTTTTAAAAATGGTGGAAGACCGACCCATCCAAGCAATACGCAGGGAGAGAGAAGTTGGGGAAGGTGCACGGAAGGGGAGATGGCGGAAGCAGGAGTGTCTTTTGGAGCTGAAAGCACATCGAGTACAGTTAGCAAGAAAGACGAGTGGACAACAGTGAAGTTCAACAATGGGACAAAAAGGGCTAAAATTGTTGTGGAAAACGAGTCTGATGAATCGTTGTTTGTTGGAGTAGGTTTTTTTGGAAAATGATATTTATTTGGGAAACTCTTTTGAAGTCAGGAGGATGGTGAAGAAGGTGTTGGGGAAAGTATCCAAGACTGGTATGGTGCTGATATCGTCTGTATCTATAGAGCAAAAGGAGCGTGCATTGTGGCTTGTGGAATTATCTACGCATGAAGTGAACAGCTTTGATTTTCAGAGCAGTGCACATTGATAATAAATATCTTAGGCAAAAAATTACAGGAGTAGTTAATGCACATTACTTAACCCGTCTGGGGAATGGGGAAAAGGAGCATCTTTTATCTGTATTACTGGTGTTTGATGAGTATTTACCACCCTATGTAAAGTCGGGATATATAAGGTATGTCGTAAGATCGTTCATGCAAAACATGATGGAATGTGTAAAAGTGTAAAAAGTTTGGCCATGTGTCAAGTGTTTGCAGACAGAAGGAATATGTTATTTAAGAGTCAATGTAAAATGTTGCAACTGTGGTGGGGGATCATATTTCTGAATTCCCTGAGTTCTCTGTTAGGGTGAAAGAGGTTGAGTTATCAATGTACAGCAAATCCTCTATGTGGAGGCGCTGAAGAGCGTTGAAGGGGAAAGAGGCCACAGTTGTGAAGAAGATATGGAGGTGGATGCACCACAACCAGTTCCAAATCTTATACGTCAATCAAGTGATCTGGATACTTATTGTAAAGAAGGTGAATTTTGTTGCATTTATAACCACAGTTATTAATTGTACTGCACAAGTGTCCAAGAATCTGGACATCATTATATGTGCAGCCGATACGTTTTTGGGCCTTAAAAGATTTAACAGCAGAAGCACTACAAGGTCTAATAATAATAATAATAATAATAATAATAAGGACTACTGTCGCCAGGAAATGTTCTGCCATCACAGGATCCTTCTGAGCCTGTGTAGGAAACAGAAAAGCAGGCAATTTTAGTTTAATTAACATTTTGTTACAGATAGTTTGTATGGATTTTTTATTTATTTTTACTCTGCATTTTTTCCTTTTTGGATCATTACTATCCACCTGTACATTAGGTGGCGGAATGTACAAATAATTGTTGCGAACTGTCACGCCCTGGTCGAAGTATAGTATGTTTGTCTTCATTTATTTGGTCAGGCCAGGGTGTGACATGGGTTTTTGTGGTGCGTTGTTGTCTTGGGGTTTTGTGGGGTGTCTAGCATAGTCTATGGCTGCCTGAGGCGGTTCTCAATCAGAGTTAGGTGATTATCGTTGTCTCTGATTGGGAACCATATTCAGGCAGCCATATTCTTTGAGTATTTCGTGGGTGATTGTTCCTGTCTTTGTGTTTGCACCAGATAGGGCTGTTTCGGTTTTCACATTTCATTATTTTGTAGTTTCTTCATGTGTAGTTTTTTCCTTCATTAAAATATCATGAATCATCATCACGCTGCATTTTGGTCCGACTCTCCTTCTCCACAAGAAAGCCGTAACACGAACACCATTAAACCAAAGAAGAAGACTCATCCAAACTGTCCCTGTTCATCCCCTGGCATATGCCTTTGAACCTGTTCGCCGTTGTTCCCTAGTAGTACCTTCAAGTCATTTTGAGCAAGATAATGTAGTTGTAGACAGATTACACTGCAGGCTGAACAATTGTGAGTAGTGCGCTTGTGGTACAACTGTACTACGATGCCCACAGTCACAGGACAACTACATTGTATTGTAATGACTTGGCTAGATCATAAATTAACAAAATGTCCAGACAAGAGGATTGCGTTTACGAATTCACGGTTTATTAACCATTTTTAACACATGCTATTGTTTGGTCATAGCCCATGCCAAATAAACCAAGGACAACAGTATCAAACAACGGTGACCCATCTCTTGTTAAGACCAGACATAAAGAGAGAGAACAATGGCTAAGCATGGTCTTACATTTGCGGTGCTGCACCCCCTGCCAAAACCTCCTCCACTCCACCAACCACAAGGATGCAGTGTTGCCAACTCCTCAGTAAGGAAAGTAGCTATTGGCTGTCCTAAAAGTAGCTAGAAGTCGCTAAATGACGCCATCGCCTTATTTGCATAATTGGCCATGTGCATGTAATTGTGATGGACGCTGTAGGAGAGAGGAATAACGTTGTGGGAGAGACAAAAAGTGAGTAAAAAACAACCTAAATATGTTTAGAACTACAAATGAGCAAGCCACAGAGAGTGGCACACACAGCGAATAAGAACCAGATATTTGAGCCCATATTCTTCCTTCGGCACTTAATGGACCCCATTGTCAATCCCAGTCAAAAGAGGCATTGTCAGTCCCTATCCCCAGGAGTTTCTCTTTTTTAAGACAACACTTCTCGAGGAAAGCCACAACAGCACCGGCTATAGATTTGGCATCTCCTCCCTCAAACTCAACAAGCCCAAGAAATGTTGATACAATTGTCTGCTTGGTGTCACTAAAGTACCTTATCACAACCCCCAGGTACTTAGAAACACTTACACCCGTGGACTCATGGAGGAGGAGGCTGAAACGCTGGTCACCCACATCTGCAACCAACTTCTTCAGAAAGTAGGGTGCTAGAACACCATTCATCATTTCTGTGCACTTTGTCCTGTGCATTTTGAAGTGGGTAGTAGTAGTGGAGTCTGAGAAAGCAGCTCTACATTCTTCTCCAATGTGATCACACGCCAGCATGGAACAGTGTTCAGCGATAGCTAATGTCATGGTGGCCTCAGCCTTTTTTGCAGAGTAATTTTTTAAAACCATAAATGACAGCTTGTTTTGGATGGAACTGTTATAAGGCTTTGCCTTTTTTGAGTATTTGAGTTGTCATGTGTTTTTTTACATCACTAAGTTTGGCGTAGAAATCAGCCTTACAATACAGGCATTATACCCGTGTATCATCTCCAATACACGGCTTCAACCAGCATTTGAATTCAGGGTTTGATTCCCACTCCTTTCTGTATTTTTGAGTGTACAGTTTAGACTGAGACATGATGAGCAAGCCAGCTAGATGTTTAGCTTATGTCACAGAGAAGCACACACACAGTGGACAAGGTGAGTAAGTGACTGAGGCTGTGTGAGTCAAATGCAGTGATTTATTTTTGTGCAGTGATTTATTTTAGACAAAGAACATTTTACATTTACATCCCGCCCTGAATGATGAGCGGGATCAGCCAGTGTCGGCTTCGACGATTCATTTGCAGTCTGGATGTGGAGGGGTGAACATCTCCTGCTCTGACTGCAGCTGCACGAGGACTGGGCAGCCTGTGAGTACTTTCGGACGTGGGTGGGGCCTGGTTGGGGCCCACGGCAGCACCCGCTGCTCATTGAGAAGAGTAAGAACGACAAGTGCTTTCTAGTCAGTCTCTCCAAAAGTCTCCAATAACAGGAACTAGCTAGCTAGCTAGCTATTCACAGATTATCCTGTGTCACTGCACTGTTTGATCGGATTGATGTGTATTGATTGATGACATCTCCACTTTCACCCAATGTCAATGAATGTAAACAAAACCTAATCAGAGGCAGTGTGTTTGTTTGCTAGCTAGCAAAATAACTAAGTGAAGTCTGGTGAATTGTGTCGCCCCACAAGTTGCCAAGATAGTTAGCTAGTTGTTTACAACCACTTTTAGCTGGCTACTATAATTACAGGTGCGTTTGTTGACATTTTACAGATCGTAATGCAATCCACTTTCAATGCCTATTATTTGTAGGCTCCCTTGAATCCATTCCAAAATCGCGCACAATCTATAATTATATATTTTCTTATTACCATACTTCTGATTACTGTTAATCATAAGCATTCTATTTTTGAAGGACCTCATTTATTTCTTACAATAAGGGCGCACTTAATAATCAGTATACATGTTTCAGTCTTTACAGATTGACTGCCTATAAGCAATTCACCCTGAGGGCACTTGGGGAAGAGGAACTGGATGCCTATACCTGCCTGTGTGGTCTATGCAATATGATCGCAATTACTACGGATTTGGAAATGCTTTTTATGATGGAAACATTAGACCTCCTCATGCAGTCTATTTTACATGTTGTTTATCCTTCATATATTTGATGCTACCTACTGTAGGAAATGGTGTTATGAATATAGTCTGAAGCGGTGGGTGGCGTCCACGTCTCTGAAGTCTGACCAGAAGAGTGCTCCATCTACTTCTTCTCCGGCGGCGTTGTTTTGGGTCAGCCTCTGGAATCAGTTCAAATGCCCTGGGTGGTTCAGACAAAGGATCCGCTTCGGGAAGGTCATATTCCTGGTCATAGTGCTGGTAAGTTGATGTCGTTCTGATATCCAATAGTTCTTCCTAGCTGTATGTAATAGAGGTTGACCGATTAATCGGAATGGCCGATTAATTAGGGCCGAGTTCAAGTTTTCATAACAATCGGAAATCGGTATTTTTGGATGCCGATTTGGCCGATTTAACCTTTATTTCATCTTTATTTAACTAGGCAAGTCAGTTAAGAACACTTTCTTATCTTCAATGATAGCCTAGGAACGGTGGGTTAACTGCCTCGATCAGGGGCAGAACGACAGATTTTCACCTTGTCAGCTCGGGGGATTCAATCTTGCAACCTTACAGTTAACTAGTCCAACGCTATAACCACCTGCCTCTGGTTGCACTCCACAATGAGACTGCCTGTTACGCGAATGCAGTAAGCCAAGGTAAGTTGCTAGCTAGCATTAAACTTATCTTATAAAAAACTATCAATCAATCATAATCACAAGTTAACTCATGGTTGATGATATTATTAGTTTATCTAGCGTCTCCTGCGTTGCATATAATCTGACTGAGCATACAAGTATCTAACTGAGTGGTGGTAGGCAGCAGCAGGCTTGTAAGCATTCAGTCAAACAGGACTTTTGTGCGTTTTGCCAGCAGCTCTTCGTTGTGCGTCAAGCATTGCACTGTTTATGACTTCAAGCCTATCAACTCCCGAGATGAGGCTGGTGTAACCAATGTGAAATGGCTAGCTAGTTAGCGGGGTGCGCGCTAATAGCGTTTCAAACGTCACTCGCTCTGAGACTTGGAGTGGTTGTTCCCCTTGCTCTGCATGGGTAACGCTGCTTCGAGGGTGGCTCTTGTCGTTGTGTTCCTGGTTCGAGCCCAGGGAGGAGCGAGGAGAGGGACGGAAGCTATACTGTTACACTGGCAATACTAAACTGCCTATAAGAACATCCAATAGTCAAAGGTTAATGAAATACAAATGCTATAGAGAGAAATAGTCCTATAATTCCTATAATAACTACAACCTAAAACTTCTTACCTGGGAATATTGAAGACTCATGTTAAAAGGAACCACCAGCTTTCATATGTTTTCATGTTCTGAGCAAGGAAGTTAAACGTTAGCTTTCTTACATGGCACATATTGCACTTTAACTTTCTTCTCCAACACTTTATTTTTGCATTATTTAAACCAAATTAAATATGTTTCATTATTTATTTGAGGCTAAATAGATTTTATTGATGTATTACTACGGATTTGGAAATGCTTTTTATGATGGAAACATTAGACTACCTCATGCAGTCTATTTTACATGTTGTTTATCCTTCATATATTTGATGCTGCCTACTGTAGGAAATGGTGTAATGAATAACAAAATGGCAATTACATATTCATTTCTCCATGCCAAATGTCTTTATGCAATTTAATTTATACCACCACCAAATTGTTCCCTATAGTGTATATATACGAAAGACAGCCTCTTGAGCTCTTCTCAATCTAGGTATGTTGTCTCTCCCTGCACAATGCACATGGGTGAACCTTCTATTCACACTCCTGGTCAATGCCAGGGCAAGTTCAGTTATTGAAAATAACTAATGGTGTTTCAAGTGCTTTTCAACTGAGAACTCAGATTTAAAAAACGAGTTCAGATCATGACGTCAGTGATCTTTAGGTCGGAAAGTCTAGAAAGAAGCCAAAGTTTCTAACTTTGAAGTCCGAGTTGGATGACGTTTCAAAACTATTTTTTCCAGAGTTTCCAGTTGTCTTGAACGCACTGAAGTCAGAGATTTCAGAGTTCCCAGTTTGGCTGTCAGCGAGACATGAACACACTATCACTGCTAGCTGTCAGTGAGATGTGACCATGCAGATGACGTCACCGACTTGACGTTTTCAAGATGGCCGTGCCCTGTGGGTTAGTGAGAACATTTACAAAGTTTTTATTTACATATGCAAATTTTTGCAATTTTAGGGGTTGAGACATGCTTTGTGATTGTATTAGGTTATTGAAACGACCCTTTATAAATAGTTTCAATTCCACTGTAAAGTGTTATGGCAGACAACACCTATTGGTGTATTGCTGCAACCTACTGTACGGAGTATTGAAACAAAACAACAATAATATATTCCGTTGGGGGGGGGTGTCCGAGATAATAAAAGAATGAATCAAAGCAACTATCCCTCTCCTTCAGTCACATTCCAATCACATCCCTACACAGGCTTAGATGACTCTGACGATGGAGAATTAATCGACAGAATTCCTTGTAATGCCTCTGCAGAAAAGTTCCCCAAAAACGCTCCGCCGCACTCATAATGCCTATTTTCTCAGATTTCCTCTGTTTGCACTGTGAAGTTGATAATCAAAGTAATAAACGCTACAGATTGTTAGATTACTTGTTAGATATTGCTGCACTGTCGGAACTAGAAGCACAAGCATTTCACTACACTCACAGTAACATCTGCTCACCATGTGTATGTGACCAATCAAATTGGATTTGAATGGAACTGCAGTAGAATTAGTGGGAGTATTAGTTGGTTAGATAGCCGTGTTCGATGGATTATGAATTTTGTGAAGCATGGATATGATATTCCTTTTTCCTGGATTTTTGTGAACTACGTAATGGTGCTTTTACACTTAACTGCAAACAACTAGCATGTTGTTATCTTGTTCGGAATCAGCTAGGCATGTTCTTTTATTCCAAAGCTTTTTTGTGCATCCCCTCAAGTCTGGAATGGCTTGAAAGCAGATAAGCATCAGAAAAGCCTAACTCTGTTTTGTTGTGGTTCCTTAAGCATCCTCAGGTCTGAGAGAAAGGCTGGCAGCTGCAGGGTAGACAGGATGTGTGGAGGAGAGGACTAAGATGAAAGGAAAGCCAACTAGGTCCCACACTGCCTGCCTGTGTCTGTGTCTCTTTCCATGTCTGTCATTCAGTGTTGCTATCATTTCTCTTCAGCTCTCTCACTCTTCTCTTACTCTCTCTTACCGTTTTTACTTTCCTGAAGTTGGCTGGGTAAAGGGGGTCAACAAATGAGAAGGAAAGTGAGAGAGAAGATGAATCAAAGAAAAACAAATTGAATCAGATTTAGTTAGTTTGCCCCCGGTGATGCGTTGTGCAGACCGCACCACCCTCTGGAGAGCCTTGCAGTTGTGGGCAGTGCAGTTGCCGTACCAGTCAGTCAATTCCGCCATCTATCCACAGTTTCTGGTTAGGGTAGGTTTTAATAGTCACATAGTCCAACCTAACCTCTGGAATGCGTCGCAAGGTTACAGATCTCCTATACACTTCCTTTTAAACTCATTCACCGAATCAGCGTATACGTCGATATTATTCTGAGTCTACCCGGAACATGTCCCAGTCCGCGTGATAAAAGCAATTTTGAAGCATGGATGCCCGATTTGTCAGACCAGCATTGAATAGTCCTTTGCACAGGTACATCCTTTTTGAGTTTCTGCCTTTAGGAAGGGAGGAGAAAGATGGAGTCATGGTCAGATTTGCCGAAAGGATGGCGGGGGAGGGCCTTTTATGCATCGGGGAAGTTAGAGTAACAGTGATCCAGTTTTTTCCAGCGTGAGTGCTACAGTCAATATGCTGATAGAATTTAGGTAGCCTTGTTCTCAAATTTGCTTTGTTAAAATTCCCACCTATAATACAATGCAGCCTCAGGATATATGGTTTCTAGTTTGCATAGTCCAGTGAAGTTTCTTGAGGGCCGTTGTGGTACCGGCTTGAGGGGGGATATACACGGCTGTGGCAATAACCGAGGAGAATTCTCTTGGGAGATAATACGGTCGGCATTTGATTGTGAGGAATTCTAGGTCAGGTGAACAAAAGGACTTGAGTTTCTGTATGCTGTTACAATTATATCATGAGTTATTAATTATTCCTGTTTGCACGACGCACAAAGAATCAAGGTGGCTGTACCTACTCCGACATCATATCCCGAGAGAGCCATGTTTCCGTGAAACACAGTATATTACAATCCCTGATGTCTCTCTGGAAAACAACCATTTCCCTAATTTAATCTACCTTGTTATCTAGAGACTGGACATTAGCAAGTAATATAGCCTGAAGCGGTGGGTGGCGTCCACGTCTCTGAAGTCTGACCAGAAGACTGCTCCATCTACTTCTTCTCCGGCGGCGTTGTTTTGGGTCAGCCTCTGGAATCAGTTCAAATGCCCTGGGTGGTTCAGACAAAGGATCCGCTTCGGTAAGGTCATATTCCTGGTCATAGTGCTGGTAAGTTGATGTCCTTCTGATATCCAATAGTTCTTCCCAGCTGTATGTAATAGAGGTCGACCGATTAATCGGAATGGCCGATTAATTAGGGCCGAGTTCAAGTTTTCATAACAATCGGAAATCGGTATTTTTGGACGCCGATTTGGCCGATTTAACCTTTATTTCATCTTTATTTAACTAGGCAAGTCAGTTAAGAACACTTTCTTATTTTCAATGATGGCCTAGGAACGGTGGGTTAAATTATATTAAGTTAAAATAAGTGTTCATTCGGTATTGTTGTAATTGTCATTATTACAAATAAATAAAATAAAAATTGTCCGATTAATCGGTATCAACTTTTTTTGGTCCTCCAATAATCGGTATTGGCATTGAAAAATCATAATCGGTCGACATCTAGTATGTAAATACACTTAAGATTTTCTGGGCTAACAATTTAAGAAATAATACATAAAAAATAAAAAAAATACTGCAAAGTTTCCTAAGGACTTGAAGGGTCACAGGAGAGGTGCAGTGTGAAGCTGGGGCGAGGCTCGAAGGGGACATTGGCGGTACAGATGAGGCCTCTCAAGATGTCATCTCAGAAGTTCGAGACTTCAAGAGACTTCTTGACTGTACAGTTCACACAGCGCTGAAACGTACCCAGCCCACTTGGGGGACAACAATTACGTACCCAGCACATTCGGGGGACAACAATTATGGCAGATGTCATTCAAGGGTCTGGCTCATTTTGAATTGCTGCGGCTGTAATCCGCCTTTCTCATGAACAGCCGCTGCCAGTCCAAAACCTTTTCAGTGCATTCCTCTTGTCAGTGGGTGGATGAGTTGGTATAGCAGAGCTACTGTACCTATGAGGGTCTGTTTTAATGACGTGGCTTTGGAAGGAAAGCAAGCCATCACCTCACGAGTGCAGCTTGGACTTTACTATAAATCTGGCTGCTCATGAGAAAACAATCAAAGGGGAGAAATTATAATTGAAGCTAATTTTCAAACCCCACTGGGAGGATGTGTGGAGAGAAATGTCCTGCTTCCGGGTTGGAGCGAGCGGTCGCATCGGCACTTCGCTCCGCAGGTAGTATAACTTTTTCATTACATTTCATTTCATTACATTTCATTATAGTACAACGGTTTGATTTGTCTAATCTTAGCAATTTCTTCTTAGCTAGCTACATAGCCGTCTTTGTATCAAAGATAATTGCGTAATTATCGTATTTCGTCGTCCTAACGTAGTCTTCACTGCTCTGCCCAGCAGCTAGCCAGCTAGCAAACGTCCACCGATTAGCAGCACTGTAGAAACTATTACACTCAACTGAACGACTTGATTAGTGTAGTGTTAGCTAGCTACATAGCTGTCTTTGCTGTCTTCATATCCAAGATAATTGTGTAGTTTAGAGTGTGTAGTCTTAGAGTGATTATCTTAATTTACCGAGGTTAGCTAGCCAGCTATTTGTCGTCCTTAACGTAGGAGACTCTGCTAGCTAGCCAACAGCTAGCCAACGTCTTCCGAATAGAACTCAACAACCCGGTCGCATTCCGCTTCGCTCCACAGGTAGTATCACATTTTCATTTCATTTCATTATAGTACAACGGTTTGATTTGTTTGCTCTACATAGCTAGCCACATAGCCGTCTTTGTATCAAAGATAATTGTGTAGTCTAGAGCGATTTTCTAGGTTAGCTAGCCAGCTATTGTCGTTCTTTCAACGCAACGTAACGTAATCAACACTGCTAGCTAGCCAGCTAGCCCCCGAATAGCAGCACTGTAGAAACTATTACACTCAACGGAACGACTTGATTAGTGTAGTGTCAACAACGCAGCCACTGCCAGCTAGCCTACAAAGTCAACAACGCAGCCACTGCCAGCTAGCCTACTTCAGCAGTACTGTATCATTTTAATCATTTTAGTCAATAAGATTCTTGCTACGTAAGCTTAACTTTCTGAACATTCGAGATGTGTAGTCCACTTGTCATTCCAATCTCCTTTGCATTAGCGTAGCCTCTTCTGTAGCCTGTCAACTATGTGTCTGTCTATCCCTGTTCTCTCCTCTCTGCACAGACCATACAAACGCTCCACACCGCGTGGCCGCGGCCACGCTAATCTGGTGGTCCCAGCGCGCACGACCCATGTGGAGTTCCAGGTCTCCGGTAGCCTCTGGAACTGCCGATCTGCGGCCAACAAGGCAGAGTTCATCTCAGCCTATGCCTCCCTCCAGTCCCTCGACTTCTTGGCACTGACGGAAACATGGATCACCACAGACAACACTGCTACTCCTACTGCTCTCTCTTCGTCCGCCCACGTGTTCTCGCACACCCCGAGAGCTTCTGGTCAGCGGGGTGGTGGCACCGGGATCCTCATCTCTCCCAAGTGGTCATTCTCTCTTTCTCCCCTTACCCATCTGTCTATCGCCTCCTTTGAGGCTGTCACAGTTACCAGCCCTTTCAAGCTTAACATCCTTATCATTTATCGCCCTCCAGGTTCCCTCGGAGAGTTCATCAATGAGCTTGATGCCTTGATAAGCTCCTTTCCTGAGGACGGCTCACCTCTCACAGTTCTGGGCGACTTTAACCTCCCCACGTTTACCTTTGACTCATTCCTCTCTGCCTCCTTCTTTCCACTCCTCTCCTCTTTTGACCTCACCCTCTCACCTTCCCCCCCTACTCACAAGGCAGGCAATACGCTCGACCTCATCTTTACTAGATGCTGTTCTTCCACTAACCTCATTGCAACTCCCCTCCAAGTCTCCGACCACTACCTTGTATCCTTTTCCCTCTCGCTCTCATCCAACACCTCCCACACTGCCCCTACTCGGATGGTATCGCGCCGTCCCAACCTTCGCTCTCTCTCCCCCGCTACTCTCTCCTCTTCCATCCTATCATCTCTTCCCTCTGCTCAAACCTTCTCCAACCTATCTCCTGATTCTGCCTCCTCAACCCTCCTCTCCTCCCTTTCTGCATCCTTTGACTCTCTATGTCCCCTATCCTCCAGGCCGGCTCGGTCCTCCCCTCCCGCTCCGTGGCTCGACGACTCATTGTGAGCTCACAGAACAGGGCTCCGGGCAGCCGAGCGGAAATGGAGGAAAACTCGCCTCCCTGCGGACCTGGCATCCTTTCACTCCCTCCTCTCTACATTTTCCTCCTCTGTCTCTGCTGCTAAAGCCACTTTCTACCACTCTAAATTCCAAGCATCTGCCTCTAACCCTAGGAAGCTCTTTGCCACCTTCTCCTCCCTCCTGAATCCTCCTCCCCCTCCCCCCTCTCTGCAGATGACTTCGTCAACCATTTTGAAAAGAAGGTCGACGACATCCGATCCTCGTTTGCTAAGTCAAACGACACCGCTGGTTCTGCTCACACTGCCCTACCCTGTGCTCTGACCTCTTTCTCCCCTCTCTCTCCAGATGAAATCTCGCGTCTTGTGACGGCTGGCCGCCCAACAACCTGCCCGCTTGACCCTATCCCCTCCTCTCTTCTCCAGACCATTTCCGGAGACCTTCTCCCTTACCTCACCTCGCTCATCAACTCATCCCTGACCGCTGGCTACGTCCCTTCCGTCTTCAAGAGAGCGAGAGTTGCACCCCTTCTGAAAAAACCTACACTCGATCCCTCCGATGTCAACAACTACAGACCAGTATCCCTTCTTTCTTTTCTCTCCAAAACTCTTGAACGTTCAGTCCTTGGCCAGCTCTCCCGCTATCTCTCTCTGAATGACCTTCTTGATCCAAATCAGTCAGGTTTCAAGACTAGTCATTCAACTGAGACTGCTCTTCTCTGTATCACGGAGGCGCTCCGCACTGCTAAAGCTAACTCTCTCTCCTCTGCTCTCATCCTTCTAGACCTATCGGCTGCCTTCGATACTGTGAACCATCAGATCCTCCTCTCCACCCTCTCCGAGTTGGGCATCTCCGGCGCGGCCCACGCTTGGATTGCGTCCTACCTGACAGGTCGCTCCTACCAGGTGGCGTGGCGAGAATCTGTCTCCTCACCACGCGCTCTCACCACTGGTGTCCCCCAGGGCTCTGTTCTAGGCCCTCTCCTATTCTCGCTATACACCAAGTCACTTGGCTCTGTCATAACCTCACATGGTCTCTCCTATCATTGCTATGCAGACGACACACAATTCATCTTCTCCTTTCCCCCTTCTGATGACCAGGTGGCGAATCACATCTCTGCATGTCTGGCAGACATATCAGTGTGGATGACGGATCACCACCTCAAGCTGAACCTCGGCAAGACGGAGCTGCTCTTCCTCCCGGGGAAGGACTGCCCGTTCCATGATCTCGCCATCACGGTTGACAACTACATTGTGTCCTCCTCCCAGAGCGCTAAGAACCTTGGCGTGATACTGGACAACACCCTGTCATTCTCAACTAACATCAAGGCGGTGGCCCGTTCCTGTAGGTTCATGCTCTACAACATCCGCAGAGTACGACCCTGCCTCACACAGGAAGCGGCGCAGGTCCTAATCCAGGCACTTGTCTGTCATGTTTTGTCATTTATTATCATGTCTTGTCCCTGTGCTTCCCATTCTATTCGTTTCCCTCTGCTGGGCTTATTAGGTTCTTTCCCTCTTTCTATCCCTCTCTCTCCCCCTCCCTCTCTCACTCTCTCGCTCTCTCTTCTCTCTATCGTTCCGTTCCTGCTCCCAGCTGTTCCTATTCCCCTAATCATCATTTAGTCTTCCCACACCTGTTCCCGATCCTTTTCCCTGATTAGAGTCCCTATTTCTCTCCTTGTTTCCCGTACCTGCCCTGTCGGATCCTCATATATAATTCACCGTGCTGTGTCTATGTTTTGCCCTGTCGTGTCGTGTTTCCCTCAGATGCTGCGTGGTGAGCAGGTGTCTGAGTCTGCTAGGTTCAAGTGCCTTCCCGAGGCAACCTGCAGTTCTCGATCAAGTCTCCAGTCTGTTCTCGTCTTTACGTGTAGTATTATGCTTTTTGTTTTGTAAAGTTTATTCTGGATTAAATACTCTGTTTTCGCCAAGTCGCTTTTGGGTCCTCATTCACCTGCATGACATGTCATCTCCCGACTGGATTACTGTAACTCGCTGTTGGCTGGGCTCCCTGCCTGTGCCATTAAACCCCTACAACTCATCCAGAACGCCGCAGCCCGTCTGGTGTTCAACCTTCCCAAGTTCTCTCACGTCACCCCGCTCCTCCGCTCTCTCCACTGGCTTCCAGTTGAAGCTCGCATCCGCTACAAGACCATGGTGCTTGCCTACGGAGCTGTGAGGGGAACGGCACCTCAGTACCTCCAGGCTCTGATCAGGCCCTACACCCAAACAAGGGCACTGCGTTCATCCACCTCTGGCCTGCTCGCCTCCCTACCACTGAGGAAGTACAGTTCCCGCTCAGCCCAGTCAAAACTGTTCGCTGCTCTGGCCCCCCAATGGTGGAACAAACTCCCTCACGACGCCAGGACAGCGGAGTCAATCACCACCTTCCGGAGACACCTGAAACCCCACCTCTTTAAGGAATACCTAGGATAGGATAAGTAATCCTTCTCACCCCCCTTTAAGATTTAGATGCACTATTGTAAAGTGACTGTTCCACTGGATGTCATAAGGTGAATGCACCAATTTGTAAGTCGCTCTGGATAAGAGCGTCTGCTAAATGACTTAAATGTAAATGTCAATGTAAATGGGAAGGATTGAAATGGTCATGCAGTGCATTATACAACAACTCATGTGGGAAGTCATTCGATAAGTATTTGATTGAATGGTTGATGATAATGTTGATGTTTCTTTGGCTGGCTCAATAGTGGGGTTTTCCCCATCACAGCTATCACATTATATCCTTTTCTGCTTTTCCAACTAGGCCTCTCTTGAGGGCTGATCACCTGTGTTGGATATTTTGGCTTGGCCTCTACCAGCTAGGTCTACACCTGCCTCTGAGCTTGTCACTACTTATAAGTTATTTGATGGCATGATAATTACCTGTCTGCTGTCCTGCAGGTCAAAGGTCATCCACAACCTAACATGTTCAATGTGATTCTCTTGCTCTCCTCCTCTTCCTGGTTAGTGGTTCAGGCTGCTGTTGGGCAACTGCTCTGAGCCCTCTGGTGCCTCACCTCCCATGTGAGCTTATGGCGCCACATCAGTCAGTGTTTATGACACTGATCCATTCCTGAGGCTATTCCTCTGCTGATAGTAATAATTCTTCCATCGTGGCACTGGTGAAATCCCCCAACGGACGTGTGCTCCTGTAATGGACTGTCATCCTGTGCCATGGCCTTGAATCTCTGTAGTTCTAGTCTGTCAGCAGATATTAGAAAGGCTGTCGGCTTAAAGCAGACCTTCTCCCAAAATAAACTGGGCTTCCTTCCTCTATTTCCCTGGGCGTTATCTCCACCAGGGGATTAGCTTGGCTTCTGGTAGCCAACTGTTTGCTAACATAAATCCCTGGTATAGTGCATATCATAACTATTCACCCTCCTTGGATTTTGTCAAATTTGACTATGTTACAAAGTGCTATTAAAATGGATTTGTCATTTTTTTTGTCAACGATCTACACAAAACTCTAATGTAAAAGTGGAAGAAAAAGTCATCAAAAAATATATATTACAGAAAAGGAATACACTTATCTTGATTAGATAAGTATTCGCCCGAGTCAATACAGTACATGTTAGAAACACCTTTGGCAGCGATTACAGCTGTGAGTCTTTTTGGGTAAAATGGTCTGATTTCATATTTAGGGAATTTACACCTTTCTTACTTCTCAGTAGTTGGTATTGACAACCCTTACTGCCCCCACTTAAATTACGTTCAGCCTATAAAGCCTTCAGAATGCCTTCATAAACACTACATGAATGTGTAAAGCATAACCATATGTCATGCTTTATAAAGGGTTCATTAATGTGGCATAACTGTGTGACAATCACCAATCAGTCAAAATTGTTCGCTGCTCTGGCCCCCCAATGGTGGAACAAACTCCCTCACGACGCCAGGACAGCGGAGTCAATCTCCACCTTCCGGAGACACCTGAAACCCCACCTCTTTAAGGAATACCTAGGATAGGATAAAGTAATCCTTCTCACCCCCCCCCCTTAAAAGATTTAGATGCACTATTGTAAAGTGGCTGTTCCACTGGATGTCATAAGGTGAATGCACCAATTTGTAAGTCGCTCTGGATAAGAGCGTCTGCTAAATGACTTAAATGTAAATGTAAATGTAATGTCAAATGTGGCCTAAACCACTATGTCAAATATGATATAAACGTGCTTTATGAAGGGTGACCTGTCTGCTGAAGGGTGGCACAAGCTCTAAAGTGAAGTCCTGTTTGTCACATTACACCTCATCTGGTTCCAAGACACTTACGTGTGTCTGGTGGACCAATGCATAAAGCTTGGCCTTCATTAGTTAGGGTTAAAATACAATTTTAAGAGGATAAATTATGGAAATGAAAAGAGTTTAGCCATAATTGTGACTTTGTGGCTGTGTTAACTAGTGATGACAAGGGAATGTTTTTGCTAGTAAAGGACAAATGTTTTACTCAGTAAGGTCAGTCCCATAGAATTCTATGGTCACTCCCACTAAGGCCAACTTTGAATGGTCGATATCTCAGGCTTATATGTGCTGTGTGCACAATAGCCTGGACACAATGTTACAACACTTGATGAAAGCCTCCAACATAAGGACACTTTAAAGTGGCTTTCTTCTGGAACCAAGTTACATGTTCCTCAGTACACAAACATGCACACAACACTTTAACGAGCGATACCGCCCAGGTCTTTGACACATTCACCCACTCCCCTGCTGAAAGATCAAAATGTTGTCACCATTGTAACAGGTTGTAATCAAGCCCTGGTCCCCAGCATGGGAACAAAAGAGGAATAACTGGTGGGGTAGTCTCAGGTTGAACTATTCTAAATGATCTTGGCTCTGACACACACACACACAGTTTTGTAGGTCCATCAACCCATTTAGACACCGCTCACACCTTACAGTAACCTGTGGATCACGAGAGAATGTTCATAAATCAGCAGAACGTTAATGACCTATTTATTAACACTTTGTGAAGTGTCCTGAAGTGAGACACTGTCGGTCAATCATAACACATTCGTAAAGACTATCGCATGACACTGTACTTTAAAGTCAGACCCCTTTGGTCATGTATAACACATACAGAAATGCCTTGTATCATATGACGCTATAATTACTATGAAGTCAGACCCCTTTGGTCATGTATAACACATACAGAAATGCCTTGTATCATATGACGCTATAATTACTATGAAGTCAGACACCTTTGGTCATGTATAACACATACAGAAATGCCTTGTATCATATGACGCTATAATTACTATGAAGTCAGACCCCTTTGGTCATGTATAACACATACAGAAATGCCTTGTATCATATGACGCTATAATTACTATGAAGTCAGACACCTTTGGTCATGTATAACACATACAGAAATGCCTTGTATCATATGACGCTATAATTACTATGAAGTCAGACACCTTTGGTCATTCATAACGCATAAAGGACCTTCGGAAAGTATTCAGACGCCTACACTTTTCCACATTTTGTTACATTACAGCCTTATTCTAAAATGGGTTAAATAAATACAAATCCTCAATCTACAAACGATACCCCATAATGACAAATCAAAAACAGGTTTTTAGAAATGTTTTCAAAAATATTAAATATTAAAAACAGATACCTTATTTGCATAAGTATTCAGACCCTTTGCTATGAGACTCGAAATTGAGCTCCGGTGCATCCTGTTTCCATTGATCATCCTTGAGATGTTTCTACAACTTGATCGGAGTCCACCTGTGGTAAATTCAATTGATTGGACATGATTTGGAAGGCACACACCTGCCTATAAAATGGTCCCACAGTTGACAGTGCCTGTCAACGCAAAAACTAAGCTATGAGGTCGAAGGAATTATTCGTAGATTTCCAAGACCGGATTGTGTTGAGGCACAGATCTGGGGAAGGGTACGGAAACATTTCTGAAGCATTGAAGGTCCCCAAGAACATAGTGGCCTCCATAATTATTAAATGGAAGAAGTTTGGAACGACCAAGACTCTGAGCTGGACGCCTGGCCAAACTGAGCAATCGGGGGTGTAGGGCCTTGGTCAGGGAGGTCACCAAGAACCCAATGGTCTAGAGTTCCTCTGTGGAGATGGGAGAACCATCCAGAAGGACATTCATCTCTACAGCACTCCACCAATCAGCCCTTTTATTGTAGAGTGGCCAGACGGAAGCCACTCCTCAGTAAAAGGCACATGACAGCCCGCTTGGAGTTTGCCAGAAGGCACCAAAAGACTCTCAGACCATGAGAAACCAAGATTCCCTGGTCTGATGAAACTAAGATTGAACTCTTGGCACCATCCCTATGGTGAAGCCTGGTGGTGGCAGCATCATGCTGTGGGTATGTTTTTCAGCAGCAGGGACTGGAAGACTAGGATCGAGGCAAAGATGAACGGAGCAAAGTACAGAGATCCTTTATGAAAACCTGCTCCAGAGTGCTCAGAACCTCCGACTGGGGTGAAAGTTCACCTTCCAACAGGACAATGACCCTACACACACAGCCAAGACAACACAGGAGTGGCTTCGGGACAAGTCTCTGGATGTCCTTGAGTGGCCCAGCCAGAGCCCGGACTTGAACCCGATCAAACATCTCTGGAGGGACCTGAAAATAGCTGTGCTGTAATGTTCCCCATCCAACCTGAAAGAGCTTGAGAGGATCTGCAGAGAAGAATGGGAGAACCTCCCCAAATACAGATGTGCCAAGCTTATAGCGTTATACCCAAGAAGACATGAGGCTATAAAGGGTCTGAATACTTGTGTAAATGTAATATTTCAGTTTATTCTTTAAAAAATTGCAAATGTCTAAAATCCAGTTTTTGCTTTGACATTATGGGGTATTGTGTGTACTGTAGATTGAGTTGGAGGGGGATAATTTAATACACATTTTGGCTGTAACCTACCAAAATGTGGAAAAAGTCAAGGGGTCTGAATACTTTCTGAAGGCACTGTACATAAAGACTTAATGATGTAAACAAAAATGCATTAACACTTTGTCACGCCTTGGTCATTGTATTTTGTGTTTTTGTTATATGTTTGGGTAGGCCAGGGTGTGACATGGGTTTATATGTTGTGTTTCGTATTGGGGTTTGTATTATTTGGGATTGCGGCTGATTAGGGGTGTGGTATAGGCTTGGCTGCCTGAGGCGATTCTCAATTAGAGTCAGGTGCTTTTCGTTGTCTCTGATTGGGAACCGTATTTAGGTAGCCTGAGTTCGCTTTGTATTTCGTGGGTGTTTGTACCTGTCTCTGTGTTGTAGTCACCAGATAGGCTGTAATTAGTTTCTCGTTCCGTTCTGTTGTTTTTGTATTTAGTTTCAGTTATTTCATGTACCGCGTTTTCATTCATTAAAGGCATGAGTAACCAACACGCTGCATTTCGGTCCGACTCTCTTCTTTCAACAGACGAACGACGTTACACACTTAATAAATTATCACTAACAGCTAAAACAAATAAACATGTTCAAAAAATAAATTTCCTTTTATTTTTGCATAAGTTAATACAAATACATTTAACTTTAATGGAATTGCATTGCTGGACTTTTTAAACATTACACAGGGCTGTGAATAGCGTAGCTTGTCCCTGAGCTGGAGGAATAGTGGTTCTTGCTTCTCTGCCTGCTGGAGGTACTGCGTGTTGGTTCCAATCTTCAAAGTAACAACAAAGAAAGTTATCAGGTCTGTTAGGAAAGGCCTTTGTCACACCATCTGGATAAGGGCATTTCTGTGCTGCACCAGAAATACTCTAAATGGGTATATGGATAACTCAATTTGATTTGTATTATAATCCTCTTTCATTTACAAATCCCATGACGTGACTAAGACGTGGCTATATCTAAGAGGATTTTTATTTAGCTGAGCCTGCTAGCTAGCTAAATTTTGTTAGCTAGCAATTGCTGTGACATCACACAATTATTTGAAATAACGATTGAGGTAGCTATGTCAAATCAAATTTCAAATCAAATGTATTTATATAGCCCTTCGTACATCAGCTGATATCTCAAAGTGCTGTACAGAAACCCAGCCTAAAACCCCAAACAGCAAGCAATGCAGGTGTAGAAGCACAGTGGCTAGGAAAAACTCCCTAGAAAGGCCAAAACCTAGGAAGAAACCTAGAGAGGAACCAGGCTATGTGGGGTGGCCAGTCCTCTTCTGGCTGTGCCGGGTGGAGATTATAACAGAACATGGCCAAGATGTTCAAATGTTCATAAATGACCAGCATGGTCGAATAATAGTAAGGCAGAACAGTTGAAACTGGAGCAGCAGCATGGCCAGGTGGACTGGGGACAGCAAGGAGTCATCATGTCAGGTAGTCCTGGGGCATGGTCCTAGGGCCCAGGTCAGTTGAAACTGGAGCAGCAGCATGGCCAGGTGGACTGGGGACAGCAAGGAGTCATCATATCAGGTAGTCCTGGGGCATGGTCCTAGGGCTCAGGTCCTCCGAGAGAGAGAAAGAAAGAAGGAGAGAATTAGAGAACGCACACTTAGATTCACACAGGACACCGAATAGGAGAGGAGAAGTACTCCAGATATAACAAACTGACCCTAGCCCCCCGACACAAACTACTGCAGCATAAATACTGGAGGCTGAGACAGGAGGGGACAGGAGACACTGTGGCCCCATCCGAGGACACCCCCGGACAGGGCCAAACAGGAAGGATATAACCCCACCCACTTTGCCAAAGCACAGCCCCCACACCACTAGAGGGATATCTTCATGTAATCGAATGCAACACTTGAACTAATACAAATGAATTGAAATTATAATAAATAAAGGTTAACTTGTTTTTCGCTGTCCATGTCATGTTTTGTCATTAATTATCATGTCTTGTCCCTGTGCTTCCCCTTCTATTCGTTTCCCTCTGCTGGTCTTATTAGGTTCTTTCCCTCTTTCTATCCCTCTCTCTCCCCCTCCCTCTCTCACTCTCTCGCTCCCTCTTCTCTCTATCGTTCCGTTCCTGCTCCCAGCTGTTCCTATTCCCCTAATCAATCATTTAGTCTTCCCACACCTGTTCCCGATCCTTTTCCCTGATTAGAGTCCCAATTTCTCTCCTTGTTTTCCGTTCCTGCCCCGTCGGATCCTCATCTATAATTCACCGTGCTGTGTCTATGTTTTGCCCTGTCGTGTCGTGTTTCCCTCAGATGCTGCGTGGTGAGCAGGTGTCTGAGTCTGCTAGGTTCAAGTGCCTTCCCGAGGCAACCTGCAGTTCTCGATCAAGTCTCCAGTCTGTTCTCGTCTTTACGAGTAGTATTATGCTTTTTGTTTTGTAAAGTTTCTTACTGGATTAAAAACTCTGTTTTCGCCAAGTCGCTTTTGGGTCCTCATTCACCTGCATAACAGTCCAGTGGCACCACAAGTGTGCATTTGATTTGCTAACATATCACATGTGCACTTGCTGCACTACAGAAACGCTGCAAACCAAATAACAGTGCAGGTCATGCACTGAATTAAAGGGAAACTACACTCAAATCAAAGTTTCTTAGATTTTTCCCAGAATGATGTGGTTTAAGCATGGTTGTGAACAAAGAAAATACGATTTTGTTGGTTTTCTATTAAGAAAGTGTGAATAACTGGGGGGAAACCAGAAACCAGAAAACCTTGAAAAGCAGAACTGAGAAAACATTTAGATTAAAAATGAAAACGGCTTTTTAAAAGGCTATAACCAACATCTTTTGCTGTGCATGACTGAACTTTAGAATGTGTGTCATCCTACAACATTGTGGGGAAAGTTGAAGTCAGGTCCAATATTGGCTATGCACCAAGTATGATATAACTTTTGCAGATGTTTTTATCAAAAACGACTTAGTCATGCATGCATACATTTTAATGCATGACAAGATTATAAATGCTTTGTGAAGGCTTTATTTAATATGATTTATAAAGCCTTTATTAAACTGTGATTATGCCACCCTTTATATTTGACATAGTTGGTTATGTCACATTTGACATTGGTGGTTGTCACACAGAGACAGTTATGCCACATGTATGAACCCTTTATAGAGCATGACATACAGTTATAGATCTTTTGTGACAATTATGTAGTGTTTATGAAGGCTTAATTAAGTCTTTAAGGTGCACGTCATTTAAAGCAGGGACCGATTTACCTTTGCAGGCATGGTTCCCTTGCTCTTGCTGAACACTCCTACTTGCTGGCCAACATAATTTCTTGTGGAGTTTTCATTCAATAGGTTTTTCAGTACATTTATCTTAAGCCATCCCTTTAAATACACTGTACCTTTTTAATTCTAACTTTGTCTACAGACTCAATAGAATACATTGAGTGAACAGGTTCTGAATACAGGGATAAATGAAAGAAAGCCATCTATGCATATTCGTCTCCGTCTCAGCACCAGCTGGTAGATTTAAAAATTCTCTGACCTTGTACCTTATTTAGACAAATTTGAGTTAGGAAAGTACTGTATGTATTAATATTTTTTTGTACGTTTGGAGTGCCTTTATGCACGAAATATAGGCCTATTGAGGAATCAAATACAATGGTTTGATTTATCCTGAAAGTTGTAATATTGAAGTTCAATCATGAAATATTGGAAGGTGGGGAAGAAAAAAAATTGTACAATAGGGGTTAAACAATAGTCATATACATATTCCCTTAAATCTCACTGATCATGGAACTGTATGACAACGGTCCGGTAGTGGTAAACCGTGCGCCTAGCTCCATTTGTAACCTGCTACGGGTGGTCTGAGTTCCATAATGATTCCCAAGTCATCGCACAAAGTTAGCCTAATATGATTCATTAAATGATTTCACCTTTATTTTAACAGGGAAGACGTATTGCTAGCGACCCTCAGGAACAAGTTTTACGGATTTGAGAGAGGAAAGAAAGTGACCGTTATAAATGTATGTGGGCATTACTGATGGTGGCTCCCGATAGTGGCTAATATTTAACATGTTGCAAATTGTATAATAAACCTGGAGAAAAGTCCAGGCATATAATTAAGATTATAAAGCGCATACAACACCTCGTCAGGTTCAGCCCTACACAAGCCTATTGCTTCGGTGTCCAAATTTCATGCACGCAAATTAGGAGGGCGCATAATTAAAATTCGGAATAACGACACAGCTATTTATAGACTATTTGACTGTGGAAAAGTGGACACAATTCATGTCATGTTGATATGATTTTCAGTTTGCTTCCATATGACTGGTTTCACATTCGTCTCAAGGGATCATAAGGAAAAAATAATGTAAAACAATTGCTATGTGTATTGACAATCCCATTCTCCAAATATATTACTCATTCACCTAGCTCTTATAAATTGCTCATCAATTTATAAATTACAGTGCATGGAAAATGCTATTACTTCTATCGAAAGAAAAAAAAATAGAAGTAGATTATTTTTCCACTTGGAACCGGCAGGTTCGCTAGACCTTATTAACGGTTTCCTCGCTCATAAACGTAGTGGAATTACGAGGTCAGGATATTGCGTATCTGTAAACACACCTCCGCCACACCTTCATTTCATGTCACACCCAGAACTATGAGTGGCATGCTTACTTACCAATCGGTGCCGTTCTTTGAGGCATTGAAAAAGCCCCCTGGTCTTTGTGGTTGGATCTGTGCCTGAAAAACAGTACTGACTGATTTTACGAATCTATGTATGGGATACAGATATGGTGCAATCATTAAATCATGTTAAATACTATTATTGCACACAGAGTGAGTCCATGCATCTTATATGATTTGTTAAGCACATTTTTACTCCTGAACTTCTTTAGGCTTGCCATAACAAAGGGGTGGATGTTTATATTAACAAGACGTTTTAGTTCTTTATTTTGTAAATATTTATAGAATGTTCCCTTTGACATTGAGGTATTTTCTGTAGATCAGTGACAACGAAATTACAATGATTAATTTCAATCCCACTTTGTAATGCAACAACACGTGGGAAAAATCCAAGGGGAGTGAATACTTATGATATGCACTGTACATGGCTGAAGAACCATATGGGTTGTGGCGTGTGTTCTGTGTTCTGTGTGTGACCCTGTGATTGGTGATCCAGTCCCTCAGGTGTCAGGATTTGGCCAGGGTTGTTCCGGTTTTTGGTCACTAGATGCCCCCATTGTGCCTTTTGACATTTTGTTTTCCCTTGATCCCCATTATTATTTGCACCTGTGCCTCGTTTCCCCTGATTGTATTTAAACCCTTTGTTTTCCTCAGTTCTTTGCTCTGTGTTTGTATGTTAGCACCCAGCCCTAGTACTCTGTGAACTCTTGTTGATCCCGGTGGACTCTCTTGTGGAATTCGGTTTTTTGTTCTTGTTTGTTTGTTTTTGAGTATCTTTTGAGGCTTTTTGTGCTTTACCTTCCACCTTGCGGATTTACCTTTTTGTCTTGGAGGATTACCTTTGTTCTTGTGGAATTCCTTTTGAGGTTGTGGAGTTACATGTTTTCCTGAAGAACTTCACTTTTTACTTCATTAAATACACCGTCGCAAGTACTGCTGTGTCTGCCTCATCTTCTGGGTTCTGCCGACTATTCGTGGCTCAGTTGGTTAAGTGACTATTTCTCACTCCGGAGACCCGGGTTCGTAACCGGGTCCTGACAGAAACACAGAGCCAAAAAATGAACCCAGAGGCAGCCAGTTCCCAGGACCTTGTTGCCATGCTGTCCCACCACCAGGAGACTGTCCAACGCCACAAAGCCACCCTGGTTCAGCAAGAGGCCTTAATGGCTAGACATTCTCATCTTCTGTCGGAGATGCTGACTTCCATAAAGCAGATATCTGATCGACTTACCCCGGCAACAGTTCCCGTCCCAGTACCTCAGATTCACGTACCCATGGCAGTTAACCCCCTGGCTGAACCTCGTCTTCCACCTCCCCAACGGTTCTCAGGTGATCCAAGTGCTTGTAAAGGGTTTCTCACCCAATGTTCTCTCTCCTTCGAGCTGCAACCCTCGTCGTTCCCCACCGACCGGTCTAAGATTGCATATATCATCACCGTCGGAAAAAGCCCTGGCCTGGGCTACTGCTGTGTGGGATGCCCATAGTTCCTGCTGTGCCAGCTACTCTGCCTTTGCTGAGGAATTCAAACGAGTGTTTCAAGGCCCAAGCAGTGGTCCTGACTCAGCCAAACAGCTCCTGACTCTCTACCAAGGTCGGCGCAGCGTGACGGACTATGCCATCCAGTTCCGCACGGTGGCAGCAGCGAGTGGCTGGAACAACGAGGCGCTCACGGTGTGCTTTCTGAAAGGCCTTTCCGACACTATCCAAGATGAACTGGCCACTCGGGAACCACCGGACAATCTCGAGTCCCTGATCAAGTTGGCCTCACGCATTGACCAGCGTCTGAGAGAGAGAGAACTCAACCGTAGACCTCTAGCCCCTATCAGTCCCAGCTCCAAGTCCCCACCTTTATCCTCGCTGGCTCCACCGGAACCCATGCAGATTGGACGCATCTCCCAGGCTGAGAGAGACCGCCGGATGAGGGAGCGACGCTGTCTATATTGTGGCAAACCGGGCCATTTCCGTTCCACGTGTCCCAGGCTCCAGGGAAACGCTCTGTCCCGTACAGACCGGGAGGAACTGTAACGGGAAACATAACCTCCTCCCATCCGTCCAACTCCCGTCTGCTCATTCCAGTCACCCTTTCCTGGGACAACCACAAGCTTCACCTTCAAGCCTTGGTAGACTCTGGAGCTGCAGGTAACTTCATGGATGGTGTCTGGGCGAAGGAGAATGGCGTTCCCTCTGAACCTCTAAGTGACCCCATGAGGGTTACTACATTGGATGGAAGCCCTTTGGGATCTGGACTTGTCACTCATGTCACTACCTCCTTGCGACTTTCAGTTTCACAACACCAGGAATTGATGAACTTTCATTTGATCTCCTGTTCCCTCTCATCCTTGGATACCCCTGGCTTCACAGCCATAACCCTCACATCGACTGGTCTGTGGGCACTATCAAGCAGTGGGGTCCTACGTGCCAAGCTACTTGTATTTTCCCGAATTCCCCGAGTTCTACTCCCGAGTCTTTAGAATCCATCGACCTGACCCGAGTTCCTGAGTGTTACCATGACCTCAAACTGGTATTTAGCAAACAGAGGGCCACCATGCTACCACCCCATAGACCTTATGATTGCCCCATCGAACTGTTTCCGGGCACTTGCCCCCCCCAGGGGTCGGATCTTTTCCCTATCTCCACTCGAACGAGCTGCTATGGATACCTACAGCAAGGACGCTCTGGAAGCAGGCCTCATGCGTCCATCCACCTCCCCGGCGGGAGCAGGGTTTTTCTTCATGGCCAAGAAAGACAGTGGATTACGTCCTTGCATCGACTACCGGTCGACTCAATGCCATAACCGTCCGTAACCGTTACCCGCTACCCCTTATGGCCACAGCCTTCGAGCTGCTCCAGGAAGCAGTTGTTTTCACTAAGCTTGACCTGCGGAACGCATACCATCTTGTGCGGATCAGACCTGGTGACGAGTGGAAGACCGCTTTCAACATGCCTACTGGTCACTATGAATACTTGGTGATGCCCTTCGGCCTGACCAACGCCCCAGCGGTGTTCCAAGCGCTCATAAACGATGTGCTTAGGGATATGCTTAACATATTTGTGTTTGTTTACTTGGATGACATCCATCTTTTCGAGCTCTCTTCAAGAACACACTAAGCATGTCAGACAAGTACTCAAACGCCTCCTAGACAGCCATCTGTCCGTTAAGCCGGAAAAATGTGAATTCCATTCATCCCGAGTACAATTCCTGGGATTTGTAGTGGAACCCGGTCGAGTCCAAATGGACCCCAGGAAGGTAGGGGCGGTAGGGATTGGCCCACCCCCAAATCCGTTAAGGAAGTTCAGCGTTTCCTGGGCTTCACTAACTTTTACCGCAAATTTATCAAGAACTTCAGCTTGGTGGCAGCCCCTCTCTCAGCTTTAACCAAGGGTGGCAATGCAAGGTTTTTGTGGGGAAGAGAAGCTGAGACGGTCTTCCAAGGACTCAAGCAGCGCGTCCTCTCTGCTCCCATCCTGATACTACCGACTACGGATGAACCGTTTGTGGTGGAGGTAGACGCCTCAGAGGTTGGTGTTGGAGCTGTCCTGTCTCAGAGGGGTGAAGACAAGAAGCTTCATCCGTGCGCTTTCTTCTCACACCGGCTTACCCCAGCTGAGAGGAACTACGATGTGGGGGATCGTGAACTCCTAGCGGTTAAGATGGCATTGAAGGGATGGAGACACTGGCTCGAGGGGGCTTCTCACCCGTTTCAAGTGCTTACGGACCACAAAAATCTGGAGTATATCCAGCAGGCGAAGTGGTTGAACTCTAGACAAGCTAGATGGTCTCTTTTTTTCAATCGATTCCAGTTTATCCTCACCTATCGGCCCGGGTCGAAGAATCTCAAACCTGATGCCCTGTCCCGAGTCTACGCTCCTGCCATTCGAGATGACACGGACATGCCTGTCCTTCCTGCTGCTAAGATCGTGGCTCCGATCTCGTGGCAAGTTGAGGATACCGTGAGACGAGCTCAAGCTATTGAACCGGACCCGAAAGGAGGTCCTGCCAATCGGTTGTTTGTCCCCAAGGCAGTGAGGACTCAGGTCCTTCTGTGGGGGCACTCCTCTCGCCTCACCTGTCACTCAGGCGTAGGTCGCACCTTGGAGTTCATCCAGCGTAAGTTCTGGTGGCCTACCATAAGAGAAGACGTTGCCACTTTCGTCAATGCCTGCCCCGTGTGCTGCCAGGGCAAATCTTCTCACCTCCGCCCGCAAGGACTCCTTCACCCTTTACCTGTTCCCCATAGACCCTGGTCCCATATCTCATTGGACTTCATTACCCGGCCTTCCTCCATCCCATGGCAATACTACTATCCTAGTCATTATCAACAGGTTTTCAAAGGAGGCCAGGTTCGTCCCTCTGACTAAGTTAACTTCTGCCAAGGAAACGGCTGAGTTGGTAATTAATCATGTGTTCCTAGTCTTCGGCATTCCTCAAGATATGGTTTCTGACAGAGGTCCCCAGTTCACCTCTAGGTTTTGGAAGGCCTTCTGCCAACTCATGGGGGCTTCTGCCAGTCTATCTTCAGGGTACCACCCGGAGTCCAATGGCCAAACTGAGAGGATGAATCAAGAGCTGGAAACCCCCCTCCGATGTATGACTCGTAACAACCCGTCCACATGGTCGTCCTTCATTGTTTGGGCCGAATACGCGCACAACACCTTGCGCTCCTCCTCCACTGGTATGTCCCCGCACGAGTGTCAGTTTGGCTATGCCCCTCCATTGTTCCCGGACCAGGAGGCAGAAGTCAGAGTGCCTTCAGCCTTGAAGTTCGTCAGACGCTGTCGGCTTATGTGGAGGAAGACCCGTCTTAATCTTATGCGTTCCTCACAGAGGTACCAACAACAAGCCAACAGACGTCGCCGTCCCGGGCCTACCCTGCTCCCCGGCCAGAGAGTCTGGCTCTCCACAAGAGACTTACCACTACGGGTGGAGTCTCGCAAGCTGTCCCAAAAGTACATCGGTCCCTTTAAGGTTGCCAGGAGAGTTAACCCAGTTTCTTATCGCCTACACTTACCCAGATCCCTTAAGATTAATCCCACGTTTCACATTTCCTTATTAAAACCTGTTTTTCTCCCCTTGTCCCGGCAGACAGACCTCCCCCTCCGCCTCGTGTCATTGGAGGCCAGCCGGCTTATACCGTCCATCGGATACTGGATTCCCGCCGGGTGCAGCGGTCCTGGCAGTATCTGGTGGACTGGGAAGGCTACGGTCCCGAGGAGCGCTCCTGGGTTCCTGCCAAAGACATACTGGACCCTGACCTCATTCGTCAGTTCAGGGCCCTCCACCCTGAGAGAGCTGGTAGGAACGTCAGGAGCCGTTCCTAGGGGGGGGGATTCTGTCAGGATTTGGCCAGGGTTGTTCCGGTTTTTGGTCACTAGATGCCCCCATTGTGCCTTTTGACCTTTTGTTTTCCCTTGATCCCCATTATTATTTGCACCTGTGCCTCGTTTCCCCTGATTGTATTTAAACCCTTTGTTTTCCTCAGTTCTTTGCTCTGTGTTTGTATGTTAGCACCCAGCCCTAGTACTCTGTGAACTCTTGTTGATCCCGGTGGACTCTCTTGTGGAATTCTGTTTTTTTGTTCTTGTTTGTTTGTTTTTGAGTATCTTTTGAGATTTTTGTGCTTTACCTTCGACCTTGTGGATTTACCTTTTTATCTTGGAGGATTACCTTTGTTCTTATGGAATTCCTTTTGAGGTTGTGGAGTTACATGTTTTCCTGAAGAACTTCACTTTTTACTTAATTAAATACACCGTCTCAAGTACTGCTGTGTCTGCCTCATCTTCTGGGTTCTGCCGACTATTCGTGGCTCAGTTGGTTAAGTGACTGTTTCTCGCTCCGGAGACCCGGGTTCGTAACCGGGTCCTGACATCAGGATTGCCATGAGCTCTTGCAATGTACCATGGAAGGAAAGCTGCAACTAGCATCTTGAACACATTGTTGCTTTCCACAGTACATGTTGATTTAATCCATTTTTATTAACACCTTGTTTTTTTGTTGTTTTTTTTGTACCCCTATCTCAGCGTGATCAGTATATCTGGCTCCTTCTAGAATGGGGATTTTCTGTTTTACCTGACCAGTCTACTTAAAGTAGAGATTTGGTTTGTGACTCAGTGTACACGACCTGTCAAACGTTTTAGAACACCTACTCATTCAAGGGTTTTTCTTTATTTTTGCTATTTTCTACATTGTAGAATAATACTGAAGACATCAACTATGAAATAACACATATTTAATCATGTAGTAACCAAAAAAACTGTTAAGCAAATCTAAATATTTTATATTTAAGATTATTCAAATAGCCACCTTTTGCCTTGATGACAGCTTTGCACACTCTTGGCCTTCTCTCAACCAGCTTCACCTGGAATGCTTTTCCAACAGTCTTGAAGGAGTTCCCACATATGCCAAGCACTTGTTGGCTGCTTTTCCTTCACCCTGCGGTCCAACTCATCCTAAACCATCTTAATTTGGTTGAGGTCAGGGGATTGTGGAGGCCAGGTCATCTGATGCAACACTCCATCACTCTACTTATTGGTCAAATAGCCCTTATACAGCCTGGAGGGGTGTTGGGTCATTGTCCTGTTGAAAAACAAATGATAGTCCCACTAAGCCCAAACCAGATGGGATGGTATATCGCTGCAGAATGCTGTGGTATCCATGCTGGTTAAGTGTGCCTTGAATTCTAAGTAAAATCACAGACAGTGTCAACAGCAAAGCAACCCCACACCATAACACCTCCTCTTCCATGCTTTACGGTGGGAAATGCACATGTGGAGATCATCCGTTTACCGACTCTGTGTCTCACAAAGACACGGCGGTTGGAACCAAAACTCTCAAATTTGGACAAGACCAAAGGACAACTTTCCACTGGTCTAATGTCAATTGCTCGAGTTTCTTGGCCCAAGCAAGTCTCTTTTTATTATTGGTGTCTTTTAGTAGTGGTTTCTTTGCAACAATTCGACCATGAAGGCCTGATTCACGCAGTCTCCTCTGAACAGTTGATGTTGAGATGTGTCTACTTGAACTCTGTGAAGCATTTATTTGGGCTGCAATTTTTGAGGCTGGTAACTCTAATGAGCTTATCCTCTGCAGCAGAGGTAACTCTGGGTCATCCATTCCTGTGGTGGTTCTCATGAGAGCCAGTTTTATCATAGTGCTTGATGGTTTTTGTAACTGCACTTGAAGAAACGTATTACATTTTCCATGTTGACTGACCAAATAGGGCTATCTTCTGTATAGCCCCACTACTTTGTCACAACACAACTGATTGGCTCAAACGCATTAAGAAGGAAAGAAATTCCACAAATTAACTTTTAGGAAGGCACACCTGTTAATTGAAATGCATTCCAGGTGACTACCTCATCAAGCTGGTTGAGAGAATGCCAAGAGTGTGCCAAGCTGTCATAAAGCCGAAGGGTGGCTATTTGAAGAATCTCAAATCTCAAATATATTTAGATTTGTTTAAAAAAATGTTGGTTACTACATGATTTCATATGTGTTATTTCATAGTTTGTTTTCACTATTATTGTACAGTGTAGAAAGTAGTACAAATAAATAAAAACCCTTGAATGAGTAGATGTTCTAAAACTTTTGACCAGTAGCGTATGTCTTCTGTAGCTGTGTTGGAATTGACCTATCAGGGCCAGTCTTTAACACACATGTCCTTCTACTGGAGAGCTGAAGCTATGTGCGCTTTTCACTGGAGACCAACAGGAACAAAGTGTATGCCATGAATACTCCAAATAACACTTGCTATGGGATGCTGGAATGTTATGTACATGACTATGAACAGATGAGATGATCGTGGACTACAGGAAAAGGCCGGCCGGACAGGCCCATTAACATCGACGGGGCTGTAGTGGAGCAGGTCGAGAGTTTCAAGTTCCTTGGTGTCCACATCACCAACAAACTATCATGGTCCAAACACACCAAGGCAGTCGTGAAGAGGGCACGACAAAACCTTTTCCCCCTCAGGAGACTGAAAAGATTTTGCATGGGTCCCCAGATCCTCAAAAAGTTTTACAGCTGGACCATCAAGAGCATCCTGAGCGGTTGCATCACCGCCTGGTATGGCAACTGCTTGGCATCTGACCGTAAGGCGCTACAGAGGGTAGTGCGTGCTGCCCAGTACAAAACTGGAGCCAAGCTTCCTGGACCTATATAATAGGCGGTGTCAGAGGAATGCTCCCAAAAATTGGCAGAGACTCCAGTCACCCAAGTCGTAGACTGTTTTCTCTGCTTCCGACAAGTGGTACCGGCGTGCCAAGTCTAGGACCAAAAGGCTCCTTAACAGCTTCTACCCCAAGCCATAAGACTGCTGAACAATTAATCAAATGGTCACCGGACTATTTACATTGACACCCCCCTCCATTTGTTTTTTACACTGCAGCTACTCACTGTTTATTATCTATGCATAGTCACTTCACCCCACCTACATGTACAAATGACCTCAACTAACCTGTGCCCCCACACACTGACTCGGTACTGGTAACCCCTGTATATTGCTTCATTTTTTACATTTTATTGTGTTACTTTTTATTATTTTTTACTTTAGTTCATTTGGTCAATATTTTCTTAACTCTTCTTGAACTGCACTGTTGGTTAAGGGCTTGTAAGTAGGCATTTCACATTAAGGTCTACACTTGTTGTATTCAGCGCATGTGACAAATAAAGTTTGATTTGATTTTGATTACTGGGGGCGGCAGGTAACTTAGTGGTTAGAGCGTTGGGCCAGTAACCGAAAAGCTGCTAGATTGAATCACTGAGCTGACAAGGTACAAATCTGTCATTCTGAACTGAACAAGGCAGTTTCCTGTTCCTAGGCCGTCATTGTAAATAAGAATTTGTTCTTAACTGACTTGCCTAGTTAAATAAATAAAGGTTAAATATTTTTTTAACTACTAAATACTCCACCAGCCCTTGAGAATATTCTCCACTTGAGACATGGCCTCGGAATGAATCTTGTTTCTTGGGTCACTTCCCTGTGCTGTGGTTTAGTTGTGTTCTATTCACCTGGCTAAACATTGGCAATATTTTAGCATGTGTCATCTCATCCTGTTCGGTTTATGAATCCTATGAACAGACAATGCTGTTTTCTTGCACAGTGTTTGTTGTTATTCTCTGTGAATTTTCCTTGTAAATGCTAATAAGTAGATGAGATGAAATTCGCAGCACTGGGAGCTGACATTATTAATGGAAAATGTTTATGTAACATTATTTGTGTTAAAAAAAGATTGAGCCCCCTCATCTTCTTTGACTTTCACTGCAGTGGTACCACCAATGGCTACCATATTGAACCCCTGTAGATGGTGCTGTGGGCCCATGACGATTCATAAGTAAAGGGAAAGGAGGAGCCGCTTCAACATGCTTCTGAGGCTGCGTTTACACAGACAGCCCAATTCTGGTATTTTTTCCCTCACTAATTGGTATTTTTTTACCAATCACATCAGATCTTTTTCAGAGCTGATCTGATTGGTCAAAAGTGAACAAAAATATCCAAATTCGGTTGCCTGTCTAAATTTAACCTTCGAAGCTTTTCAGTTCAAACATGTTCTCTAATACAACTTTGATATGACTGGCTGTCAAGTGCTTCAAGTTCTATGGTGCCCACATCACTGAGGATTTATCATGGTCCTTTCACACCAGCACAGTCGTGAAGACTGGCGGCAGTGCCTCTTCCACCTCATGCCAGGCGATGTCTGAGAATGTCAATCTTTCAGGCCTAAGACCCCAGCCACCCAATACATGGACTGTTCTACATGCTCCTGTCTGGCAGACAGTACCGGTGAATCAAGGCTCAGACCAAAAGGCTCCTAAACAGCTTCTATCCCCTGGCCATACATGGCTAACCATTACTGCTCCTCCTCACACCTACACTGCTGCTACAATGAGAATTGATTAGAAGTATTATTAACACTACGCTGCTTTTCATTGATTGTTGATTGCCATCACCATTTATCTATTTATCCTGCTACTGGTCAATGTTACTCCTGTGTACATGTATAGATTTCCATTAGAATATTACCAGAAGTACACTACATGGCTAAAACTATTTGGACACCTGCTCGTCGAACATCTCATTCCCAAATCATGGGCATTCATATGGAGTTGGTCCCCCCTTTGTTGCTATAACATAACATATAACACTCTGCTGGGAGGGCTTTCTACTAGATGTTGGAACATTGCTGCGGGGACTTGCTTCCATTAGGCCACAAGAGCATTAGTGAGGTCGGGCACTGATGTTGGGTGATTAGGCCTGGCTCGCAGTCAGCGTTCTAATTCATCCCAAAGGTGTTCGAAGGGGTTAAGGTCATTGCTCTGTGCAGGCCAGTCAAGTTCTTCCACACTGATCTCAACAAACTATTTCTGTATGGACCTGGCTTCGTGAACAGGGCATTGTAATGCTGAAACAGGAAAGGACCTTCCCAAAACTTGCCACAAGGTTGGAAGCACAGAATCTTCTAGAATGTCATTGTATGCTGTAGCGTTACGATCTTCCTTCGTTGGAACTAAGCTCTAACCATGAAAATCGGCCCCAGACCATTATTAGCTCTACTCACGCCTATTCCCGGGCGTAGAATGTATTGACTGGGCTTTGGATAAAAGCGTCTGCTAAATGGCATATATTATTATTATATTATTATTATTCCTACTCAGTACGCATTTGGGCAGGTAGTGTTCTCCTGGCTTCCGCCAAATCCAGATTCATCCATCAGACTGCCAGATGGTGACTCGTGATTCATCACCCCAGAGAATGAGTTTCCGCTTTTCCAGATTCCAATGGCGGCGAGCTTCACACCACCCCAGACGACGCTTAGCATTGTGCATGGGGATCTGAGGCTTGTGTACGACTGCTCGGTCATGGAAACCCATTTCATGAAGCTCTTGAGGAACAATTGTGTTGACGTTGCTTCCAGACACAATTTGGAACTTGGTAGTGAGTGTTGCAACTGAGGACAGACAATTTTTACGAGCTTCAGCACTTGGCGGTCTGTGAGCTTGTGTGGCCTAGCACTTCAAGGCTGAGCCGTTGTTGATCCTAGACATTTCTACTTCACAATAACAGCACTTACAGTTGACCGCGGCAGCTCTAGAAGGGCAGAAAGTTGACGAACTGACTTGTTGGAAAGATGGCATGTAACGATTGTCTTCCTCTTCTGATGAGGAATAAGAAGTTTCGGACCAAAATGCAGCGTGGTACGTGTCCATGATAACTTTAATAACTCAGAACACGAAAATACCAAAAGAACAAAGTGCAGGAAAGAAATGAAAATTGAAACAGTCCTGTATGGTGCAAACACAGAAACGGAAAACAACTACCCACAGTGGGAAAACAGGCTGACTAAGTATGGTTCTCAATCAGAGACAACGATCGACAGCTGCCTCTGATTGGGAACCATACCAGGCCAAACACAGAAATAGAAAACCTAGAAAACACAACATAGAATGCCCACTCCAACTCACGCCCTGACCAAACTAAAACAGAGACATAAAAAAGGAACTACGGTCAGGACGTGACATGGCATCCTATGACGGTGCCACGTTAAAAGTCACTGAGCTCTTCAGTAAGGCCATTCTACTGCCAGTGTTTGTCTATGGAGATTGCATGTCGGTGTGCTCGATTTTTACTCTATATAGCTTCCTATTATTTATTGTATTTTCTTCACTGTATATATAAAAATATTTGTTATATGAATTATACTATTTTGATATTGATTACTACACGGTTGGGTAGAGCTTGCAAGTTAAGCATTCCACTGTACTTGTTCATGTGACAACATTTGAACTTGAAGTGTAGACGTAGCAGACGTGGATGGGTTTAAATTAACTTTTTATTACAATATTTCCTTATATTATCTGCGTTTGATTAGGATGTAGTTGTCTGCAATGCATTGATTGCTTAACCACAGTAGAGGGTACTGTATGTTGGCCATCTAACAATATGTCTGTTGACATATACAGTACCAGTCAAAAGTTGACACACTTACTTATTTGGACTATTTTCTACATTGTAGAATATTAGTGAAGACATCACAACTATGAAATAACACATATGGAATCATGTAGTAACCAAACAAGTGTAAAATAAATATATTTTTTACATTTGAGATTCTTCAAAGTAGCCACCCTTTGCCTGGGTGACAGCTTTGCACACTCTTGGCATTCTCTCAACCAGCTTCACCTGGAATGCTTTTCCAACAGTCTTGGAGTTCCCACATATGCTGAGCACTTGTTGGCTGCTTTTCCATCCCTCTGCGGTCCAACTCATCCCAAACGGGTTGAGGTCGGGGGATTGTGGAGGCCAGGTCATCTGATGCAACACTCCATCACTTTACTTCTTGGTCAAATAGCCCTTATACAGCCTGGAGGTGTGTTGGATCATTGTCCTGTTGAAAAACAAATGATAGTCCCACTAAGCCCAAACCAGATGGGATGGCATATTGCTGCAGAATGCAGTGGTAGCCATGCTGGTTAAGTGTGCCTTGAATTCTAAATAAATCACTGACAGTGTCACTAGCAAAGCACCTCCACCCCATCACACCTCCTCCTCCATGCTTCACGGTGGGAACTACACATGCGGAGATAATCCGTTCACCTACTCTGCTTCTCACAAAGACACGGCGGTTAGAACCAAAAATCTCAAATTTGGACTCATCAGACCAAAGGACAGATTTGCACCGAAGGACAGATTTGTCTAATGTCCATTGCTTATATTTCTTGGCCCAAGCAAGTCTCTTCTTATTATTGGTGTCCTTTAGTAGTTGTTTCTTTGCAGCAATTTGACCATGAAGGCCTGATTCACACAGTCCCCTCTGAAGAGTTGACACTGAAATGGGTCTGTTACTTGAACTCTGTAAAGCATTTATTTGGGCTACAATTTCTGAGGTTGCTAACTCTAATGAACTTATCCCCTGCAGCAGAGGTAACTCTGGGTCTTTCCTGTTCCGGTCCTCATGAGAGATAGTTTCGTCATAGCGCTTGATTCGTTTTTGCGACTGCACTTGAAGAAACCTTTGAAGCTGTTGACATTTTCCGGTTTGACTGACCTTCATGTCTTAAAGTAACGATGGCCTGTTGTTTCTCTTTGCTTTTTTGAGCTGTCCTTGCCATAATATGGACTTGGTATTTTACCAAATAGGGCCATCTTCTTTCTCCCACCCCTACTTTGTCACAACACAACTGATTGGCTCAAACGCATTTAGGAAAGAAATTCCATAAATTCACTTTTAACAAGGTACACCTGTTAATTGAAATGCATTCATGGTAACTATTTTATGAAGCTGGTTAAGAGAATGCCAAGAGTGTGCAAAGCTGTCATCAAGGCGAAGGGTGTCTACTTTGAAGAATCTCATGTGTTATTTCATAGTTTTTATATCTTCACTATTCTACAATGTATAAATTAGTAAAAATAAAGTATCTTTGAATAAGTAGGTGTGTCCAAACTTTTGACTTATACTGCACATGGTGCTGAATCCGTCACCCCAGAAACAAGCTTGTGATAAAAATAAAAAAACAGGTCAACTAAGATAGCACCACAGATACGCTGTGCATGTTTGCACAGGCGTTCGGTCAGTGTTCTATGAAATAAGACTGCATGTTGGTAAAATGCAAATTTTGCAAAGTTAATCAAGTGTTTGTTATTCATTGTATCTTTGAAAGAATGCACAGGTACAGGGGGTTTGAAAAGATGGCCTTCAGATCTCTCCGCTTTGAATGGAAGATAGTGTTGTTGTTGTCTGTCCCTCTCTCCCTCCCCATTCTCTCAAATCCCTCACTTTAGCTTTATGTTGACAGTATCTGTGGTCCCACACGGGTCCTCTCTGTTCACAGTCCCTGTCTGCTTCTGTCAGCCCAGGCAAAAGTCATGATGCCTCTCATTGTGGTGGCCAATATGACAAACAGGGAACAAGATTACCCTTGACATGGGGGCAGGAAGGATGGGACTGAGGCTTTGTCTCAGAGAATGTCCTTGTCTGTGACACGGCTCTTTCTTATTGCATGTTGGAGGCAGTGAGGGCTTGTTCCAGCCCACTGATTGATCTGATCCTGCTGGATTTGGACAATACAAAATACAGAAAGTGTGTTTTTAGTGCTGTGATCTGTCACTTTCTACCCCCCTCTCTGTGTGTCATATAACGAGAGGCCCAGCGGGCGTCAGCTCCAGTCCAGGTCTCAGTGTAATGGATGGGATACTGTGAATGGAGGAGGTTGATAACAGCCGTTAAATACAGCCATTCACACACTGCCCCTGTGACATTATTTCATTTGTCCCAAAAGTGCAGCAAGAAAACTAGCACAGTAAGTAAAATAATGATAGTATTGTGTTAACATATGGCTGAGAAAAATGATTTTTTTTTTACATAGTTTTGCATACTATTCTGGCTGTGTGTATTCAGTATTCATAAGGGGGGTTGGTGTGATACTGTTTTAGAATAGCAGTATTAAAAATAGACCCTCACAACATACCTTCTAACAAATGTCATTTTCAAATAACCCTAAAAGATATCCTTACAATATTTCCAGTTCAAATACCATGAGAATCTACCAGTCTATTATAACTGAAGTCCTGTATAAAACCTATAGTTGTCATTAGGATTGGCAGAATGCATGAATGGCCTCTCTACCTGTTCCTGACCAGAGGAGAATTACTTTCCATGTCCCAGCACCAGAAGGTAGATAGATCCTATTCATTTGTGGTCTCTACACCCAGGTCTCCATTCAAAGGAACCCAGCTAGTCAGGGCTTACAAAGCCAAGGGGTTAAATGAAAGGAGCTCATGAAGGCTTGAGATTTCCCACCGCCACAATTTGTCCAGTCCCTGTAGCTGACAAAAGAGATATTTGAGATCAGGCTAAGCATCACTTGAAAGCAATGACCTTGCCTCTGTCTCTTATTATTAACCTTATTTTTGCTGTTAAAAAAGACAGTGGAGCTTGATGCACAAATCTCACCCTGTTGTACCTGGAGAAATGCCTGAATGATAATAGAACCTGTGACTGTTCACGCACAATCATCTGGAAAGCAATCCCAATGGTTAAAGGCCTGGCTTTGGTGTGGAGATGAGTTCTAAACACAGAAATGAAAATGATAGATATGAGATAGTTAAAAACAGTCCCATATGTGTGACATGAATTCCACAGTGAATGTGGACAATGATAACCTGGATCCTCAGAAGATGTCATTGAGAGTTACGCTCAAAATGAAGTGAAAAGCGCCCTGGTTCTCGTTCCTATAAATACACCTTTAAACATACAGACTGGGTTGTATTCAACATCAATTGTGATCCATCATGATCAGTATTGCAAATAAGTCCTCAATGCAATAGTCTACCTGCCATTGATGTAGCAGTGGTGTAAGCCAACCTAATATGAAGAAAGTGAGAGGTTCTCATCATGCCTTGCTCTTCAGAGCAAAAGCGTAAGCTTTGTGGACCGCATGCCAGATCCATACACTGTGTTATTACAATACCTGCATGCTGTGTTTGAATGAATATTGACTTCTAAAAGTGTGCTGGGTGTTGTCAGTGTGTGTGACGTTGATGCTGCAGAGAGTGCAAAAGCTCAGCTGCATTTCCTCCTGCTGGCTCCAGTCCAAGCTTTCCCTAATATTTCCTTTAAAAGTCTTTCCAGGCATGTAATTAATTTTTTTCTGGTTAGATTCCTGGCAAGGATCTGTAGTGTAGGTAGAAATGATTCCAATGGAGCATGGACTGGAATTGAATTGATCAGAATGCCTTTGACTCTTCCACTCAAGTGGACTGAGCGTAATAAATGCATAAAACTCGAAAAGTTTAGGACGGCGTCTGGCAGGGCATCTGAGGAGGCAGTGCCAAGCAGCAGCTGGGGCTGTGCCAAACACGTTGAGTGCTGAGCGTGGCCCATCAACAGAGCTGTCACGTCAAGAGGGCCCATTCGTTGTGCAGGTGATGCAGCAACACTGGCTCCCATTTGATTACCGCCCATCCATCCGCCCCCACTGCCAGCCCACACAGCCGCCCTCCAACCAAGATCAATGGGAAGATGGCGAACCCAGTGATGGGAGGCCCATTACCCAGACATCACTCCACCTCCGTAGGGCAGGAGGCAAGCCTACAGTCAGACTGTATTGATGAGCCAGGCCCTGGAGAGACATACTAGCCAACCAGCAGTAAGGTTTTCCTCATTCCTTCATAAGGCCCAGTCAAATACTTTCCACTGTGTGTACATCTATGGGAAGTGTTTACTATAGATCTTATATTATGGACTTCTCTGACGTTCAGTGATGAAAGCATTCAGAATCAGGTTATAACTCCTAAGGCTGGGATTCCTTCAAACCAGAAATAAAAATGTTTACGCAGTCTTTATTTACAATATACAGTACATCCCGTGCCCACACACTTTAATTCTGAAAAGTGAAACATACCTGTGAGAGGGGTCTCCCTGGTAATAGTTTTTATACCGTACTAAAGACCAGTCTGTGTTCATTTGACCATTGGAAAAATAGTTACTGTGTAAATATTGCAATGTGGGTTTGATTGAATTGAGCCCTAAATGTAATAACGTTTCAGTTTGTCATTAAAAGGTGTCCCCAAAAACAACAATGAAATAGAAAACAGGATATTATTCTATATTGAAAGCAAAGTCAGGTTTTTAAATGTTATCGCTGAAGAGGAACTGGCTGCCAGTCACTTTGACGGACAGCTCTAAATGTAACTATATCGCAGTGTGTGAAATGGAGAGGAAATGGCTTTGAGTGACTTATTTTATCTGTTGACTTATATCCTGCTCATATTTACCATAAAACCCCCTATAATCGCACCTCACTCCATCATCCGCCTCTTCAACTGCTTTGTCTTCCACAAGAAAAGAAATGGAATCTCATGGGGCCTCAAAGCTTATTAGCTTATGAACGATGACTGACATTTCACCATTGAGCCTGATGTGTGTTTTGTTTTGTGGTGTTTATGTGTTTCTTTGATGATTTGCATAAAGAGAAAAAAAAGGATAAGAGAACATTCTCTCACCTCATTGTCATGTATGAGAAGATTAGATGTCTAGGAAATCTAATCTAATAATGTCTGTCACACATTTATCAATTAATTGATGTTGCTTAAGTATTCTTAATGAAATAGTGGCTGTGAGATGTGACAACCGACAAATGCGCGCACACACACACACACACACACACACACACACACACACACACACACACACACACACACACACACACACACACACAAAAACTGGTATCTGTACGCTATTTCCAGGGACTGGGATCAGGCTGTGTTGACTGCCAATGATGAGATATTGATTAGCCGGGAAATGTCATTGTTGAATAATAGCCTGAAGCCATGAGAGTGAGGGGGGGGGGGGTGTTCCTCTGCTGCCACTGGGTGAAGCTGTTATCGCTCGGTTCCATCGGCGCTTGGACAGAAAGGCCTCTGTCTATAGCACGTGCAACACAGTTCACTGAGTAGTTGTCATCTGTATCAAATAGAAGGGCAGATGCTTGGTGCATGTGTACTTCCTACTGAAACCATGCGGATGTTTGGAAGGTCTTTGATTTTGGCTTCCGTTTTTGCTCTTTATTTTTGAATCTGTAGTTAAGTATAGTGTTAGAAAGAAACTAGGCTGCCGGGAAATCGGACTGAAGGCTGAAATCATAGAGATATGCCTCTGTCAGTCATCTCAGTAAAGGGTCCAGAGTGAGGTAAATTATGAGAGAAGATTTCTGAATTTGCCTTCACAATTGCTGTCCATACTACTGTATATGATAGAAAGAGTAATAGTCTGCCGTTGAGAGAATTCTCTCATATGAGATATAGAATAACATTCCCACATGTGCACATTGGGAGATTGTTGACATACAGTATATTTGACATTTGTGTCTTAAAGCAAAATGGAGAAATATTTAATTGAATTTGGATCATGTGGGTCATTTTGGCCTTAAAAAGGAAAAATCCACTCAAATCTTTCGGGATGTGGCTTCATCCACCCAGCAAAACTCACCTTGACCTTTCAGAATACGACACACATTTTCCACTGACAAGGAGCACAGCTGTTTAAAGGCACAGTCAACTTAGTGTATGTAAACTTCTGACCCACTAGAATTGTGATACAGTGAAATAATCTGTCTGTAAACAATTGTTGGAAAAAGGACTTGTGTCATGCACAAAGTACATGTGCTAACCGAATTGCCAAAACTATAGTTTGTTAACAAGAAATTTGTGGAGTGGTTGAAAACGAGTTTTAATGACTCCAACCTAAGTGTAAACGTCCGACTTCAACTGTATGTCTATAGGCAGCTGCCTCTGATGTGCTAGTGATGGCTGTTTAGCAGTCTTATGGCCTTGAGATCGAAAAACAGTTTGTCTCTCGGTCCCAACTTTGATACATCTGAACTGACCTCGCCTTCTGGATGATATCGGGATGAACAGTCAGTGACTCGGGTGGTTGTTGTCCTTGATGATCTTTATGGCCTTCCTGTGACATCGGGTGCTGTAGGTGTCCAGGAAGGCAGGAAGTTTGCCCCCGGTGATGCGTTGGGCAGACAGTGCCACCCTCTGGAGAGCTTTGTGGTTGTGGGCGGTGCAGTTGCCGTACCAGGCGTTGATACAGCCTGACAGGATGCTCTCAATTGTGCATCTAAAAGTTTGAGGGTTTTAGGCGTTACGTCAAATTTCTTTAGTCTCCTGAGGTTGAAGAGGCGCTGTTGGGCCTTCTTCACCACACTGTCTGTGTGGGTGGACCATTTCAGTTTGTCAGTGATGTGTACGCAAAGGCACATTAAGCTCTCCACCTTTCCACTGCGGTCCCATCGATGTTGATAGGGGGGGTGCTCCCTCTGCTGTTTCCTGAAGTTCACAATCATCTCCTTTGTTTTGTTGACGTTGAGTGAGAGGTTGTTTTCCTGACACCACACAGAGTGCCCTCACGTCCTCCCTGTAGGCTGTCTCGTCATTGTTGGTAATCAAGCCCACTACTGTTGTGTCATCTGCAAACCTGATGATTGAGTTGGTGTGCTTGGCCACGCAGTCATGGGTGAACAGGGAGTACAGGAGGGGGCTGAGCACGCACCCTTATGGGGCCCCAGTGTTGAGGGTCAGTGAAGTGGAGGTGTTTCCTACCTTCACCACCTGAGGGCGACCCTTCGGGAACTCCAGGACCCAGTTGTACAGGGCGGGGTTCAGACCCAGGGCCTCGAGCCTGATGAGCTTGGAGGGTTCTATGGTGTTGAATGCTGAGCTACAGTCAATGAACAACATTCTTACATAGGTATGCCTCTTGTCTAGAAGGGACAGGGCAGTGTGGTGGCGATTGCATTGTCTGTGGATCTATTGGGGCGGTAAGCAAATTGAAGTGAGACTAGGGTGGCAGGCAAGGTGGAGGTGCGAGTGGCCTAGTTAATGTTTTGACTTAAATAGTCTTGAAAATCTATGGCAAATCTTGAAAATGACTGTCTACAATGATCAACAACCAACTTGACAGAGCTTGAATTGTTTAAAGAATAACAGGCAAATATTGTACAATCCAGGTGTTCAAAGCCCCAGAAAGAGTTACAGCTGTAATTGCTGTCAACGGTGATTCTAACATGTATTGAACTTGGTTTGAATACCTACGCAAATTACCTATACATCTCTATTTCATTTACAAAAATTGCAAACATTTCTAAAACTGTGTGTAGATGGGTCAGATGTTGTATTTGTTTCATCCATTTTGAATTCAGGCTGTAACACAACAAAATGTGGAATAAGTCAAGGGGTATGAATACTTTCTGAAGGCACTTTACATACTATACCTGAGATAATATAAGGGGTATGAATACTTTCTGAAGGCACTTTACATACTATACCTGAGATAATATAAGGGGTATGAATACTTTCTGAAGGCACTTTACATACTATACCTGAGATAATATAAGGGGTATGAATACTTTCTGAAGGCACTTTACATACTATACCTGAGATAATATAAGGGATATGAATACTTTCTGAAGGCACTTTACATACTATACCTGAGATAATATAAGGGGTATGAATACTTTCTGAAGGCACTTTACATACTATACCTGAGATAATATAAGGGATATGAATACTTTCTGAAGGCACTTTACATACTATACCTGAGATAATATAAGGGGTATGAATACTTTCTGAAGGCACTTTACATACTATACCTGAGATAATATAAGGGATATGAATACTTTCTGAAGGCACTTTACATACTATACCTGAGATAATATAAGGGATATGAATACTTTCTGAAGGCACTTTACATACTATACCTGAGATAATATAAGGGGTATGAATACTTTCTGAAGGCACTTTACATACTATACCTGAGATAATATAAGGGATATGAATACTTTCTGAAGGCATATGCAAAATAATTGCAAAATCAAAAATGGTTTCAATATTCCTGTTTATACAGTAAGCACCAAAAGTATTGAGAGTGTGACACATTTGTTTGGGCTCTGTTCTCCAGCACTTTGAAGTGATACAAGTACAGACTCAGCTTTCATTTCAGGGTATTTTCATCCATAACAGGTGAACCTGTTACAGATCTTTTTATACATAGTACCCCGCATTTTTGTGGACCAGAGGTATTGGGAAAAATTCACGTGTATTAAAGTAGTTAAATGTTTAGTATTTGGCCCCATATTCCTAGAACGCAATGATTACATCAAGCTTTCAACTCTACAAACTTGTTGATTATTTTCCTGTTTGTGTTTCAGATAAATGTGTTGCCAACAGAAATGAATGGTGCATAATGTAATGTGTATTGTATACATGTATTGTATAAAATAATAGAATATTTCTACATTAATGTGGATGCTACCACGATTACAGATAGTCCTGAATAAATCATGAATAATGATAAGTGAGAAAGTTCGATGCACAAATATCATAACCCCAAGACATGTTAAGCTCTCACCATTACCAAAAACAGGGGAGTTTTTTTTGGGGGGGGGGGGGGGGGGGGGGGGGTATGATATTTATGCCTCTAACTTTCTCACTCAGGATTTTCAGGATTATCTGTACCATGGTTCTGTTGGTCAATTTCTTCAACATATGATCAGGTCTATATAATTATCAAACATACATTAGTAATGGAAAGGAAACAGACTCTTTGTTTCTCCTTTAGTAATACAATTGTAGGCAGAAGTTGGTACAGAGTACAGTATATGATATACAGTATAGTACAGTATATGATATATTTATATGATCTGCAAAGTATCTAAAACATCCTGTAACTCATATAGCCTCTCCCAGTCCTCCAACATTTTAATAAATCTAACCTCCCCCTGACAGCAGCAACCATCTTGTCAGAAATGAAAAGCTCAGAAGTGGGTTTGACCGAAACTTGACCTTTCATCACAAGTATATGGTCATAACAAGGTGAACGAGTCCAAGCATCTTCTGACAGGTGGCAGGTGGCTGCGGCAGTCTTGTGGCCTCAGAAAACCAGTCGTATTCTCAGAACCTCAGATAGCCAGGTGTATGAACGTAGGCGGTTTCCACCTTCTGATAATGTCTGAAGGGCACAACACTCAAAACAAGTGTTAATACACACACACACACACACACACACACACACACACACACACACACACACACACACACACACACACACACACACACACACACACACACACACACACACACACACACACACACACACACACACACACACACACACACACACACACACACACACACACACACACACACACACACACACACACACAGGTCTCCTAGAAGAGGAAACCTTACAGTTTATCATAACACAATTGATTAACCCTTTAAAAGGTATGAGGCCTTGGTTTAACCCCTTCAGTAGCATCCACATTAATGTAGAAGTGTTTAGAAACATATTCTCATTTACAATAAAATAGTTAACTTTTTACTACATGAATAAACATACAGTGCATCCGGAAAGTATTCAGGCCCCTTGACTTTTTCCATATTGTGTTACCTTGCAGCCTTATTCTAAAATGGATTAAATTGTCCCCCCCCCCCTCTCTCATCAATCTACACACAATACCCCATAACGGCAAAGCAAAAACAGGTCCTTGACATTTTTGCTAATTCATAAATAAACCCCCCCATTATTCCCCCAATATCACATTTACATAAGTATTCAGACCGTTTACTCAGTACTTTGTTGAAGCACCTTTGGTAGGGATTACATGCCTCGACTCTTCTTGGGTATGTCTCTTCAAGCTGAAGCCACTCCTGTGTTGTCTTAGCTATGTGCTTATGTTTGTTGTCCCGTTGGAAAGTATACCTTCACCCCAGTCTGAGTTCCTAAGCGCACTGGAACAGGTTTTCTTCAAGGATCTCTGTACTTTGCTCCATTCATCTTTCATTCGATCCTGACTAGATCCCAGTCCCTGCCACTGAAAAACATCCCCACAGCATGATGCTACCATCACTATGCTTCACTTTAGGGATGGTGCCAGGTGTCCTCCAGACATGATGTTTGGCATTCAGCCCAAAGAGTTCAATCTTGGTTTCATCAGACCAGAGAATTTTGTTTCTCATGGTCTGAGAGTCCTTTAGGTGCCTTTTGGCAAATTCCAAGCAGGCTGTCATATGCCTTTTACTGAGGAATGGCTTCCGTCTGGCCACTACCATAAAGGCCTGACCGATGGAGTGCTGCAGAGATGGTTGTCCTTCTGGAAGATTCTCCCATCTCCACAAAGCAACTCTGGAGCTGTCAGAGTGACCATCGGGTACTTTGGTCACCTCCCTGACCAAGGCCCTTCTCCCCCGATTGCTCAGTTTGGCTCGGCGGCCAGAGATGGGAAGAGTCTTGAAGCTCCAAACTTCTTACATTTAACAATGATGGAGGCCACTGTGTTCTTGGGGACCTTCAATGCAGCAGAATGTTTTTGGTACCCTTCCCCAGATCTGTGCCTCGACACAATCCTCTCTCTGAGCTCTACGGACAATTCCTTTGACCTCATGGCTTGGTTTTTGCTCTGACATGCACTGTCAACTGTGGGACCTTATATAGACAGGTGTGCCTTTCCAAATAATGTCCAATCAATTGATTATACCACAGATGGACTCCAAATAAGATGTAGAAACATCTTAAGGATGATCAATAGAAATAGGATGCACCTGAGCCCGATATGGATGAAAATACCCTCAACTTAAAGCTGACAGTCTGCACTTTAACCTCTGTCATTGTATCATCTCAAATCCAAAGTGCTGGATTACAGAGCCAAACAACAACAAAAAGGTCACAGTCCCAACACTTTGAGCTCACTGTATTTGTCAATATTCATGCTATAAGACAATTGTTATTGAAATTCGAAATCCTACTTATATTACAGAGAAAGCGGTAAAGCTTCGGATGACAACTTTTAGCTTTCTAGCACCTACAGATGAAACATTATGGAGTCCTAAAGGAGGCCTGGGTACGGCTAAAATGTCACAAATGTTCCAACTTCAATTCATTCTTTCTCAATTATGCTTTAAGATACATACATATGTCAACACTCTTTCCTCCAAAGGACCCTTCTATTCATCATATTGTTTTGTTCTAGTTTCATTTGGAATCACCCCATTTCTATATTTGAGATATCTATAAGTGTGTGTGTTTGTGCACACGAGGGTGAGCATGCACGAGTTTGCCTGTGTGCGTCCCAGCTTGTGTGTAACTAGAGTGACAGCTCTGGATCTGGGAGAGACTCAGAACTGGAAAAGCCAGGTGTAAATCTGAATTTGGGAATAACAGGCCTGTAAGAGGTAAATCTGGGAGTGCATGACAATCATTCGGAGCGCAGCAGAGCAAATGACTACATTTAAAAGAGAGGCATGCATCCTCCACAAAACAACCCCCCCCCCATCTAGTCCATCACCATATCCCGATAAAACTGGAGAACGAATAAATAAATAAGAATCCCCATGACAACTGAGAGAGAACAATTGTCACGCTGCGTGCCGGATGACTGGCATCGCGGTCCCTTCATCCCTCTTAAGGCCCCCGACGGCAAATGCCAGAAGATATATTATTCATGGCGCCTCACTCCAAGTTCTATTGACAGGAAGCCGGGTAAAGTTCCCTGGTGCATATTCCTCTGTGTAACTGTGCCGTCTCACACTGTTTGAAACAGGTAGGGCCCCCTCCCCCCTTCCCCCAAGCCTATTTCAAAGGAGACGTTTATGGGTAAAGGTGCCCTCGTGCTTTGACGTAGGCCCCTGGCGTTCTTCATGCCGGTCATTCAGGCGTGAGGACGTAGGGGAAGAGGCGGCGTCTGTTTCAGATAAACAACATGGAGCTGGCTGCCATGACTGAGTTCTCGTTAGCTAGGCGCTTCGCTCTGGGAGCCACCCCAAGAGATGTGCCGCGGTGCTGCCAAGTTTCAGTCAGAGCGAACGGAAAATAGTGCCTTTCCGCAAGTTTTAGTTATTCAAATCCTTTACCACCACAGAAGCCCCAGCACCCCCCACCCCCCTGTTAATTCCTGAAGGACGATTAAGCCTTTTGCAAACCAATTACATAATAATAACAATGAATTATGCTGAAGACTCCCCTGGTAGGCAGTCATAAGTGGGTTGTAAATGAAGACTGAATACTGGAAACATATGTCCCTGTTTATATAGTCTCATTTGTGATGAATTTGCATGTCCAGCTGTGTACTTGGTAGTGGTATGAAACAATTAAAAGTTGACAGGCAATTTATGCAAAACACAGATAGACATAGATTCAAAGAGGCATTGACATCGTAGACACAACATCCACTTCATGCTGTCTGTTTATCTTTTTGGAAACTTAGCAGACAGTTGCTGCCTTGAGGCCTACCTTCCCCAATCACTGTGGCTGGAAACAAGGCTAAATAAGTTAATTCAAGTTATTCATGTTATTCAACAGGTCAGAAATATAATTCTCCTGTTTTTTTCATCCACATTTTTTCCCCCCGTTTTGGTTTGTAATAGTATTTGCAATTCACAGTAGCATGCTATTTTGGTCATAGCTCTTAATTATGATCGGTGTGTTATTGCTCACCAGAGCATAGCAAATTGCCGTTATGTTGTTTGCCTGGGCCTAATCTAATTGGCACATTGTCACAAAAGTAATTATCTGTCATTTCAATTGATGCCATAACCACAAGTTAGGGACGCACCTGCTGCCACCAGCCTGGCTGAGAATAAACAAGGACACAGGCCCAGTCCCCCTATGTCCCTGTAGTACAGGAGAGGGTGAAGGAACTCTGTTTCCCAGCTCCTGTCTGTGTGTAATGTAACACACATGGAACTCCTCCAGGCACCCCTGCTATGGTAGTGACCTCTGTCAGGGTAGCGCCTACTATCATCATCCCCAAACAGCACCTCTTCCTGTCCTGATTTTCACAACAGGAGTCCAAGCTGCGCTGGTCAGAATTAGCTTGCCTTGCCTTTCATCAACACAAGTATGGGGCCATTATTGTTAGAAAACCGACTAACTAGGGTGCTAATATTGTTGCACTCGCTTCGTCTTAGGCCTAGTTAACTGGTCTGCAATCTGAATTCATGTGTGCATTTATGTGAGGACCTTGTTGGACGCACATGTGCCCAGGGAGAAAGCAACCTTACCCAGGGCCAGCTCTGTCTCTCTTGATCTCTTGGTCAGCCAGTCCAAGCAGATTGTTGTTGGTTCAAATGGTGACAAAACATAAATACAGTATGTACAAAAAGTAAAAATACAAAAGGCATGCCCAAACCTAAGACTAAAAAACAAAAGGCCTCATGGCCAGCAAACAAAACCCACAGCCTCATGGCTTGCAAGCTGGGACTCTGACTGACAATCACCTTAATTGGCAGCACCTGAAGTGCTTTTCAATCAGGCTCTGTACCTGGACAAGTTTGCTGCTGCTGCCCCCTGGGGGAATGGAGTATGGAAGTGTCACCTGGATAGTGTGTTTGTCTATGTCCTAACACTAACCTTCCCCCATATCATAGCACTATGAACATGGATCTTGAGACATTATACTATATTACACTAATACAGTGTTTCTAATGTCTGTTGTAACTGGACAAAAATAAGCAATGTTTCTGGACAAAGAGATATCATGTGTAATTACTTTATTTGTAGACGGATATCTGTGGCTGTGGGTTAGACAGGACAAACCTACATTTGCGGGTGTTAAAATCTCGTGTTGAGGTAAAAAGTGTTGTGAGTGTTATATCTGAGTGTTGATTCTAGTGGAGTTAACACCAGTGGAATACAAGGTAAATGGGTTTCCATTGCATTTTCACCACTGCGGATGGTTTTGTCACAAAACTGTTGCGATAAATCACGAACTTGACCAATCTGGTTTTGGAGCAGTTTGCTGATAAAGTAGACAGGGTAGATTACGTGATGAGATATGGATAAGAGCAATATCATTTTTATTTGATAATTCGCAGAAAAGCATCAATCATCATGTCACCCGCATTCAAATGTTACTGTCAATATTTATTGGAAATTTGCATCAAGCTCACCACAACCATCCATCACTTAACCAACACCAAGTTCATCATAATTGATTTAATCTCCTATACACTAATCATGTTTGGTAGTACAACATGTCATATCATTGTGAACTCAAAGTTTATGGAAAAGGGGATACCTAGTCGGTTGCACAACTGCATGTATCAGAGAGGTGCAGGGGACTACTTTAATCGACATCATCGGCGCCCGGGGAGCAGTTGTTGTTAGGGGTTAACTGCCTTGCTCAAGGGCAGAACGGCATATTTTTCCACCTTTTGGTTACTGGCCCAACGTGCTTAACCGCTCGGCTACCCGCCACCCATATGATAGTTATTATATCAATATTTGTGTATAAAGCCACTTCCACTGCCGTTTCTTGCATAATTAATGTTTCACATAATTAATTTTACGGACACAAAAAGATCCCACCATGTCGACCTAACAAATTGTATGTCGACATTTATTACATTGAACCAACATTTCCTGTTTCCATCATTCTGGTTGTGATTTTTTTTATGAGTCAGGAAATTGATTCGCATGAAATGGTTGGATGGAAACCTGGTTACTGTTTCTGCATGCAGATTGATTGATTAATTGATATAAGATAAATAACTTACATTTTTGTAAACTAATCCAATCTGTAAGTGGTTGCACTTATTGCACCTGTTACTGAGATGGTTGTTCCAGTTTAGATGGTTTAAGTAGTCTTGCTTGACAAGGTCTTCACCATAGCGAGTGATAAAATGGGTGATAAAATGTTCCAATTGTTGATAATCCTCCCAATGGCTGTTTTCCTACAGGAATTACACATTACTTTACAAGTCAGCATTGTGACTTCCAGGTCTGATTTGAATTGTATGATGTGAGGTCATAAAGGGTTCACTTGTAATTCAAACACAATCACTTAAGCAGTCACTTTGTGTGACTGAAAATGTATGAATGCAACAACCACACTACCGGTCCAAAGTTTTAGAACGCCTACTCTTTAAAGGGATTTTCTTTATTTGTACTATTTTCTACATTGTAGAATAATAGTGAAGACATCAAACTATGAAATTACACATATGGAATCATGTAGTAACCAAAACATTGTTAAACAAAGAGTCATCAAGGCAAAGGGTGGCTATTTGAAGAATCTCAAATATAAAATATATTTGGATTTGTTTGACACTATTTTGGTTACTACATGATTCCATGTGTGTTATTTCATAGTTTTGATCTCTTCAGTATTATTCTACAATGTAGAATAATAGTAAAAATAAAGAAAAGCCCTTGAATGAGTAGGTGGGTCACATATAATTTCTAAAAAAGTGATTCTAAAAAAAGTGTGTGTTTAAAATTCTGATTTCAAATTTGCTGTGTACCTCCCGTGAAAGCCAGCTAAGAGCTTATTACAAATGTGGAGGAGAGCTAAGTGTGCTGTGTGTCTGTATGAGAGACAGGGCCTCCTACACCAAACACAGCACTGCGGGTTCATCTGTCAGTAATTGGCTGAAGCAATCCAAACGTCCACTCTATTGACTTCAACGAGGCTACCCACAATGTATCATTTAACGACTGGTTCATAAGAATGTCTTTAAAAACATGATTGTCTTCAGTTGGGACTTCATGAAAACGTCTTGAGGTCTAAGATATCAGGATTTAAAATGTTTTCATTTGTTTCTACAACATTTGTCAAAAGGTCTGCAGAAAGGTAGAGCCTTGAAATAAACATTAGAGGGTATGGTTATGGCAGTTATTTTTGTTTTCTAAATTTCCTATGTCCTTGAGAAGGTCTCTTTCTCTCTGAAGATGAAATAACCTCGAAAGCAGTGTCAATCCTCACAGTCAGATCCAGGCCCTTTTTGCTTTAAGTACATGAATCCACAGCACCTTTTAGGCCTACAGTATGTACTGTAGATATATGAGTTCCATGGTAAGAAGCTCATGAGTAATGGGATATCACAGATGTCACAGAAAGCAGGAATGGAGGAGAGAAAGCTTATTTTTGTCCTCAGACTAACATTAAATATTAAAACTATAAGAGAAAGAAGACAATGATGAATCTGACCTTATTAATTTCTGCTTTAAATAAATCATGCAGGATTCATTTCTGACAGTGGTAGGTGGTAGAAAATGGTGATGACCAAGCCTCAGCCCAGAGTCCCACTTACCAACTCTGTCGCTCACTAAAATGGAGCGAAAACGAATAGAGACCCAGTATGATAGTGAGAACAATGGCGGTCCTTCTGTAGCTCAGTTGGTAGAGCATGGCGCTTGTAACGCCAGGGTAGTGGGTTCGATCCCCGGGACCACCCATACATAGAATGTATGCACACATGACTGTAAGTCGCTTTGGATAAAAGCGTCTGCTAAATGGCATATATTATTTATTATATTATTATTATATTGTAATTGATAACTCTCACCAAAGCACGGTTGCACAAAAATTGCATTGTCATGTAATACTCCTTCACTGTAGCTCTGTGTGACTTTTTATTGAAATGTTCACATGGTCTCCTTTATTGTATGTGAGTCTTATTGTTAATCAATGTCCATATTGAGAAATTATCAAATGTATTTTGTGATTTTACATTTTCTGACTTGACAAATAATCTCATGAAACATTTACAGTTCAGGATGTTGGACGATGACGGTCTCTTGAAGTGTTTATCATCTTTATGTATCTCCTTCATTCATAGCAGATTTCCTTCACGAGGTGCAGATTTAAATCCTCCTGACGCGTGGTTTGATAAAGTTGCAACTGACCTCAATGCAGATGCCAAGGCATTCCCTTGGTGTGCCATGCTTTGACCTTGACAAATTGGATTCTGAAAGGCAATTCCTTCTGCAGGGTTTGACAATAGGAGTGTCAGTTTGACAAGACAGGAGAGGATCCTTCTGGAGATTGGGGTATAAATAAAATAAAGAATGAGAAATAAATAAAAGTAGGAAGCCCCTCCCTTTTCCCTTCTTGTCATACAGACTGGTGCTGCTCAGTCAGAGTTGAGGTTGTCAGTGATAATCTTATCTGACTATGACGGCTAGCAGAGTTAGACAAAGGGTCTACAGCCAGACTGCAGGTCTGATGGGCCACTGATTGCATAGCTGTCCAATACAGGGACAGTTGCTGTGGAAATGATGAATGATGTGTGTTTCAACCTTTTGCCCTTGGCCATCAAGATATGAAAACAACAGAAACTTCTCAACCAGGGAGAGAAGCCCTAAATGCAGAAAGATGAAAGCTGAATTCAGAAGGAACGTCTGAATCCTAGCTCGTAAAATGTCATCCACACACTGTATCTCAAGTTAGGATTCCACCCTCTGTAAAAGACAAAGCTGTTAACCTATCTATGTCTCCTGGAGAACGATGTTGGTGAACCCCTTATATTTTGTTTATTTCTGAACAACAGCTTTGTGTGCGATAACTTGCTCAAAGTTTGGCTTGGACTTTGGCTCCCAGGCTCACAGTCACATCTCTGAATAGCAGCTTATTGACCATTCCTGAGCCTGATCAATATTTAATGCCATCTTTAAGAGGATCAAATTCAACAGAAAGTACTTTTAACCTTCTCCTGCAGATCACAGCTGGCTCCTGGTGCACAGGGTGGGATCATGTTAGTGTCATCAAATGTAAACCAGTATTTCCTTCAGCTCGTCTGAACTCAGTGACTCATTGGATTCCTTTTACTAGCTGATTAATGCTATTGGATTGGCAATAAATGCACATGGTGTGTGACAAATACAAAATAGGCTGTCATACATTTATTTTTCTATTCTATTCCAAAAGGAGGCTGTTCTCAAAATTGACGACAGTGTGTTGTGGAACACGTCACACATGATACAGTGATGGCCCATCCACCAGAGAGAGGATTTGAGCCCTAGAACACATCAGACAGAGAAAAACAGACATGTCATGCTGAGAGCAAGTCACATTTCTGAATATCCCACTGTTTCAGCATCACATGCCATCATGATTAATAACCTGAGGGGGAGAGTGGATATGAGGGAGAGATATGCTGGAATATATTCAGGATGCAATGCTGGATTAGTCCAAAAGGCATTTCATTAACAGTGACACTGCACTCCCTGATCCGTGTGTGGAATACTAAATTGGCCTTGCTCTCTGGGAGAATAGTGGGGTAAACTTCCTGTGCCTGTGGGCTGTGCCTCAGGTGAACCACCTCTGGCTGCTTGTAGCATAGAGCCCCGAGTGCCCAACACACTCCACTGCCTCCCGCCCATGTCACACATAGTTGATCTCAACAGCTTCTCACAGCTGGATTCACTCATGTTGACAATTCACAATTGACTAGATTCACTCATTCCTTTTCAGGATTGTACTTATAGTAATAAATAATGATTATGGTATCACCTAAAAGAGAGATGTCGCTCATCTGGAAAATGTACAAAGCAAGTCTTCGCTGTGATGTGCAAATTCACCTTGTTCTAAATATCATGGTTATCATGGTTCTGTGGACCAAATTCACCCTGTTCTAAATATCATGGTTATCATGGTTCGGTGGACCAAAATCACCTTGTTCTAAATATCATGGTTATCATGGTTCTGTGGACCAAATTCACCCTGTTCTAAATATCATGGTTATCATGGTTCGGTGGACCAAAATCACCTTGTTCTAAATATCATGGTTATCATGGTTCGGTGGACCAAAATCACCTTGTTCTAAATATCATGGTTATCATGGTTCGGTGGACCAAAATCACCTTGTTCTAAATATCATGGTTATCATGGTTCGGTGGACCAAAATCACCTTGTTCTAAATATCATGGTTATCATGGTTCGGTGGACCAAAATCACACTTGGACCATAAATCACACTTTAGATGGCTTATGCAGACTTCTGCATCTCTCTCTAATCACACTTTAGTGTGTTCAGTATGCTGGTGAGTTTGTCTTAAAAACAATTAGCTACAGACTTTCATAATAACCTCTGACCAAGCTGGTGAATATTGTTTTGGTCCTAGATGGAATGAATTAAGCTTTGTGCGCTGAGGGAGAGGATGGCAGGATGAGATAATGTATTTTGTGTGATATGGGCCATTGACTACTTTTCCATAGCACAGGAACAATAATGAGGAAAAATACAGAATATCTGTGGATCCATTCACAATGGTGATTGTTTGTGGGTATTAAATTGTGCGTACATCTCTGAATGCTCGGGTAAAAAAACGAAAGTCATTGTCAAAACATTTGTTAGCAAATTGCTTTTTTTTTGCCATTGTGCAGAGTTTTATGGATTCTGTGTTTTTGAAATTGAAAAAAAAGAAATATATTTTTCTGAGTTGCCTGGTGGTCCTCAACATGCTTACTCCAGGGAATACATTTCTTAAGATATCTAAAGGGGTGATTGTGTTTTCTTTGCTGTAACTGAAAGATGAGGGAAGACAAGTATTGTTGTTATCGAGAGTTGTTCCGTTACAGGCATGAATGTGGGCTTGAATTTTGAATGAAAGACCTGGTTTCAAGTCAGCATTGTCTTTGAAGTGAAGCAGTCTCTGGTCAATTTCTGCTTCCTTCGATGAAATGTTGAAATGAGCTATGAATGATTGAATGGCCATTTTCAGTAGGCCCTTATTTCTTCTGAAATCCCACTGCCTTTGTATATTTTGTCAATGCATTTTATACAGCTGTGCATGAAGGTTGGATAGAGGAAATATTGCTGCAGCTAAAGCCCTTCGTGTAAGTTTGTGTGTGCATCTATGTATATGGCTGTGGCCAAGGATATGGTGAGTGTTAAGGGCTCTATTCAATCAGTAACCCAGTAACCTTTTAAAGCACGATTGACAATTAAAGGCAATGCTCCCGCGGTCACGGAGACTGCTTTCACTGTAAATTATGCAAATGTCGGTTCAATCAGAAATTATCTTTACATTTTACACGGATCGTCTGCGATACTTTGGCGATATGGATTGAATCTATCAATCTAATTGAAGTCTATGGTTACCGTTAGTTATCTCCACTCCACCATATAAGGCAGGTGACCTTTGAAATTACATTGTCACTGTATTTTTAAACTCTGCATGTATCTCTTGATTGACAGCACCACCAGTTGTTGTAGGTAGGTGTGAAACCTCTGCTGTGTCCTCAGTATTCCCGTACTGTCATCCTACAATGACTGATGTATTTCTCAGCTTCTTAAGCGTGTTACTCAATACAGTTTGCTCTAAGGAAGTTATTGATTTCAGGGTGTCCAATCTTTCAGGGTGATAAGATTAATGAATGATGAGCAGACAGCTGCATGCTTTTTGATCTAGGGCAAAGCTGTTGTTCCGTGAGCTTTATGAACCCTCTTAGTAGTAGATAATACAAGAAAGAAGAAACACAATGACAGTATTTTCTGTGTTAGTTGCTCTGTGGCCCTTACCTGGATTCTATATACTGTACATATTTTGGAGTGGTAGACTACAGAAAGCCCATGGGACCATTTCTAATTACAGCTACTATAATCACTTCAAGTCTAGAGGGCCTGCAGGTACAGGCATCTCAATATCAAATGATTTCTGGGTAGCAATGAAGTACCTTACTGTGATTGTTTTCAATTAAAATGACCAAAATAAATAAAAATAGCTTCTTAGCAAAGAGCAATTTCTCAAGCAATAATGTTTCTAGGACGGTCTGGGAGTGGTCTGAGTGAGGAAAACTGAAAACTAGTTGCTTTTGGCAGAGCGGTTTGGAACTCTCTTTCTTATTGGTCTATTATCTCATTCACCACTCCATCACACAGGCAGAAATTTCAGGCAGTCTTTTCAAACAGCTCTTACACTAAAAGAGCATTATCATAATTTTCACAAATGCACAGTATTATTCTAACCTTATAGTGTGGAAATACAGTGAGTGTACAAAACATTAGGAACACCTTCCTAATATTGAGTTGCACCCCTTTTTGCCCTCAGAACAGCATCAATCTGTCTGGGCATGGACTTCACGAGGTGTCAAAAGCATTCCACAGGGATGCTGGCCCATGTTGACTCCAATGCTTCCCACAGTTGTGTCAAGTTGGCTGGATGTCCTTTGGCATTCTTGATACACACAGAAAACTGTTGAGCGTGAAAACCCCAGCAGCGTTCCAGTTCTTAACACACTCAAACCGGTGCGCCTGGCAACTACTACCATACCCCATTCAAAGGCACTTAAATCTATTGTCTTGCCTATTCACCCTCTGAATGGTACACGTACACAATCCATGACTCAATTGTCTCAAGGCTTAAAAATCCTTCTTTAACATGTCTCCTCCTGGTGTCCACATCACCAACTAACTATCATGGTCCAAACACACTAAGACAATCACGAAGAGGGCACGACAAAGCCTATTCCCCCTCAGGAGACTGAAAAGACTTGGCATGGGTCCTCAGATCCTCAAAAAGTTATACAGCTGCACCATCGAGAGCAGGGTGCATCACTGCCTGGTATGGCAACTGCTTGGGCCTTTGACTGCAAGGCACTACAGAGGGTAGTGTGTATGGCCAGTAGATCCAGTACTGGGGCCAAGCTTTCTGCCATCCAGGACCTCTATACCAGGAGGTGTCAGAGGAAGGCCCTAAAAATTGTCAGACTCCAGCCACGCTAGTTATAGACTGTTCTCTCTGCTACCGCAACGCAAGCGGTACCGGAGCGCCAAGTCTAGGTCCAAATGGCTTCTTAACAGCTTCTACCCCATAAGCCATAAGAATCCTGAACAGCTAATCAAAGGGCTACCCAGACCCCTCTTTTACGCTGCTGCTACTCTCAGTTTATTATCTATGCATTGTCACTTTAACTCTACATATGACCTCAATAACCTCGACAAACCGGTGCCCCTGCACATTGACTCTGTACTGGTACCCCCCTGTGTATAGCCTCACTACTGCTGTTGTTATTTATTGCTGCTGTTTAAGTATTTGTTACTTTTTTTTTTTTTGCTTATCTATTTTTTACTTAACACGTTTTTCTTCTTAACTTCTTAAAGCATTGTTGGTAAAGTAAGCATTTCACTGTACCTGTTGTATTTTGTGCATGTGACAAATACCATTTGATTTGATTCTAAGCTTCCGAAACAATACTTGATATATATTTCATATGTAAGCAGACATTTGATTGGTTAAGGTAATTGCAATGTCAATGACTTTACCTAATGCAAAGACACTTGTTTTTAGAATAAAATAGTTTTTTTTGACCTACTTGTTTCATTAAATTGAGGTCAAGCATGATCTGTATAGCAGATCAGCCACAAATGGAGGCTTGGTGTAGACATGGGCAGGCACTTTAATGTGTAAGTATGGCAGCGCACAACCTTCCCTTAATATATAAGCTCATAAACAGCTTGATAAGAACTCAATAAAGATAAAGTAAATTTGAATCTGTGAATGACAAAAAGGATATTGGCAAAACACATTCTCCAGACAAATCAAAACAGAAATATGCAATCACAGCCCACCCTTCTGTTTCCTCCTTATCTGCACTTCTTCAATAACAGCTTTGCAGCCATATTCACAGATGAAGCAGTCAGTTTACTTTGGTGGAGGAACGCACACTGTTTTTCAGTCCTGGTCCCGGAAGGTCATTTGGTTAACGCACATTTGAGTCTTCATGGGCTCTTAACTAGTTTTTAATCAGCAATTATTAGCGAGCTGGAAGGGTGTGCAGGCGCGCGTCTCCCTGGCCGCGGGAGAGTGCCCATCAATATGTCACGTCAATTACCACACCACAGGGTTGGCACATCAGGAGGGAGCAAGAGGGGGAGGGGACAGCCACCTGAGTGCCTCAACTAAAATCCATACAGACACACGTTTCTCCACTGCACACATTACAGGGACTGATTGACTCCATTAAGTTTTATTGTAAAAAAAGAAAATGAGAACAGCTTTCCTTATCTTTCGCAATGATTTGGAAAAGGTAACCGTTAGTACGTGCACATACAGTAAGCATTTCTCTTTCTATCGTCAAAAGAATTGCTGTGAATACAAAAGCAGAATGATACTCAAGTGTAGTATGAGCACCACCTCAATGCTTTCCAACCTTTCATTTCTGTCTCATTTAAAAGGCATAAACACGGTTTGCCAATTTACCCTGATGTGTTCTAAACATAGCTCTGTCACTTTCACCCATATCTAACATATCTGTAATTGGCAATTAGGCATAGCCGGCGTCTCAGACTGGCTCTTAATTGCTGTTAATGAGGGCTGAGGAGCCCCAAGGTCTGTGCAGTGTCCTCCACTCCTCACTGTGGCTGAGGGCCCAGGCAAACTAACTAAGAGTAACAGAGTTGCTTAGAGAGCCAGGCAGTACTGCAAATCATGAATATGCATGATAGCCATGCAGGCCGGGAGCTAGCTATCTCCTGCTTCTCCGACAGATTCAGACGAATGTCCAGCAACCAGGCTACCCTCCTCTTCAGTTGCCGCTACTTCACTCCACATTCTGGCCAGAACGTGAGCATTGCTTGCTTCGCTTATTATCCATGCAGCAATGTCGTAGTGATAGTCTCTGCAACCCAGTGTGTGTCTGTACAGCACAGTATGTGTTGTAAAGAGCTGTCACATTAGGCCTAGTGGTGGTGGTTCAATGCATTGAGAAGTCACAGGGAGCCTCTTCCTATGAGGCACTGTCAAACTGCTGTATGCAGATGAGTCCACTACTGTCTGTTTAGAAAAACAGTATGGGATGGATTGTTTGTTTCTCTCTTCATAATTGGCCTCCACAAATAATAGGTATACTTCTTTTGGAAGTTCCAGCTGTTTTATTTGGAATGAAAATTGTAAATGCAACATAAAGTTCTCAGAAGTAAAGAAGTTAGAAAGACCCGTGCATGATTTAGACAGAAAGGCAAAGGTTCTAAGGCAGACTCCAAAGGGTAGTGAATAACCTTGATCTTAGACAGAAAGGCAAAGGTTCTAAGGCAGACTCCAAAGGGTAGTGAATAACCTTGATCTTAGACAGAAAGGCAAAGGTTCTAAGGCAGACTCCAAAGGGTAGTGAATAACCTTGATCTTAGACAGAAAGGCAAAGGTTCTAAGGCAGACTCCAAAGGGTAGTGAATAACCTTGATCTTAGACAGAAAGGCAAAGGTTCTAAGGCAGACTCCAAAGGGTAGTGAATAACCTTGACCTTAGACAGACTCATACATTGAGCCCATCATCTTGTCCAAATGAATGATTAAGTTGTCTGCAACACCACAAGTGTACCTGACTGACATCTATAGTTGATAATGATAAGCCATTTTTGTCAGGGCAGACCCTGAAAGACAACACTTGAATAAAAAAGATATGACAGCATAAACACAATTCTATCAATATATGATTGAAATGTATTTTTTTCCACCATGTATATGAAAAGTGAGTATAATTGTGTAAATATAAATGATCAGTGTGACAAATCCCTGAGATATTGTCTACTACTCTAAAGGTAGTGTAAGGATGCCGTTACACCACGTTAGTACATGCAGTAATGCAGTGGATGCAGTAAAGAGTGAACGCGATGAGAACGGAACTGAACTCTCTGAAGAGTTCTCCAAAAGAAGACACCAATGTTCTGCCTCATAATAAAAAGGGAGAGTCATGGATAAAGGAAGCTCTAGAATGAGGGATAGAGTTCGAAAAAATGGTATATCATCAGGAACTATACTGAACAAAAATATAAATGCAAGATGGAACAATTACAAAGATTTACAGTTCATATAAGGAAACCAGTCAATTGAAATAAATACATTATGCCCTAATCTATGGATTTCACATGACGATCCCGCAGGTGAAGAAGCCGCATGTGGAGGACCTGGGTTGGCGTGGTTACATGTGGTCTGCGGTTGTGAGGCTGGTTGGACGTACTGCCAAATTCGTTAAAAGTTGAGACATCTTTGGCATTGTGTTGTGTGAGGATTCCGTTACAACACACTGCACACTTTTATTGTCCCCAGCACCTGTGTAATGATCATGCTGTTTAATAATCCTGTCAGGTGGATGGGTTATCTTGGTAATGAAGAAATGCTTACTAACAGGGATGTAAACACATTTGTGCACAACATTTGAGAGAAAGAAGCTTTTTGTGCATCTGGAAAATTTCTGAGATCTTTTATTTCAGTTCAGGTAACATGGGACCAACCAACACTTTACTACGTTGCATTTCTATTTTTGTTCAGTGTTACAACGGCTGGTATCACAAGGATTTACTAAACGACATAAACCCTGCAAATACATCCTGGTATTTCATATAAAAGCAGAATTCTTACCTTTATTAACTTTCTACACAATTGCTTTTCTTAACACAACCCCCTTTCCAACATTTCTATCCTTCACAGTGAAGTGAATTGTCAGACTAAATGCAGCAGATAAGGCCAGAGTACCTGTGTGTAGGTAAACTATAGCAGATCAGTGTTATGGACATTTCTCTATGGACTGGCCAGAGGGGGCTTACCACTGTCCAGCGAAGGCAATGCCCTTTCCAAAGTATTTCTACAATTTAGGACCACTACAAAGAGTCTGTTTAGACAGCTGCAACACTAAGGGAAGGAGGGAGGGAGAGAGAGAAGGCAGTACTGACTTCATCACATTCATAATAGGCCTAACCCTCATTTCTCTAATCCTCTGGAGCAATTTGAAACATGAAAATGAGACACGGTCTCAAATGGAAGGAGAACAAAAGGAAGCAGTTCTGCTGATGGCACACGTTTGCAATTCTCCATCTCAGGTAAAACAAAAGTGATTATGTTTTGACAATCGTATTAAAAAGTTTACCTTCATTACAGTGTGTGTGTGGGATGGCTACTGAGTGACTCGTCTCCGCTGCGAGGCTGCAAAACAACTGTCAGTCTCTGTAAGCATCAGGAAATGCACTGAATACATTTTCTTTGCTCATCATTCTATTGTACAGATGTACGATCTTAATTTGATCACCCTGTTGCAGGAGAGCTGTTCTGCAATGTAGGACATTTAAAACTTGTAGTGTATTTCAAATCAAATTTTATAGGTCACATACACATGGTTAGCAGATGTTATTGTGAGTGTAGCGAAATGCTTGTGCTTCTAGTTCCAAGAGGGCAGCAATATCTAACAAGTAATATCTAACAATTCCACAACAAATACCCAATACACACAAATCTAAGTAAGGGAATGGAATAAGAATATATAAATATAAATATATGGATGAGCAATGACAGACCGTATAGGCTAAGATGCAATAGATAGTATAGAATACAGTATATACATATGAGATGAGTAATGCAAGATATGTAAACATTATTAAAGTGGCATTATCAAAGTGACTAGTGTTACATTTCTTAAAGTGGCCAATCATTTCAAGTCTGTATGTAGGAAGCAGCCTCTCTGTGCTAGTGATGGCTGTTTCAGTTTGATAGCCTTTGAGGTTTAAAAAGACTTCTGATGTTTGTAGTTTACACTTTTTTTCCCACAAATTTGAGACTTGATTTTCCCTTGTGAAAAATATCAACCCCTACAAAAATGTCCATTAATTATAATCCACATTTCCTGTTGCTACAGGATCATTTTCCTGCTGTAGCAAACTGGCTCAAATGAAGATCCTACATCGGTACCATACTCTAAACAGGCTTTCCATTGGACTGCATCTCTGGGTAAACCCGAAGTAGAATATGGCCCATAAACATATTGAGTGTCATAGTGAGACTAATAGAAGTGATGTTGCATTGCATAAAATTAACTAAGCACCAAATTATCCAAGGGGTGTTTAGTGTTTGGAGTCATTAAGCGCGCTGACCTTATGAGCGAGTTGCCTTTGAGAACCATAAAGCTGCAATATACAAGATATGAAATATACGCTGAGTAAGCTCCACTACACACTATCCATCAATATTGTGCTTTCACCAAATGGGCTGTTTTCACCTTGTCTCAAGTAAGGCTCAGAGCCCTGGCTTGATCTTCAGAAGAGATCTCTGTGTTGGGTGTGGTGGGGTGATATAATTACTGGCTAAGACAATAATGTTTTCCCTTGGCCTGAATGGCAGAGTGCAAAAATGGAATTAAACACCTTTGAATATTTTAATAAGCAGGCAGTGAACCTGGCGGCACCTCTAATAAAATGTGGTTAGTGTGATTAATACATCTAGACACCGTCACAGAGAGAGAGAAGCTGCCTCAGACCCAGACCTGCAGAGTTAGGTAAGCCTCCGTACATGGCTAGGTGTCCAGTCTCTCTGACCTAGAGATCGCAACAAGAGGGACTGTGCGTTTAAGGGGTTAGAGTTCAGTGTAGATGTGTTTTCAAGAGACCACTCTGGAAAACAGTGGGTGTTAAGTGGAAGGACAATAGCCTCACTATGCGTGTAGTCATAGAAGACTGCCCACTATTTTTATTCATGTTACTACAGATTGGAGTAAGAACCAACCGTGTAATCTGATCCACACACGTTAAGACCATCCAAAAGAAACCAGCGGATGGCTCACTCATTGGTTAAAGGCACAGTGCAGTCAAAAACATGATTTCCCTTTTAGAAATATTTCCACACTATGGGGTTGGAATAATACTGTGCAATTGTGAAAATGATGATAATGCCCTTGTAGTGTAAGAGCTGTTTGAAAAGACCGCTTCACATTTCAGCCTGTTTTGGTGGGATAGATGTGGAAAAGAGGTCAATCAAACTCGACTAAAACAACGGAATTGCCATGGAAACATGTCCTCATTGCCCATCAGCAAAATGATCGTACATTTAGGATATTGTTTAAATGTGTATTTTACACGATATTGAGGTAAAATACTGTTTGTATAGATGTCAACCCCAACACATGTTCATTTCATCATTCCCAACCATCTACATTACAGGTATAACTTACTTTGACTACCACCACCGATTTCTGTATGCTAGCTATACTAACCATCTTATATAAATGGAAAATAGCATTTAGCAGAGTCACTTCTAAACCTGAAAGGGATAACTTTTAAATGTTATGCAGTGAAAACAGTATTCAGAAATTATTCAGACCCCTTGACTTTTTCCACATTTTGTTACAGCCTTATTCTCTAAAATGGATTAAATACAAATTTGTCCTCATCAATCGGCACCCATTACCCCACAAAGCGAAAACAGATTTTTTGATATTTTTGCAAATGTATGAAATATAAAAACTATATATTATATATAGATTATATATAGGTATAAAAAATAACTTATTTACGTAAGTATTCAGACCCTTTGCTATGAGACTCGAAATTGAGCTCAGATGCATCCTGTTTCCATTGATGATCCTTGAGATGTTTCTACAACTTGATTGGAGCCCACCTGTGTTAAATACAATTCTATGTAACGTCCCCCAGTTGACAGTGCATGTCAGAGCATAAACCAAGCCATGGGGTCGAAGGAATTATCGATAGAGCTCCGAGACAAGATTGTGTCGAGGCACAGATCTGGGGACCGGTTCCAAAACATTTCTGCAGCATTGAAGGTCCCCAATAACACAGTGGCCTCCATCATTCTTAAATGGAAGAAGTTTGGAACCACCAAGACTCTTCCTAGAGCTGACCGCCCAGAGAAACTGAGCAATCGGGGGAGAAGGGCCTTGGTCAGGGAGGTCACCAAGAACCTGATGGTCACTCTGACAATGGTCTAGAGTTCCTCTATGGAGATGGGAGCACCTACCAGAAGGATAACCATCTCTGCAGAACTCCACCAATCAGGTCTTTATGGCACAGTGGCCAGACGGAAGCCACTCCTCAGTAAAAGACACATGACAGCCCACTTGGAGTTTGCCAAAAGGCACCTAAAGGAATCTCAGACCATGAGAAGCAAGATTCTCTGGTCTGATGAAACCAAGATTGAACTATTTGGCCTGAATGCCAAACATCCTTTGTTGAAGAATCCTGGCATGATCTCTACGGTGAAGCCTGGTGGTGGCAGCATCATGCTGTGTGGATGTTTTTCAGCGGCAGGGACTGGGAGGCTAGTCAAGATCGAGGGAAAGTTGAAGGGAGCAAAGTACAGAGGTCCTTGATAAAAACCTGCTGCTCCAGAGCACTCAGGACCTCAAACTGGGGTGAAGTTTCACCTTCCAACAGGACAACGACCCTAAGCATACAGTGAATACAACGCAGGAGTGGCTTCAGGACAAGTCTCTGAATGTCCTTGAGTGGCCCAGCCAGAGTCTGGACATGAACCCTATCTAACATCTCTGGAGAGACCTGAAAATAGCTGTGCAGCGGCGCTCTGCGTCCAACCTAACAGAGCTTGAGAGGATCTGCAGAGAAGAATTGGAGAAACCCTCCCAAATACAGCTGTGCCAAGCTTATAGCATCATACCCAATAACTAATTGTTTCCAAAGGTGCTTCAACAAAGTACTGTTTAAAGGGTCTGTAAATGTGATATTTCATTTGTAAAAAAATTTTGATTTCATATATTTGCTCAAATTTCTAAAAACCAGTTTTTGCTTTGTCATTATGGGGTATTGTGTGTAGATTGAGGAGGGAAAAAACAACTTAATCAATTTTAGAATAAGGCTGTAACGTAACAAAATGTGTAAAAAGTCAAGGGTTCTGAATACTTTCGGAATGAACTGTATATCCAAATTGGACTTTAGTAAACACATTGTGGGCCTTCAATACATAAATCATGACAGATTATTACAAATATCCACTTTGTGAGATCAGATTTGTTGAATGTGTTCAAATCCGGTCAATGGAATGTGTGCTTCCATTGACTCCTTTACCGCATCTCTGGAGTTTTGGCCTGCCTGGTGACATCACCAGGCAGTACATGAGTAAATAGACCAATAGGAAAGAGAGTTCCAAACCTCTTTCAGCTAGTTTTCGATTCTCCCCTCCCCACTCAGACCACTCGCAGACCATCCTAGCAAAATCCTTGCTTGAGAAATTGCTCTTTGCTATTTTTGTTTATTTTTGACCATTTTAATTGAAAACAATCACAGTAAGGTTCTTAATGATTTGATATTGAGATAAAAACAGCAGCATTGGACCTTTAACAGTCATCCATGATGTATTACTACCTATGCAAGACCACTGAACATGGTCCAGTTCCAATTTAGAAAAAAATGCACTGCCAAAAGAGCACACTAGCATGAGAGAAAGAAGTTGATGTCCATTGATGGATATCCATGGTCATACTTATTATTATGCAAAACTATTCAAATGTAGCTGTAGTAAAATAGTAATAAAATACTGTGGACAAAAATAGTTTTGTCTGATTCTGTACAAAACTAGGCAAACATGTACATGCATGATTGTATAATTCCTTAAATGCTGCATTTAATATGAGAATGTTGAAATGATTCGAATATTGAGAGAACATCAAATTTAATAGGACAGACAAAATGAATAATACAATGTTATTACAACAGTTAAGCAAATCAAAAATAATAATGAAAACAAGGAATAAAACAGTATATTTTTTTTATTTTCTCTTATCCAGACAGACACATCGATTTCTGGACCATAGTAGAGGATGGAAACCTTTCACAAACATTTTTTTCATCATTATTATTATTTGAAAATACAAATATAAAATTATACTTTCCACATCTGAGATGTGAGAGACCCCCATCCATTTGAGTTTATGTTACAACAGGGCTTGAGCAAAGCCCTACAAGAAGACCTGAAAGATGCTTTCAGACGTCAGGCAGTTCTGTCAGTCTCTCGCCGTAAAAAGTATGTTAACGTTAAAAAATGGGCAAGTGTTAGGAATGGGCAAGGCAAATCAGGAGCAGACAGCAAATTAGTGAGGATAGCTCAGTGGAAGGCTGCTCCTCCACACTGGAAAACAGTGGGTGTTACGTGGCAGGACAATAGCCTCATTATGCTGTGGAGTCATAGAAGACTGCTCACTTTTCCTCATCATTCCTTACTACAGATTAGAATAACAACCGTGCACTCTGATCCACACACGTTAAGAGTATCCAAAATATACCAGAGGATGTTTCACTTATTGGTTAACAGTCATTCATAATGTATTACCTATGCAAGACCACTGAACAAGGTCTATTTTGAATTTTGAAGACAATGCAATGCCAACTGAGCACACTAGCTCACCATAACGTTGACTCTTTTGACAGCGAGGGATGAAAACAGTGTTGGCTACTAAGTTATACAAACCCAAGGGAGATAGGGCTTTGCTGTGTCTAGAATACAGAGGGATCACTATTCTCATCTAGTCAAACATGTTCACATGAGGGATATACAGGTCAGACACATAACATAACATGTATGTACTGTACACAGACTAATGAACATGGGGGAGATGGTGATTCATGGATGATGGCATGAAATGATTGGCCATTGCCTAGCACTTGCCTCAAGATTCAAGTTTAAATGAACAAGGTCGAACACAAATATCAACACCTTCCAGGTCGTTTTTTAACATTATTTTAGATTTTTTTCTCTCAAACCAACATTTTTTCCAATGGATTTGTTTTAGTATAGTAAGATGTGTAACATTCATCAGCTGTAAACTGCTGTCAATGAAAAAGACAATGACAGCAACAGAGGCATGCTACCTTAAAGTCCAAGCTAATATTGAACACAGATCAAAGGGGAATGAGCTATTTAAATGGGATGGCCAGCCTTTACTTTAATCAAAGGAGTTGTCTACTATAGACTAAGATCCTCAAGGCATTGTAATGATATCATAGGCTATAGTAAGTATATGCTACTCATATCTATTCAATCCAACTGCTAAAGACCTTTGTGCTGATTTCATCCTGCCAGTTCCACATACATTTCATTTCTTTGTGAACATGTTGTTATGGACAGTACATCTATGAACTGATTCCTCTAAGAACTACTATTTTATTATCAACTCCTGTATAAGTCTAATTGAATTCACCCATAATATTTGACTTTCTAACTAACTAACTAAATCCTTGACAAAGGTCGAAATATATACATATATTCAAGTGCTGCAAACTATTACGAGTGAGAAATACATGGATATCTAAGCTTACATACCCCAATTGTAACCCCCCCCCCTGCTATAGACATTACAGTTTTACTGACCAACTGAACTACTGTTTGAAGACATTCAACAACAGGTGAACTAATTGAAGACAATCTTCAGGAGTATCTTAAGTTTATGCCGTGTCGACCACCTTCATCAGGTATGAAACAATCATTAGAAAGATTCATTCTGTGTCATCTTTGCTCCAAGTATGTAATGGCATCTAAAAGCTAGATGACTTCCAATTCTTTCCAGAGGTTGTGACGTAATAAGCATGTCTGTCGAGATCTGTGAGAACAACATTAACAGACAACATACACCTAACTTTGATTAGAATAAAGCGCTGGTTTTCAGGGACTAAAAAAAGTATTCACAAAAAAAAGAATGTTTTTATGAGTAAAATGAAAGGCAGAAACATTTCAAAAACAGAGTGGTAATCCAAAAATAGCAGAGCCATACAGGCATCTGGGATATAGTGTAAAAACATTAAAAGATATTACAGTTCATTATTATTAGTAGTGTTATGATTATTAATATTATTATTATTATTGTAGTAATCATCATTAATATGTTAGAACTTTCTAAAAAATATGTTTTTTTGTTGTTGCTTTCACATAAAATCTTTTTCCTAATTATAGCTTGTGTCCCTGTTAAAAAGTCATCCAAAATAAACATTTAGCATATCTAGCGTTAACATTTAAGGTAGTATGACACACCCCTTTTAAACATTCAAGGGAGGGGATCCAAATAATGCCTTGTTTAAAATTCCATCTTACAGCAATTTGATTCTCTATAATTCTTCTGTGAGAGCTTTGGTTAGTTGAAACCATGTGAGATCAGTAAAGCGCACACACACACACACACACACACACACACACACACACACACACACACACACACACACACACACACACACACACACACACACACACACACACACACACACACACACACACACACACACACACACACACACACACACACACACACACACACACACACACACAAAAAGACATACGAGGAACAAATTACATGGAACTGCTATTAAAATAACTGTTTGCAAATTTATGTCAAACTTTTGATAATAAGAGAAAGTTCTATCCTTACTGGTCATAAATCCACTAATAACTACAAGTATTATCTTAATTACATAACATCTACGACTAATTACAAGGAGATAGAGGAGAGTAAGAGAGCGAGAGAGTGGGGAAGAGAATGTGACAGAGAAAGGAGAGGAAAAAGCCAGAAAAAGAGAGAACGACAAAGAAGAGCATAGACCACTACACTGGTATCAAAGACAGCACTCTGTTACAAGTTCATTTTTGTTTGTTTTTTTGTGTGATTTTTTTTTACACACTATTGAAATACATGGATGATCAACAAAAGATTGTATGTGGTGACAGGGAAGGGAATGGAAAGAGAGAAATCGATGGATGCACAGTACATTTTAATAATATCATATTACAATTAGTAACCACAAAAATATCAATAAAATCCCCTGATTCAAAATTGAAATCAGTGAAGAAGCATCTTTTTCTTTAAAAAAAAAGTTTTGTATTTCTTTTTTTCCTTTTACATTTGAACATTACAATGGTTCTCTTCCGTTTTCTCATTTCAATTATTACTTGATCATATCTCCACATCACTCAAAAGCATCCAGCATTTTCCTTCACCTGGTTGTTCTGAACCAAAGAGATAATGAAATGAAACGTCAGGTGAAATGAATTGTCAAACATATTTGCAGCAGGAAAAGTACATCAGAATATACACCACTCATTCCATCGTCATGTTTACAAATCGTACTGCACTTTAAAGCATGTCGTTAAATGTCTCTATAATTGAGCAAAACCTGTCCCTACACATACGGTGTAAGAAATTAGCGCAGCAGCTATGGTTACCAGGATGAATAATTTATTCAGTGTCTTCTATTGGCTGGATGTAAAATAGCATCAATATTTTAGATTAGAAGTTGGCGTACACAATACAGTGAAATCCAAAGACATGACCACAACACATTGGTAGTAATTCATCAGTTAATTGCTATTTGCCAAGCTGTTTGTGTATGCCTATTCTAGAGAGGAGCAACATCCAATACTCCTTCATACTTCACCCCAGAGACAGGACCATTTTAAATAGCCAACATATACATGTGCAAATGGGAAATGGCCTGTTCTTTCTTTACTGCTCACAGTGCAATGATTTAGACATTTTCTTTTCTCTCCATTCAATGTTTGAATCTATTTGCCACTAAAATAAATTCAACCTCTCAACGATTCCAAGGTATAACTCACAGGGCTGAGGTATGGTATCAAATTGTTTTCCTTCCCAATTCATTGAAAAGAGAACTGATGGAGTCCCAAACGTAAGAGGAGCAAGCAGGAGGGAACCAACAACAACAACAACACAACAAACAACAAGCTGAGCTTTTCTCTCAGGAGTATAAAAGTGTCTGGATGCGCAGAGTACTGTAAAATGCTTAGGCTCCAGTTCTACTCTTCAACACTAAGTACAGTGTGCTTTGGATTAAATGATCACTCAAATAACATTGATCTCTTAAATAACACTTGGTTAGACAAAGGATACCGATGATCTTTTATCCATTTTAAAACTGTGCGCTGAACTCACCACTTGTAAATGCACTGGTTTGACACTTGTAAAGTTATTCAGCTTGAGTATTTCCAGAGCAAGCCATCAGTGTTGAAATGTGTTGTGTCCATCACTGGGGTTAGTCACTGTCTCTGAGCAGCAAAGGATAATAGTATTTCTTTAGAGCTTTTTTTCCTATTCACACGCTAGAACATTTCTTTGACACACCATCACAAAAATATGCTATTCTCTCATCGAGTTGGTTATATGCAATGACTGGAATAGTATTTACAGTTACATTTATTTTTCTTAAGTCTTTGAATTCACAATGTATTTATATGAAATGTTTTATAGTATACATATTTTTTTCTAAACAACAAAAACAACACTTGTAAAAAAGGACCATAAAAATATTGGAGTCCTCTTTGTATTGCCCAAAAATAGGTAATTATGGTTAACAATGAGACATCACAATAATTAAAAACAGCTACTAAGATTTATTAGTTAGTTACCCTCTCGAATTTTCATTTGAAATGAAATTGATGTTTTTTTCCAAGACTTTCCACTTTGGATTTCTTTTATGTGCAAAAAGACACCTAAAGCGCTGATCTTTTTTGATTAAACGAATTGGTACCAAATGTGAACACATTGCTTCGTACATTCTCGACTATGACCCCCGAAAGAGAGAAGCATATCCATTTACATACATACACTACAAGAGAAAATCAAAAAATGACACAAGTAATTAGGATCAAACCAAAATGCCTCTCTGTAAAGCTAATCAAACAACTAATAAAAGGAAGGGAAAAAAGTGAATGAAATCATCAAGAAATGTCATAACAAACCAGGTTGTCAGGTTACAGGTTTGGATTATGGTACAGCAGTTTTCTTTCCTTTCTGAGATGATGTTTTTGATGTGGTTCCACCATTTCTCCTGGGTGATGCTGTAGTGCTTGAAGTTGGATGACATCACCTGTACACAGAGCCAATTAGAAGGTTCGGTCTGTCTTCCCTGGACCACCAGATAGACTCTGCTGAATAACACAGATGCAGTGGAACAATTAGGAGCATGTGCATTTCAATAGCACACAACATGAGCACCTAAGCTTCACCATAACCTAGCATACTAAGAAAACAACATGAGCCTCGTATAACAGTACGTTGTTTGCTACTATACTAACACTATGAGTGAGTCAGTGAGGCATGTACATTATATACACACAACCACACCCGCACGAGAGACCACAACTGCATTCCACTATAGTGAGGTCATCACAAGCAAAGCTATCAGGAACTCATTCTCCCAGAATTCCAGTTTACACAGATTGCATCTATTACTGTTGCTTTCTCTTGCCTCATGCACTTTGAACAGCATCAGTGTTAAGGAGGGTGCTAATTGAGTGTGTTCAATTATATTAGTGAGTTTCATAACTGGAACATTGGCTATTACCTTCAGATGACTCCCTAACCAACAACGTCAACCACAGGCAATAGGAATTACACTGAATTTGACATGTCATATGCTTGCTTTATTTGACACATTGGCCTGAGTGATGCATTGCATGTAGACAGACCAGGCTTCAAAAGTGTTACGTCCCTAACATGTTTTGGAATATTTTGGGGGGCAGTAAGGACAAAATACTATTTGTAAAATACATGTTTCCATTCCAGATTACAAACTGTACTGTACAGTAAAAGTGAACGGAGAACAAACCCAATCATCTGCCATTAATGCAAACTAGAGAAAGCAACAGTACACAGTCAATTCATCCAAGAACTTCATTATTGTTATTCCATTTATGTAGGTCTATAGGATTAGTGTACACAGTCAATTCATCCAGGAACTTCATTATTGTTATTCCATTTATGTAGAGGCCTATAGGATTAGTGTACACAGTCAATTCATCCAAGAACTTCATTATTGTTATTCCATTTATGTAGGTCTATAGGATTAGTGTACACAGTCAATTCATCCAGGAACTTCATTATTGTTATTCCATTTATGTAGGTCTATAGGATTAGTGTACACAGTCAATTCATCCAAGAACTTCATTATTGTTATTCCATTTATGTAGGTCTATAGGATTAGTGTACACAGTCAATTCATCCAAGAACTTCATTATTGTTATTCCATTTATGTAGGCCTATAGGATTAGTGTACACAGTCAATTCATCCAAGAACTTCATTATTGTTATTCCATTTATGTAGGTCTATAGGATTAGTGTACACAGTCAATTCATCCAAGAACTTCATTATTGTTATTCCATTTATGAAGGTCTATAGGATTAGTGTACACAGTCAATTCATCCAAGAACTTCATTATTGTTATTCCATTTATGTAGGTCTATAGGATTAGTGTACACAGTCAATTCATCCAAGAACTTCATTATTGTTATTCCATTTATGTAGGCCTATAGGATTAGTGTACACAGTCAATTCATCCAAGAACTTCATTATTGTTATTCCATTTATGTAGGTCTATAGGATTAGTGTACACAGTCAATTCATCCAAGAACTTCATTATTGTTATTCCATTTATGTAGGTCTATAGGATTAGTGTACACAGTCAATTCATCCAAGAACTTCATTATTGTTATTCCATTTATGTAGGTCTATAGGATTAGTGTACACAGTCAATTCATCCAAGAACTTCATTATTGTTATTCCATTTATGTAGGTCTATAGGATTAGTGTACACAGTCAATTCATCCAAGAACTTCATTATTGTTATTCCATTTATGAAGGTCTATAGGATTAGTGTACACAGTCAATTCATCCAAGAACTTCATTATTGTTATTCCATTTATGTAGGTCTATAGGATTAGTGTACACAGTCAATTCATCCAAGAACTTCATTATTGTTATTCCATTTATGTAGGCCTATAGGATTAGTGTACACAGTCAATTCATCCAAGAACTTCATTATTGTTATTCCATTTATGTAGGTCTATAGGATTAGTGTACACAGTCAATTCATCCAAGAACTTCATTATTGTTATTCCATTTATGTAGGCCTATAGGATTAGTGTACACAGTCAATTCATCCAAGAACTTCATTATTGTTATTCCATTTATGTAGGCCTATAGGATTAGTGTACACAGTCAATTCATCCAAGAACTTCATTATTGTTATTCCATTTATGTAGTTATTCCATTTATGTAGGTCTATAGGATTAGTGTACACAGTCAATTCATCCAAGAACTTCATTATTGTTATTCCATTTATCCAAGAACTTCAGGTTATTCCATTTATGTAGGTCTATAGGATTAGTGTACACAGTCAATTCATCCAAGAACTTCATTATTGTTATTCCATTTATGTAGGTCTATAGGATTAGTGTACACAGTCAATTCATCCAAGAACTTCATTATTGTTATTCCATTTATGTAGGCCTATAGGATTAGTGTACACAGTCAATTCATCCAAGAACTTCATTATTGTTATTCCATTTATGTAGGCCTATAGGATTAGTGTACACAGTCAATTCATCCAAGAACTTCATTATTGTTATTCCATTTATGTAGGTCTATAGGATTAGTGTACACAGTCAATTCATCCAAGAACTTCATTATTGTTATTCCATTTATGTAGGCCTATAGGATTAGTGTACACAGTCAATTCATCCAAGAACTTCATTATTGTTATTCCATTTATGTAGGCCTATAGGATTAGTGTACACAGTCAATTCATCCAAGAACTTCATTATTGTTATTCCATTTATGTAGGTCTATAGGATTAGTGTACACAGTCAATTCATCCAAGAACTTCATTATTGTTATTCCATTTATGTAGGCCTATAGGATTAGTGTACACAGTCAATTCATCCAAGAACTTCATTATTGTTATTCCATTTATGTAGGCCTATAGGATTAGTGTACACAGTCAATTCATCCAAGAACTTCATTATTGTTATTCCATTTATGTAGGTCTATAGGATTAGTGTACACAGTCAATTCATCCAAGAACTTCATTATTGTTATTCCATTTATGTAGGTCTATAGGATTAGTGTACACAGTCAATTCATCCAAGAACTTCATTATTGTTATTCCATTTATGTAGGTCTATAGGATTAGTGTACACAGTCAATTCATCCAAGAACTTCATTATTGTTATTCCATTTATGTAGGTCTATAGGATTAGTGTACACAGTCAATTCATCCAAGAACTTCATTATTGTTATTCCATTTATGTAGGCCTATAGGATTAGTGTACACAGTCAATTCATCCAAGAACTTCATTATTGTTATTCCATTTATGTAGGCCTATAGGATTAGTGTACACAGTCAATTCATCCAAGAACTTCATTATTGTTATTCCATTTATGTAGGTCTATAGGATTAGTGTACACAGTCAATTCATCCAAGAACTTCATTATTGTTATTCCATTTATGTAGAGGCCTATAGGATTAGTGTACACAGTCAATTCATCCAATAACTTCATTATTGTTATTCCATTTATGTAGAGGCCTATAGGATTAGTGTACACAGTCAATTCATCCAAGAACTTCATTATTGTTATTCCATTTATGTAGGCCTATAGGATTAGTGTACACAGTCAATCAGGGAGGACAAGTTCCACAAACAAAGCTGAATCATGTTGTTTTGTAAAATGACTTTTGTCATTTGCCATTGCATGCATTTAGCTTAATAGACATATTAAACAAGCGTGTTTCTGTACCTGTACAAGTTTGTAGCATGGTGAGGTGAAATAGAGGGTTACTGTATGTATTTTAACAGAAGAAAGGAGAGGTGGAATTGGAGTAACAGAGTAGAGGTAAATCTACAGAAACGACTGCTGAACAATATAAATGGAATATAATACCTCCAATGAGATGGCAACCGAACACCTGTTCAATGGTATCCATTTGTAAAAGCTGTCGCAATCAACGGGCCCTAAAAGTATACAGTTAGTACCTTTGTCAGTATGCATTTCAAGGAAAAAAAGAGTTAGTACATTGTATTGTATCCATTTTGTTCCGCTAGCATGAATGGGTATTCTCTGTTCCTGTTCATCATTTTGATCACTAAAGCAACAGACAATCATCATAAATCAAATGTGTTTTTTATTCTTAGGGGGGGGGGGACCTGTCCCTTGTAGCATTTGACAGATGTCTTACTTAGTGAGGGTGTTTATACTGTTATTCACTGATCTTCAAAACACCACAACTACTGAAGGTCAATTCCACATGGTGACAGAATGTTCACATCTTCTAAATGATTGAGTTCATTCTAATGAACAGATGGAAGAGAGCTTGAGCTGAGTAAAAAGCTACAAGGGTGATTGAAAGAAAATATATCAAATGTATCATTAGGAAAATAGAGACAAAACAAAAGGAGCGCTTGAGAAGAGGGTGAATAGAGGCAAATTCAAGGTCAATGCGTTTTGAAGAGAAGAATTACAATCCCTCAACACAGTAAAGGCCATAGGGGCCAGCCCAGCAACTACTGCACAGGGCCTAAAGACCTGTGAGGGACATAAGATTTCACTTTTTACATACGTATACTCGTTCATGCCAACATAAACAATATTAATCAATTAAAATTCAATTCATGCAAAAGCTACTTAGCATCGTCAAACAAAATCTTCCATAATGAGTCATTCTGCATAATGCCAATCAACCACATTGTCTGAACCATATCAGTGAACTGAGACACTGACACAGCATTCTTAGAGAGCAGAAACAACAGAACATCAATGAGTCTTTTCTTTTAACTGAGCCAGTTATCTAGCTTCTCATCTGTCTATTGTGTCTGTGACAAGTTAAGGAAGGTTTAAATAAACGCTTCAATGAAACACACCCAAAAATATCTAGAATGTTCATTAGCCATTCATTTTCTTTGTCATCTTGTTCAATTCAAATTCAAGAGACAAATGAGCATGAGCCCAATCTATTATTGGTTATGACACAGGAATTGTTCTAGCATTGACATCGTCTGACGACTCTCTAGTCAGTGCTATTACACCAAACTGGGAGATCGTGTGGCAAGTCAAAGTGACTGAAGTCATCCATGAGGTTGTAACCTGTCAAGTTCCAATATGTGATCTTTTGGCTGCATGTAACACAGAAATTAATTTAAAAACGTCATTTTAGTTCTGAATCATTTCCCTTCTTAATGTTGTGGATAGAGACTTCATCTGCCTGCACACTGAAGGTTGCCACGGCGCTTCACTGGTTCATTTCACTCTGTTCGAATCATTGAGTCATTTTAAGGTGGATTAGGTTGAATGGAATTTAGTACAACTGAAGTAAAAATTAAAAACACATTTCACAACCCTTTTTTCTTGTGTAAAAAAAAGTATATCTGCATCAAATATATCATATCTCCCTTCAAATGTACTGTCGAAATACAATTTAACATTGTTAAAGGGCCTCCTTTTCACCAGTGTTTAGACAATGAACATTTTCTCATCTTCACAACAAAAGTTTAATCCTATGTGCAATACTATGAATCCAAATGGATTGAAAGCACTGTCAACCTTTATCTGAGTCAGCTAGACTATATGGATACAAACGGATTGAAAGCACTGTCAACCTTTATCTGAGTCAGCTAGACTATATGGATACAAATGGATTGAAAGCACTGTCAACCTTTATCTGAGTCAGCTAGACTATATGGATACAAACGGATTGAAAGCACTGTCAACCTTTATCTGAGTCAGCTAGACTATATGGATACAAACGGATTGAAAGCACTGTCAACCTTTATCTGAGTCAGCTAGACTATATGGATACAAACGGATTGAAAGCACTGTCAACCTTTATCTGAGTCAGCTAGACTATATGGATACAAACGGAAAAGGTTCAAACAAAAGAACCCAAAACAATGGACGCAAGCAGGCAATTTAAAAAATCCATTCTAACAGCGTTTTAAAGGATTTTCTGCAATTAATCTTGTTCAATGGTCCTACTTTCCTTTATACTTTCATGATGACTGTTTTCCGTCAGTCCTCAGAGTTCTAAATATTTCTGAAGCAGTTCATTCCCAGAGAATACATCCAAAACTAAAATCCGGAAAACAACTCCTGACATTTCCACTCTCTTTCTGACGCGCGTAAACTAGGAGACACTAACAAGCTGGTGTCAGGTTGAACAAGTTCACAGTGTTTAAAGAGACAGGTGACTGGCAGCGAGGGATACAAACTCAAGAGAATGCAGAAACTTTGGCAGTGCCAATTTAGCAGAGACAGGTCAGTAACAAGATTTAACATTGAGCAAATAAAATGGTTTCATAGTGTGTGTGTAAGTGAACTTCAGTGCTTCAGTAAATTCTATAACAAACATTGTCTTTCTTCCTAAATTGAGACCGACAAAGATTCAACCAATCAGACATGGCACAGCTGACAACTAATAAGGAAAGCTGTGCTCTGCCAGAAAAAAATACCAATTAAATGTATTTTTCTGCAGCGTTGTGCTTTTGATGGGATATCATGTTTCAGTTTCACTTGATAGATACAATGTTGGCAATTTGCTATTTCCCTCTAATTAATACAGTCTCTTCCTCAATTGTTTTCCTCATTTTTAAAATATGTTTTTTATAAGTCTGATACTGTTGACAGGACAACACACCAGCCCTCTGATCTTCACCAACTGATTGATTCAGTCAAATCTCATTCGATCTTTTTAAAAGTTTGATTGACACAACACTTCATACACCTCTGAAGTGTAGTTAGTGGTGAACCCAGTCACAAGTAGAGAGGGAGTGCAGTATGCATTGCCTCCTTGTAACACTAACACACACATACATTATGTACAGTGCATTTGGAAAGTATTCAGACCCCTTGACTTTTTCCAAATTCTGTTACGTTACAGCCTTATTTAATGGATTAAATAAATAATAATAATCAATCTACATAGAATACCCCATAATGACAATGGGAAAAGAGGGTTTTAGATTTATTTGCTCATTTATAAAAAATAAAAAACAGAAATACCTTATTCAGACCCTTTGCAATGAGAATCGAAATTGAGCTCAGGTGCATCCTGTTTCCATCGGTGAAGCACGGTGGTGGCAGCATCATGCTGTGGGGATATTTTTAGCGGCAGGGGCAGGGAGACTAATCAAGTTCGAGGGAAAGATGAATGGAGCAAAGTACAGAGAGATTCTTAATGAAAACCTTCTCCAGAACACTCAAGACCTCAGACTGGGGTGAAGTTTTACCTTCCAACAGCACAATGACCCTAAGCAAACAGCCAAGATAACGCAGGAGTGGCTTCGGGACAAGTCTCTGAATGTCCTTGAGTGGCCCAGCCAGAGCCTGGACTTGAACCCGATCTAATATCTCTGGAGAAACCTGAAAATGCTCCCCATCCAACCTGACAGAGCTTGAGAGGATCTGCAGAGAAGAATGGGATAAACTCCCCAAATACAGGTGTACTAAACTTATAGTGTTATACTCAAGAATATTCAATGTTGTAATCGCTGCCAAAGATGCTTCAACAAAGTACTGAGTAAAGGGTCTGACTACTTATGTAAATGTGATATTTCAGTTTAAAATTTTAAAAAATCGAAAAACCAGTTTTTGCTTTGTCATTATGGGTTATTGTGTGTGGATTGATGAGGGAAACATCTATTTTTAATCAATTTTAGAATATGGCTGTAACGTAATAAAATGTGTAAACAGTCAAGGTGTCAGAATACTTTTGAAATGCTCTGTATAAGGACAGCAGTCTAATCGGTTAGACCAGGGGTGTCAAACTCATTCCATGGAGGGCTTAGTATCTGCTGGTTTTTGTTTTTTCCTTTCAATTAAGACCTAGACAACCAGGTGAGGGGTTTTCCTTACTAATCATTCATTCATCAATCAAGTACAAGGGAGGAGCGAAAACCCAGGGACACTTGGCCCTCCATGGAATGAGATTGACACGTGCGGGCTAGACAGACAGACAGACAGACAGAACGGTCAGTGGACAGAGAAGGTGTACTGTACTCACTGCGATACTGTGGCCGAAGCCGGAGCCAGCCTGGGGGCTAGCGGCACTGATGTAGTTAGCCACATTGGAGTCCTGGCCTCCAGGGCCGTACAGTTCGGCTACAGGCCCTGGGCTGTTGGCACCTGGGAAGCCTCCAGGACGAGCTGGGTTTCCCCCTGTACGTAGAGCACAGTAGGGGGGCAACAATTCAGTTCCACCGCGGTCCTTCACAGAGCACAGGTGTTAACTTATATGTAGCTAGTTCATTCTGGGTCATTCTTCCACAATATAGACATTCAACATCCAAGAATACATTACTGAACTCATGTCTGGGAAGAGGTATATGAATCAATACTATACTTAAACATAACACACATTAGTGAGTAACTGGTAATGCCATTTGAGGCCTGTTTGCACGTAAACGGCATTAATTTAGTTGGGGATTGACAGAAGAAATGTTGCAGGCTTGAGGCGGCAAGAGCAATGTACAAGATGAATCCAGTATGATATTCTAGAGATATCTACATGCTATGTATACTATACAGTGAAAACACTCACACCACAATCATGCACAATAGAAACTGTAAGCAGACCACCAGAGATACTTGGACCATGCTACCAACTATTAAGGTGTAGTTATGTATGTTGACAAGTGTTCATTCTATTGGTAATTATTATAATATTCAAGAGGTGCCATATAGTTAAGGGGGCAGCTTAGTTGCTTTGGATTCTATACTCATGTAGGTATAACACCAGTTGATGTTTTTTTATTTGCACGATTAGACAAAAACCTGATTGGACAAAACATTCCAATGTACATAGACACTTTTTTTCTTTCATTGCATCTTACAATATATCTATATCTATTCCATGCATATTCGGCCTGGCCATTTCCTGACTTCAGGATTTCAGTAAACTGCAGAAAGACTTCTGATTATGTTTGTTAAAAATTCCACTCCAGCAAGAAAACAAAGGACACAATTGTTCTACAGACAGAGGAGATATAAACCCTGGGAAATATACAAAATATAAAAGCTTGCCCCGAGTTCATCCACAGGTACACAATGTGGAGATGTAAACGAACCACTCTGTGTGACCTCTAACCTATGCCCTGTGGCTAGGAGAGAGTCTGACTAATAAAAAGGCCTTTTGAAAACCCAGACGCCCAGCGATGGCCAATAACACTGGCGGAATAAAACTAAGCTGGAGGGGGGGGGGGGGGGGGGGGCACAGTGATGTCTTAAAACACTATAACTGCTACACCACTTCAATCTCCTCGGCTGTCAGATTCACATAACCCTCCATCTCACCCCCATTGAGAAATAAACCACGAAAATGCAGAAATGAAATGAAAAGGAAAAGAGAAACACTGTGGAGTTCTGAGGCTCTTGACTGTGGCATATCTCCTACAAAAACGGAAAGTTGATCTGTAGGCTATGTGTTTGGAGATTAATATAGAAATATATACATGATGCTAGATTTTGAGCTCATGAGGCTAATAAGATCTGTACTGTACAGGGATGCCTTGCATGGCACTTCAAAAACAAGCTTTAGATGCTATTGAAATGCAAAACACACACCCTTATCAGATGCTATAGTCCTTCAGAAGTTGTGGCACATCACTTTATCTATACTAACTCTGTGAGAAGCACAAAATCCCTCTTACAGTGGGTTTCTTCCTAAATGTAAAATGAGAACCTGTCCCAGACCATAGAGATCTACTGAGGGAGCCATTCCTATGGCTGGCCTCAACGGCTCTGGTCTGTATGGAACAGCACTTAATAAACTTGCTTATTAAGCAATTACAGCTATTTTCAGTTTAAACGGTAATCCTAATTTCTTATAATTACTGGATTCTATTGAACGGCGCACAGCACCGCACCCCGATGGGAAACAGGATTGATGCTTTTCCTTAAACCTCGGGGCTACATGGCCTCAGTCATTAAGTTTAATAGCAAAACATGAGTTACACTTATTGGGGTTGGCTGGTGTCTTCGCGGCGCCCATGCTAATTTAACGAGCCAGCCTTTGATTACACAGCATCTTTAAAGACACAGGTGACTCATCTGTTCCACACCAACTCCCCTCGCTGGTGTCTCTATTCATGTCACTTTGTGTGTTGTTTCTGCTCTGACAAAGTGTTTGTGTGGATAAGGGAGAAAGGTGCTGATACAAATGTAATTATATGCCTACACTGCTTTCCTATTTTCCAGCAAAATAATAACATTAACGCTGAAAAAGTAGGTTCAACAAAAAAAGCCAACCTGGTGATATTTGTAGATACGACTGTGTCTGTGAGACTGGGGTGGGTAGATATGATCAAACATTCCCCAGAAAAATACATCATTGGGGCTTAAGTATCTGAGCAATGACAAAGCAGGAGGTCAATACGATGATGTTGATCCACGGTAGGATCATATGGCTATGTTTTATGTCCTGTCATTGGGTCTTAATAACTGAAGCAGTTTGTTGACTGTAGTTTGACTGGTGTGATCACGTCTATTGAGTTGCACTTTAAAATACATCAACGTATTCACAGTCTGAAAGCACTTGGGGCTACAGGGGAAGCATTCTCTTGAAGGTAAACAGGGGTGGAGGTGGTTTACAATTAACATTTGCCATGAAAGCATTTCTATTCAGACTGGCAGTTACAATTTTGTAATTTCCTGGTGGCTGGGCGTCTGTCTCAGCTTCCCTACCTTTACCCACAGGGCATCATTAGAAAACCGGGAGGAGCCATTCACAACGGGCCTTTACCAAATGAGGAAAGCCACAAAACACTTCCTCTTCTACAGCCAAGCACAGAAAAAAATAAAGAATCAACACACTATACAATTCCCCACATTCAGCACCTTGGCGTTTAGATGTAGACCCTCTCTTCTCTACAGCTGTGTGTGTAATCAAAGCCCACTTATCACCACTCTGTGTGTAAATGGAGAGGTGGATGTAGGCCTGCAGTACTGCCATCTTCCTGTGAAGCCCTAGGACACAGACAGAGAGTGGAGTCCTGAAGGGATCCATCCCAATGAGTCATGCAGGCAGACAAATCTCCACCCAGAATGGGCCAGCCTCCAAACCAGGAGATCTGTGTAATCCTCGCTGTAAAGCACGGGGCCTAAAGATGTCTTTTCCTGTCTGCTGCCAAAGCCAATGAGGCAGGACTAGTGAGGAGTACAGGGACGGACTGCGGGGGGCCTCAACACCTGCCGCTGCCTGCTGGTCACCACTCCTCCACTCCACTCTTTCATTGGTACAATAGAGTAGGACTCTACAGAGCAGTGACGGCACCATTAGTCAGTCTGGTTGGGTCATCATCATCAGCAGACATCATTACTGTCTCTAGTCTACATGGCCATTTCATCTGGACGGGAGGATAAGATCTGGTCAGGAGAGAGCCACACCAGTAGTCAAACTCATGCATATTTTCAGTGATATCATCTGTTTCAATGTTAGTAAGATTGTTTGAAGAGCGATACAACAAGAACATACAGTGAGCCCAAAAATATCTACTGTGGATCAGATCAAAACCACCAAATCACATCTCCAGCTCTCTGCCTGACATCCCCTGAGCTGGGGACAATAAGGAACACTTCTCACAACATTTTCCTCTCAACATGGTTTTTCTCATGTACACTTACTCCACAAAATATCAAATGCAATTTAGTGAAATTACATCTCTTGTCAGTTTTATCAGGAACAAACCTATGACCAAACGAATAGCACATGCTGACCCCGAATGTGGTTTAGAATGAGGGTAATCAATTGAAATTAAATTGTTATAGCTACGTATTTTCTGTAGAGGAAATGGCATAGAAACACAATTGCTTTCCACTGACTTATTGGATGCAACATATAGTTTCCACTATGTAAAGAACACAACCTTGGGAAAGACACACCAAATTGCAAAGGTAAATGTTAGCGCTTCTGCAAAAAACACACACTGATATCATACTGAAACATGCCACTTGTAATGTAATAGCTAAATTATGCATATGACTGCGCAAGGATGTAATGTTACTTTAATCTATAAACAAAACAAGTCTTCTGATTGCCTAGTTGTTCGCAAAACAATTATCCATCACTCAATCATTTCCAATACACTCTCACTGACTAACCCTTTCACTGACTAACCCTTCACTGGCTAACCCTTTCACTGACTAACCCTTTCACTGACTAACCCTTCACTGACTAACCATTTCACTGACTAACCATTTCACTGGCTAACCCTTCACTGGCTAACCCTTTCACTGACTAACCCTTTCACTGACTAACCATTTCACTGGCTAACCCTTCACTGGCTAACCCTTCACTGGCTAACCCTTCACTGGCTAACCCTTTCACTGACTAACCCTTCACTGGCTAACCCTTTCACTGACTAACCCTTTCACTGACTAACCCTTCACTGGCTAACCCTTCACTGGCTAACCCTTTCACTGACTAACCCTTCACTGGCTAACCCTTTCACTGACTAACCCTTTCACTGACTAACCATTTCACTGGCTAACCCTTCACTGGCTAACCCTTCACTGGCTAACCCTTCACTGGCTAACCCTTTCACTGACTAACCCTTTCACTGACTAACCCTTTCACTGACTAACCCTTCACTGGCTAACCCTTTCACTGACTAACCATTTCACTGGCTAACCCTTCACTGGCTAACCCTTCACTGGCTAACCCTTCACTGGCTAACCCTTTCACTGACTAACCCTTTCACTGACTAACCCTTTCACTGGCTAACCCTTCACTGGCTAACCCTTCACTGGCTAACCCTTTCACTGACTAACCCTTTCACTGACTAACCATTTCACTGGCTAACCCTTCACTAGCTAACCCTTCACTGGCTAACCATTTCACTGGCTAACCCTTCACTGGCTAACCCTTTCACTGACTAACCATTTCACTGGCTAACCCTTCACTGGCTAACCCTTCACTGGCTAACCCTTCACTGGCTAACCCTTTCACTGACTAACCCTTTCACTGACTAACCCTTCACTGGCTAACCCTTCACTGGCTAACCCTTTCACTGACTAACCCTTCACTGGCTAACCCTTTCACTGACTAACCCTTTCACTGACTAACCATTTCACTGACTAACCCTTCACTGGCTAACCCTTCACTGGCTAACCCTTTCACTGACTAACCCTTTCACAGACTAACCATTTCACTGGCTAACCCTTCACTGGCTAACCCTTCACTGGCTAACCCTTCACTGGCTAACCCTTTCACTGACTAACCCTTTCACTGACTAACCATTTCACTGGATAACCCTTTCACTGACTAACCCTTTCACTGGCTAACCCTTCACTGACTAACCCTTTTACGGACTAACCATTTCACTGGATAACCCTTTCACTGACTAACCCTTTCACTGACTAACCCTTTCACTGGCTAACCCTTCACTGACTAACCCTTTCACTGGCTAACCCTTCACTGACTAACCCTTTCACTCTCCCAGTCAGTCAGTCTTTCACTCTCATTCAAATGTTGAAATCGAAAAGGTTCAAATGTCCAGGTGGTTGAATTGGGTGGATGGGGACATAAGAAAAGTAAATGAGAGCTTTCTCACAGAGGACATTGTAGTCCAGTCCCCTACCTCCCATGCTCTGTGTATGGAGGAAAACATACATGTCATCCCCTTGGAGCAAAGCAGGGGCATGGAACAAACTTCACAAATAAACAGAAAAGTTACATTGAAAATGAAAAGAAGGAATAAACATGCAATGCATTGCTGGCAAGACATTCATCCTTATCGCATTTATTTCTTTCCTCGTCAAAGACCCCCAAAAAAATGTCAACCAAAAAACTGCATAGATCATCTGTATGGAGGAAACTTCATGAGTCAAACTGAACAGTCCAGACGGTGGATGAGAGAGATGCACATACAAACCTGGGCTCTTAAACTGATCCGGGCTGTGCAGGTGCTGGAGGGGGGAGTTGCAGGCGGAGGTGGCATGCTCACTGTGCAGCATCTGAGCCGCCTGGGGCCCCAGGGAGCCATAGTCCGCAAAGGAGCAGGGCGCTCCCCTCTGGTCACTGGGCGCAGAGTAAAACCCGTAATCGTGAAAGCCTGAGAGGTACAGTATAGGTTGGGGAGGGGGAGGGGAAGGGACTCCATCATTGTGGAAAACGTTTTGTTTCACAGTAGTCAATGTCCAGACTCATAAGCATGGCATGGTGGTTGGTGTGTGACTACTTATGAGGGGTTAATTTGGCTGAGATACATTGTGTCCTCTACCTGCTCTCCCTCCCCAGCAGATCCTGCTGCCAGTCTGAGTGTCTGAGGTGTAGGAGTCTGTCGGAACCAGGGTAACGCATCATCCCTCTATAGGGAACCCAACGCATTTAGTGGAATTACATGGTTGACTGTCTACGATAATAGGATTGTTGACTGTCTAAGATAATAGGACGGTTGAGTGTCAAATAAGATAATAGGATGGTTGACTGTCAAAGATAATAGGACGGTTGAGTGTTAAATAAGATAATAGGATGGTTGATTGTCTAAGATAATAGGATAGTTGACTATATAAGATAATAGGATGTTTGACTGTCTAAGATAATAGGATGGTTGACGGTCTAAGGTAATAAGATGTTTGACTGTCTAAGATAATAGGATGGTTGACGGTCTAAGGTAATAAGATGTTTGACTGTCTAAGATAATAGGATGGTTGACGGTCTAAGGTAATAAGATGTTTGACTGTCTAAGATAATAGGATGGTTAACTGGCTAGTAACAATCATAAGACAAACAGTGAAGTAGGAGCTTTTTGAGGTAGTAGACTGGCTGTCTCTAAATCCTATACATGAATCAATCTAACCTGATTCCCTCACATTGTCCTGCAATTCAGAGAGAGGGATGAAATTGGAGAATCATTAAAAACACAGGTCAATACATCTTTAATTTGACGACTACAATGCTTACTGGACATATCTGATGTAAACACATCATTCAACGGGAGGAAAATGTAGAATGCGTACAAATCAATAATTCATTTCATGCCTCTGATTTTGAACCACTACTACTACATATTGAGGTCTATGCATGTGACATTTTCTTTGGGTTGGATAACAAAGAGACACATTCATGTTTACTGACCATTACCAAAAGGCAGGGCTCCAAAACACTTCACACTTATTGGGCCATTCAAACGTGGCCCTCATTCCACACAGATGGAGGATTATCAACGCTTCAGAAATCGTCATTCAGCAATAAGACGTGCTGACATTTACTGCTTGTCCTCTTAATCTGAGACAAGCTGCTCTTATAAAGAGAGCCATTAAAGGCAATTGTTCCCTCTCGCACCTCTTCAATATGGGGAGTTAATCCACTCAAGGAAAAACTGAGATTGGCGTCAGCGGCTCTTTTCACGGCAGGTCTCCCTGCTGTGTGCTTGTTTTTATATGAGTCTCCAACGGAAGAGGCGATCAAAGCCGTGCCACACCTAGACCGCCATAATGAGCTTGTCAGCAGCTGCCAAATGGAATCTAAACACCAGGCGTGTTCCTTAGCCGGCGCTTTAGGGCCTCACAGTTTCACTGCGCGCTACTCGGGCTCCATTCCCACTTCTTAAATAATGGTCTCCTAAAATGGCAGACTTCCAGTCATGTACAGTAAACCCTGAGACGTGGAACAAAGCTCCATAACGCAATAACCCCTTTACATCTCTCTTAAGCAACTGCTACGGAAAACAGATCAGTCTTTACCAATGAGGAAAATGATGACAACACAGAACTCAGAGAAGGGCAACATTAATGGGAAGATAAAGGAATGAATGAGTGAACGGGTCGATGCAGGAATAAAAAAGAATGATAAAACCGTACTTTCACCTCCAGTTTTACATACACTAAGTCGACTGTGCCTTTAAACAGCTTGGAAAATTCCAGAAAATGATGTCATAGCCTAAGAAGCTTCTGATCGGCTAATTGACATCATTTGAGTCAATTGTGGATGTATTTCAAGGCCCACCTTCAAACTCAATGCCTCTTTGCTTGACATCATGTGAGAATCAAAAGAAATCAGTCAAGACCTCAGAAAAATAACCTCCACAAGTCTGGTTCATCCTTGGGAGCAATTTCCAAATGCCTGATGGTACCACATTCATCTGTACAAACAATAGTACACAAGTATAAACACCATGGGACCACGCAGCCGTCATACCGCTCAGGAAGGAGACGTGTTTGTCTCCTAGAGATGAACGTACTTTGTGGCGAAAAGCGCAAATCAATCCCAAAACAACAGCAAAGGACCTTAAGAAGATGCTGGAGGAAACAAGTGCAAACTTATCTATATCCACAGTAAAACAATTCCTATTTCGAATTTTTTTACCTTTATTTAACCAGGCAAGTCAGTTAAGAACAAATTCTTATTTTCAATGACAGCCTAGGAACAGTGGGTTAACTGCCTGTTCAGGGGCAGAACGACAGATTTGTACCTTGTCAGCTCGGAGGTTTGAACTTGCAACCTTGCGGTTACTAGTCCAACGCTCTAACCACTAGGCTACCCTGAGCAAAGGCTGCTCAGCAAGGAAGAAGCCACTGCTCCAAAACCGCCATAAAAAAAGCCAGACTACGGTTTGCAACTGGGACAGAGATCATACTTTTTGGAGAAATGTCCTCTGGTCTGACGAAACAAAAATAAAACTGTTTGGCCGTAATGACCATCATTATGTTTGGAGGAAAAAGGGGGAGGCTTGCAAGCCGAAGAACACCATCCCAACCGTGAAGCACGGGGGTGGCAGCATCATGTTGTGGGGGTGCTTTGCTGCAGGAGGGACTGGTGCACTTCACAAAACAGATGGCATCATGAGGTAGGACAATTATGTGGATATACTGAAGCAACATCTCAAGACATCAGTCAGGAAGTTGAAGCTTGGTCGCAAATGGGTCATCCAAATGGACAATGACCCCAAGCATACTTCCAAAGTTGTGGCAAAATGGCTAAAGGACAACAAAGTCGAGGTATTGGAGTGGCCATCACAAAGCCCTGACCTCAATCCTATAGAAAATGTGTGGGCAGAACTGAAAAAGCGTGTGCGAGCAAGGAGGCCTACAAACCTGACTCCGTTACACCAGCTCTGTCAGGAGGAATGGGACAAAATTCACCCAACTTATTGTGGGAAGCTTGTGGAAGGCTACTCAAAACCTTTGACCCAAGTTAAACAATTTAAAGGAAATGCTACCAAATACTAATTGAGTGTATGTACACTTCTGTCCCACTGGGAATGTGATGAAAGAAATAAAAGCTGAAATAAATCATTCTCTCTACGATTATTCTGACATTTCACATTCTTACAATAAAGTGGTGATCCTAACTGACCTAAGACAGATCATTTTTACTACAATTAAATGTCAGGGATTGTGAAAAAGTGAGTAAATGTATTTGGCTAAGGTGTATGTAAACTTCCGACTTCAACTGTAAATCTTTGTAACCTAAGACAAGTCTTCCAAACAAGTCTAGAAATGAGAGAATGTCAAGGAGCTGTTATGACTCCAGTGGTGTCAGACAGAGCTGTCTCCTCTCAGTGTGATAGAGAGGATATGACAGGACCCAGGGACAGGTGCTGAGTCACCAGTGATCTGCACTCAACCCTCAGTCCATCTCTGTATCTTAGTTCTGGAGTCTGTCTGTCTGTCTGTCTGTCTGTCTGTCTGTCTGTCTGTCTGTCTGTCTGTCTGTCTGTCTGTCTGTCTGTCTGTCTGTCTGTCTGTCTGTCTGTCTGTCTGTCTGCCTGCCTGCCTGCCTGCCTGCCTGTCTGTCTGTCTGTCTGTCTGTCTGTCTGTCTGTCTGTCTGTCTGTCTGTCTGTCTGTCTGTCTGTCTGTCTGTCTGTCTGTCTGTCTGTCTGTCTGTCTGTCTGTCTGTCTGTCTGTCTGTCTGTCTGTCTGTGCCCGACTGTCACACGGGTGGCTATTCAGCATTCTGCACGTGCTCCAGGGACATTAAATCCAGCTGCACCTCCTCTGTACCCCACACCACTCCCATGCCACCAACCACAGAGCCAGTACTCCAAGGCAGGGACGTTCTCTTACACACACCAACGACCTGGAAGACACTCCCTCTGCAGCACGGGAATGAGGACTCTGTCAGGAGGACGGGCCAGGTTGAATTATGGACGAGGGCATTTCACAGGGTCACTGCGTTTCTCTGAAGGATGTGCTCTTTTCCGGGACTGGGGAAAAAGGATAAGGGACCAAATTTCCTGAGTGTTCCACCTCCTTATCTTCATCCCTGCCCACCATCCTCCTTTCTTCTGCCTGTGCTATGGAATGCTGCCTTCAGGCGACTTTCACGGGAGATACGCATTCAGCCCAGCTTTAATCATTAAAGACACCAGGAGAAAACTAGGGACACTTGTGTTTAATCCGTTTGTGACATCCACGCTAATAGCCGTCCGTCCTTGAGTTTCCGAGGTGGTTTTCCCATGCTCATCTCTAATTAGACAAGCTTCCTCTGCTTCCTCTCCTCTTCCTAATTAGATCTTTAACAACAAACAAGCAGCGACCTTTACAAAGGCCTTGCCACAATCTCCCCCATTAGTTAAACGGCTGAGAGGTGCTAGGCTGAGGGAGGGGAGGGAGGGGGAGGCCCTGCTTTGTCCCTGGCCCAGCCACACCCCCCGTGCCACATCCGTATGGTACCGGCTGCCAGGCCCCCGACAATGGCAGCTTCCTGTTGCAATCAGCATAATTCCGCCAATTCCAGGATAGCGGGAACGACAGGACACAAAGACGACATCCACAGACACAACAAATACACATGGCGGCTTTGTTTGCGCTGACACGGACAATTAGTCCTCAGCTGCTGGCATGAGGCCTCTCACTGCCGGGAGGGTCTTATCTAATAAAGCCAGGCAAAATTACTTTTATTGTTCAGGTAGATTGCGTCTAATGATAGTGCCACCAGTGGGAGAGGATATGAATAAAATTAGGCTCACTGAAAACGCTCCCTTCTATGGACCAAAGCTGCCATCTGGGAGAGGCAGAATAGCTTGATTATCTTCCCCAACTAATTTTCTCTTCAGAGCAAACAAATGATTTAAGCTACTTTCACTTGGGCGAAGGTGAGAAACAGAACCAGAGTGACGAAAAGTGGCTGAACATCAAAGATGTAGAAATAATGGCTTTCCTTTGATCAGCCTAACAGACATATGTTTTTTACCAAGCTGTTAGAGAGGGCCTAATTCTCCCATTTCTCTACACTAGCGCACTTCTGTTGGGGGATGGACGGGGGCTTGTATATGAGTGTATGCATACAATCCCTGTGGTGCTTTGGAGTAAAGCTCATTATAAACTACAGTACTGTATTTCTATATTAAAGGAACATCTGGTCCAATCAATGGAACTACGACAAATGAATAATAATAAGCCAGGATGGAATATCATATCGCACAATGACTTTTTTTCTTAGAATAGAACACAATACTGCATGTCTCTCTGACCACTTTAACATGCAAGGAGCATTCACACATTACCTAGACCCTTTCTCAGTTTTTGGTCTGTAGATAATAAATGCATTGTGGCTATCAGTACTCACCAGTGTGGAACATAAAAATGTACATTCTGATTGAGGTGACTGAGGACAGAAACAGTGCCATAAAACAATGCTTTACAGACAGTCACAGCACTGAAAGTCTTCTACAATAACAGTACGTGACTATTCAACTGAGGAGGACACTTTGTGCTCCAGTGTAATACGTCTTCCCTTGTTCTTTCATGGTTAGGTAAAGGTGGATGCTCAGACACCTGTGCACGACCTCAGGGATACCTAGAACCCTATACCCACTACCTAGAACCCTATACTGAGGTGTTTAAAATGGACATGGGGTCAGTGGAGGGGACACGCACACACGCATCGATAGATCATCACCTCGGTAGAGTGATGTCTCAGGTAGGCTGGGCATTAGGCCCCCACAGCTGCAGCAGCATCACCGATCATATCTGTTATGAGCCTGAGACCATCCCATTATTAATATTCACACCATCTAACTGGAACAATGGCCCCTTCTTTGGACTTTCTTCTTCTCCCCACACTGGTCTAATTGGATGTAATTACTCATCTACAAAACAAATTAGCAGGTTGGGGTTGCCTTGGCGACCAGATCAGGCGGCCCAGCAGTGCGAATCGTTCGCCGAGCTCCATTTATACTGATAATTATCCCTCTCTTCTCCCTCTCTCCCTCCCTCTTTCCCACTGGCCAGGGGCTGCTGGGGCGGGAGTGGGCAGCTCTCGTCGGCCAGCTCAGAACTTACTGCCCAGGGTTGGAGACGCTGCATCTCTCATAGCATACTGCCATCACGAGGGTGGCTTTCTTCAAGTAGATATATGCTCCTGTCTCATTTCCACTTTGCCAGATGACTGCCTCTAAGGAGAGATTCTACACCACTGCCTTGAAACTTGCTACTTTACTCAGCTCTTTCAAGAAAACAGACAAAGAAGCCTATCATGTTCATGGTAAATGTAGGGGATATTTCCTCAACCACTTTAGAGAGAGGACGAAGTGTTTAAGAGTGCACAAGTCTGTGATTATCCTGACACTGAATTCCCCAAAATACACACAAACACTCACACACACATTAATACACACATACTCCGTCACAGACGTGCGCACACACACACACACGCTGTCACTGGCACACACACACGCACACACCTAGAGCAATGTTTGCTCCTAATCATCCCTACCTCTCACCTGCCCCCTCTGAATTCCTTGGTGGCTATAAGCACACATCACACCGCAGAGGACGTCAATATACCTGTCATACGGCTTCCCAAATTAGCTTTGAATTTCACAGTAACTGTAATTAGCTACTTTATTTCCATAGATGCCATTTTAAAAATAAAAAACTGCCGCTTTCTGGGCTGCCGAGACTAGCTTTCACTTTCCATTTGAAATAGTATTTTCTGACTGAATGGGTGACTAATTAACAGCACTAGACCCTCTTTTCAAAGACAGCGGCATTTCATAAATAATACATATTTAATGTCTTGTCATTTTATGCTCAGAGAGGCTTGGCTAATGAATTTTAACAGATGATTTATTCCTGCATTTGCTAGCCCATACCCAGGCCTTTGTTCTCCTTTAGGCTTTCATTCTTTCTCTCTTTCTTCCTCTCGCAATCCTTTTTCAAACACTGATAGCTTCCAAAAGTGCCTCATCACAGGAAAAGAACCATTTTTAATGTTGTCTGATAGTGAATGACAGGCGTCTAATCAGCCATGTGACAATGTGATGTGTGACTGGGCTACTTTCCCTCCTGCAGGTGTGAGTCAGGAGACCTATGGAACAATAGAACAGTTCTGGTCCTATACTGTCCTTCTAACAACACAACATTCACATTTTGACAAGGGTTTTGGTTAGTGTTAATGAGTGTTTATGAGTGACTCGTGATTTATGAGGTATAGCTATGAATATTCATAAGTTGCTCCAACTTCCACTGAAACCAACGTGAGTGAGGCCATGACTCAAACCTGCCTGAAGCCCATTGGGAGAGGCTCAGCATGGATCAACCACCAGGGACTTCTCCCCAGTGACCCCTGAACATCTGCCAGCCACAGCTGTGTGAGCAACTGTACTGGGACAGGACAGGAGCAGGCGAGAAGGGGACAGGGACGCCTTGCCATCCCCAAAGTGTCACATCTTCTCCCTGGGCCCCAGTCAAACTGGGGGCAAACACTGTCACATGGATTGGTTTGGCATGCTATACCCAGGACATGTGATGCTCTTCTGGGCTCGTCACTGAGCTAAGCTAAGCGGAGCAGCATCTGGGGCGAACGGACGGACCTGAGCACCCGTGGGGCCCGGGGAGCTAGATTAATTTAGCCCAGCAAACGCAGCCAATCCCAGACTCCTCTGGGGCACTTCCCAGGATCACAGAGCTTGTTGGGAGGAAATGGATAATGATCTCAGATAATGTGTCAAAATGTGCCAAATTATTTCCCTCTTCAAGCAAGCTGTGGGTTGATCAGTGGAAAACAAAACAGCCAGGGTTCAGTGGAGGAGAATACTGAAAAAGCCATCTACATAAGAACCTCTTGTTTCTCTTTAAGGCAGAATAGAACCATAGGATAACAGTTTTCCTGGGGATTTTGGACATCTACTTTGTGCATGACAAGTACTTTTTGCAGCAATTGTTTATAGATTATTTGACTTATAATTCACTGTATCACAATTCCAGTGGTTCAGAAGTTTACATACACTAAGTTTACTGTGCCTTTAAACAGCTTGGAAAATTCATGGCTTTAGAAGCTTCTGATAGGCTAATTGACAAAATTTGAGTCAATTGGTGGAGTAATGGTGGATGTATTTCAAGGCTTACCTTCAAACTCAGTGCCTCTTTACTTGACATCATGGGAAAATCAAAAGAAATCAGCCAAGACCTCAGAAAAATAATTGTAGACCTCCACAAGTCTGGTTCATCTGTGGGAGCAATTTCCAAACACCTGAAGGTACCACTTTCACCTGTACAAACAATAGTACGCAAGTTTATACACCATGGGACCACGCAGCAGTCATACCACTCAGGAAGGAGACGTGTTCTGTCACCTAGAAATGAACGTACTTTGTGGCGAAAAGTGCAAATCAATCCCAGAACAACAGCAAAGGACCTTGTGAAGATGCTGGAGGAAACAGGTACAAAAGTATCTATATCCACAGTAAAACGAGTCCTATATCGACATAACCTGAAAGGCCGCTCAGCAAGGTCGAAGCCACTGCTCCAAAACCGCCAGAAGAAAGCCAGACTACGGTTTGCAACTGCACATGGGGACAAAGATCGTACTTTTTGGAGAAATGTCCTCTGGTCTGATGAAACAAAAATATGACTGTTTGGCCATAATGACCATCATTATGTTTGGAGGAGAAAGGAGGAGTCTTGCAAGCCGAAGAACACAATCCCAACCATGAAGCACGGGGGTGGCAGCATCATGTTGTGGGGGTACTTTGCTGCAGGAGGGACTGGTGCACTTCACAAAATAGATGGCATCATGAGGTAGGACAATTATGTGGATATATTGAAGCAACATCTCAAGACATCAGTCAGGAAGTTAAAGCTTGGTCGCAAATGGGTCTTCCAAATGAACAATGACCCCAAGCATACTTCCAATAAAGGTATTGGAGTGGTCATCACAAAGCCCTGACCTCAATCCTATAGAACATTTGTGGGCAGAACTGAAAAAGGTGTGCGAGCAAGGATGCCTACAAACCTGACTCAGTTACACCAGCTCTGTGGGAGGAATGGGCCAAAATTCACCCAACTTATTGTGGGAAGCTTGTGGAATGCTACCCGAAAAGTTTGCCCCAAGTTAAATAATTTAAAGGCAATGCTACCAAATACTAATTGAGTGTATGTAAACTTCTGACCCACTGGGAATGTGGTGAAAGAAATAAAAGCTGAAATAAATCATTCTCTCTACGATTATTCTGACATTACACGTTCTTAAAATAAAGTGGTGATCCTAACTGACCTAAGACAGAACATTTTAACTAGGATTAAATGTCAGGAATTGTGAAAAACTGAGTTTAAATGTATTTGGCTAAGGTGTATGTAAACTTCAACTGTATCTACGTCAATGATACATCATCACAGATGTACACTATCGTTCAAAAGTTTGGGGTCACTTAGAAATGTTCTTGTTTTTGAATGAAAAGCACATTTTCTGTCCATTAAAATAACATCAAATTGATCAGAAATACATTGTAGATATTGTTAATGTTGTAAATGACTATTGCAGCTGGAAACACCAGATTTAATATGAAATAGGCGTACAGAGGCCCATTATCAGCAACCATCACCCTGTGTTCCAATGGCAGATTGTGTTAGCTAATCCAAGTTTATCATTTGAAAAGGCGAATTAATCATTAGAAAAGCCTTTTGCAATTATGTTACCACAGCTGAAAACTGCCAGCATCCGGAGTCACCTCTTCACTGTTGACGTTGAGACTGGTGTTTTGCGGGTACCATTTAATGAAAATGTCAGTTGAGGACTTGTGACGCGTCTGTTTCTCAAACTAGACACTCTAATGTACTAGTCCTCTTGCTCAGTTGTGCACCGGGGCCTCCCACTCCTCTTTCTATTCTGGTTAAAGCCAGTTTGCGCTGTTTATGTGAAGGGAGTAGTAAACAGTGTTGTACGAGATCTTCAGTTTCTTGGCAATTTTATGCATGGAATAGCCTTAATTTCTCAGAACAAGAATAGACTGACGAGTTTCAGAAGAGTTGTTGTTTGTTTCTGGCCATTTTGAGCCTGTAATCAACCCCACAAATGCTGATGCTCCAGATACTCAACTAGTCTAAAGAAGGCCAGTTTTATTGCTTCTTTAATCAGACAACAGTTTTCAGCTGTGCTAACATAATTGCAAAAGGGTTTTCTAATGATCAATTAGTCTTTTCAAATTATAAACTTGGATTAGCTAACACAACGTACCATTGGAACACAGGAGTGATGGTTGCTGATAATGGGCCTCTGTACGCCTATGTAGATATTCCATAAAAAATCTGCTGTTTCCAGCTGCAATAGTCATTTACAACATTAACAATGTCTACACTGTATTTCTGATCAAGTTGATGTTATTTTAATGGACGGAAAATGTGCCTTTCTTTCAAAAACAATGTTACAGAGTGTAAATTGTGTATGTTGAAAACAACACATCCCTAAACCTATTTCACTGTTTAATTCCCTCTGAAAACAACATGTTACACTAGCAGGTGCTGCTTAATAGCACTATTATACAGTATGGGGTCCATTTCAGGCATAGAGATATGACTACCAAAGCATTATACTGTGCACTGTGCAGTGGGAAAGGTCACATTAAAGCATTTCCTCAGTGTTTCACAGGTCACTGGGGGCCTAAAGACAGCATTGATTGGCCATAGAAAAGGCCCTGAGAGATGTGCTTATTCCAGAAATAATATTGGAGGGAACTAAAGCCACGTTAACCTTCAGCACAATGCACTTATTGTGTACCAAGGGACTGTTGGCCAGGAGAACCAGACATGTAATGAGTCTCTTCAGCTGACGAGACTGATCCGCTCCCACTGAGTCTTACTGACAACCACTTACTCACAAGGGAAGGAGGGTGTGGCAGACAGAGAAGAGAAAAGAGGGGTGAGAGAATGACAGGGAAAGGTAGAGAGAGCGAGAAGGACAGGGAATGATAGAGAGAGAGAGAGAGAGAGAGGGATAGGGAAATGTAGAGAGAGAGAGAGAGAGTGAGAGGGACAGGGAAAGGTAAAGAGAGAGAGAGAAGGACAGGGAAAGGTAGAGAGAGAGAGGGACAGGGAAATGTAGAGAGAGAGAGGGACAGGGAAAGGTAGAGAGAGAGAGAAGGACAGGGAAAGGTAGAGAGAGAGAGAGAAGGACAGGGAAAGGTAGAGAGTGAAGGACAGGGATAGGTAGAGAGAGAGAAGGACAGGGATAGGTAGAGAGAGAGAGAGGGACAGGGAAAGGTAGAGAATGAGAGGACAGGGAAATGTAGAGAGAGAGAGAGGACAGGGAAAGGTAGAGAGAGAGAAGGACAGGGAAAGGTAGAGAGAGAGAATAACAGGGAAAGGTAGAGAGAGAGGACAGGGAAAGGAGGAGAGAGAGAGAGGACAGGGAAAGGTAGAGAGAGAGAAGGATAGGGAAAGGTAAAGAGAGAAGGATAGGGAAAGGTAGAGAGAGAGGACAGGGAAAGGAAGCAAGAGAGAGAGGACAGGGAAATGTAGAGAGAGAGGACAGGGAAAGGAAGAGAGAGAGAGAGAGAGAGACAGAGAGTGAGGGACAGGGAAAGGTAGAGAGAGAGAAGGATAGGGAAAGGCAGAGAGAGAAGGACAGGGGAAGGTAGAGAGAGAGAAGGACAGGGAAAGGCAGAGAGCGAGAAGGACAGGGAAAGGCAGAGAGAGAGAAGGACAGGGAAAGGTAGAGAGAGAGAAGGACAGGGAAAGGCAGAGAGCGAGAAGGACAGGGAAAGGTAGAGAGAGAGAAGAACAGGGAAAGGTAGAGAGAGAGAGAAGAACAGGGAATGGTAGAGAGAGAGAGGACAGGGAAAGGTAGAGAGAGAGAGAAGAACAGGGAATGGTAGAGAGAGCGAGAGCAGGACAGGGAAAGGTAGAGAGAGAGGACAGGGAAAGGTAGAGAGAGAGAGCAGGACAGGGAAAGGTAGAGAGAGAGGACAGGGAAAGGAGGAGAGAGAGAGGACAGGGAAAGGTAGAGAGAGAGAAGGATAGGGAAAGGTAAAGAGAGAGGACATGGAAAGGTAGAGAGAGAGGACAGGGAAAGGAAGCAAGAGAGAGAGGACAGGGAAATGTAGAGAGAGAGGACAGGGAAAGGAAGAGAGAGAGAAGGACAGGGAAAGGCAGAGAGTGAGAAGGACAGGGAAAGGTAGAGAGAGAGAGAGAAGAACAGGGAAAGGTAGAGAGAGAGAGAAGAACAGGGTATGGTAGAGAGAGCGAGAGCAGGACAGGGAAAGGTAGAGAGAGAGGACAGGGAAAGGTAGAGAGAGGACAGGGAAAGGTAGAGAGAGAGCAGGACAGGGAAAGGTAGAGAGAGAGAAGAACAGGGAAAGGTAGAGAGAGAGAGAGAAGACAGGGAAAGACAGAGAGAGAGAAGGACAGGGAAAGGCAGAGAGAGAGGACATGGAAAGACAGAGATAGAGAAGGACACGGAAAGGTAGAGAGAGAGGACAGGGAAAGGTAGAGAGAGGACAGGGAAAGGTAGAGAGAGTGCAGGACAGGGAAAGGTAGAGAGAGAGAAGAACAGGGAAAGGTAGAGAGAGAGAGAAGACAGGGAAAGACAGAGAGAGAGAAGGACAGGGAAAGGCAGAGAGAGGGGACACGGAAAGACAGAGAGAGAGAAGGACACGGAAAGGTAGAGAGAGAGAAGGACAGGGAAAGGCAGAGAGAGAGAAAGACAGGGAAAGGTAGAGAGTGAGAGAAGAACAGGGAAAGGTAGAGAGAGAGAGAGAGAGAGAGAGAGAGAGAGAGAGAGAGAGAGAGAGAGAAGAACATGGAAAGGTAGAGAGAGAGAGAAGAACAGGGAAAGGTAGAGAGAGAGAGAGAGCAGGACAAGGAAAGGTAGAGAGAGAAGAACAGGGAATGGTAGAGAGAGAGCAGGACAGGGAAAGGTAGAGAGGGAAGAACAGGGAAAGGTAGAGAGAAGGACATGGAATGGTAGAGAGAGAGAGAGACAGCAGGACAGGGAAAGGTAGAGAGAGGGAAGGACAAGGAATGGTAGAGAGAGAGACATGACAGGGAAAGGTAGAGAGAGATGGAAGAACGGGGAATGGTAGAGAGAGAGGACAGGGAAAGGTAGAGCGAGAAGGACAGGGAAAGGTAGAGAGAGAGAAGAACAGGGAATGGTAGAGAGAGAGAGGACAGTGAAAGGTAGAGAGAGAAGGACAGGGAAAGGTAGAGAGAGAGAAGAACAGGGAAAGGTAGAGAGAGAAGAACAGGGAATGGTAGAGAGAGAAGAACAGGGAATGGTAGAGAGAGAACAGGACAGGGAAAGGTAGAGCGAGAGAGAAGAACAGGGAAAGGTAGAGAGAGGGAAGAACAGGGAAAGGTAGAGAGAGAGAGAAGAACAGGGAATGGTAGAGAGAGAGGACAGCGAAAGGTAGAGAGAGAAGGACAGGGAAAGGTAGAGAGAGAGAGAAGAACAGGGAATGGTAGAGAGAGAGGACAGGGAAAGGTAGAGAGAGAGAGAGAGAGAGAGAGAGAGGTGAGCGAGACAGGGAAAGGTAAAGAGAGAGAGAGAGAGAGGGAAAGGGAGAGAGTGAGACAGGGAAAAGTAGTGCGAGAGAGAGAGCAAAACAGGAAAAGGTAGAGAGAGAGAGCGAGACAGGGAAAGGTAGCCAGAGAGAGAAATATTGACAGGGAAAGGTAGAGAGAGAGGGGGGGGGCAGGGGGAGAGACAGGGAGAGAGACAGAAAGAGAGACAGGGAGAGAGACAGAACGAGAGACAGGGTGAAGGGCAGGGAGAGAGTCAGGGAGAAAGAGGCAGAAAGAGAGACAGAACGAGAGACAGAGAGAGAGACATGGAGAGAGACAGAAAGAGAGTCAGGGAGAGACAGAAAGAGAGTCAGGGAGAGAGACAGAAAGAGAGTCAGGGAGAGAGAATGAAAGAGAGACAGGGAGAGAGACAGGGAGAGAGACAGAGAGAGAGACAGGGAGAGAGTCAGGGAGAGAGACAGAAAGAGAGAGTGAGAGATAGCAGTTAACAGTTAAGAGGTAGAGTAAGCAAAACATAAAGAAGAAAAAATAAAAAAATTAGATAAAAGCTCAAAAGAGCATCCTCGGCCCTAATGAGCTCGGCAGCAGAAATTCCATGGCGATCGATGCACGATGCAGGTTTACAGGCGGAGGCCTTGAGAAAAGAAGCGGCCATCTCATCTGAGACTCTGAAACATTCCACTCATTTCCGATGCACATAATAAGAGCTCATTCCTCTGGAGGGAGCTGAATGGGCCCGAAGGAGAGACAGAGCAGGCAGAAATATCTCTGTTGAGTGGGACCGAGGCGATGGAGGAGGGGAGATCAGAGGGGAAGGGCAACAAGGCCTAAACCCCAGGCTGACATGACATTCACGCAGCTTCTCAGTTCTAAGAGAGAGGTGCATGATGGGGCTGATGCAACAGAAACAATGCTGCCACTCTGCATTCAAAGGTATGGTAATGCAGCATGTTTATCTGCTACAGTCGCCCTCTCTGTAATGCAGAGTTATGGGGCTGTGGAAATCTCCCATAGAATACTGTTTGAAACTAAAGCAACAAGTTGAAAAGCACACCTGCACACCTCCAATAAGGACCCCAGTGATGATGAGCTAACGAGCCAATCTAAAAGACAGCACTCCGAATGAGTGACCTCCTTCTATTGGAGGATCAGAGGAGCGATCCAGTGATCGAGCATCTCACTGTAATGGCTGATCCCATTGTTCAGGAGCCCAATAAAGTCAGGTCAGAGTGCACCAGACCCTAGATTTCCTGATCGAGCACTCTGTTCATAGGAATGACAGGGCCACAGAGGATCCATCAATAACAACTGCTTTTGTCTCCTCACTGATCAACTCTATGGATTATATCCCAGTAATAAACCAACAAAGCAATAACTTCTCCAGGGCGTTTCATTCATCAGTGACTGTCAAACAGCCATCCTATTCGATACGTCCATCCTCTAATATGTTCTCAGATGACCTCCGTAATAGAGGCTCCTCATCTATTACATTCACACAGAAGGACAAACACTGGGAAGGGAGGCATGGAGTAACATTCTGACTACACTCTTGTCATTCAGGGCTACATTGTTATGGCGTGATAGCGAGGCCAGTCCTTGGGATTACGTTAGTCAGAGAGTAAATAAAAGGGCCTCACGGAGGAGTTAAAAACCCTGTCCGCCATCAGCAGCAGCACTGCCCTGTCACGGAGAGGGAGGCCATGTGAGCGCGGTGTCCATCTGTCCGCTGTCATTAAGCCGTGGGCTGTCAGAGCCAGAGAGGAGAAAAGGGTGACACAGCCCCGTGTTGGGGATAGGGGACTGTCTTTCACTTACCCTTGGCTCTCTGCGGAGCAGGCAGGGACGCCAGTGAGCAGCCAGCCACGTGGCGAAGAGAAGACAGAGGCAGGGGTATAAGGCTTGCTCGGTGGGATGTTAAGCGTATGGGTAAATAGGAGCGCGGCGGGGCGGTAATGAGATGCACCCGTCCACCCCGGAACAGCACGGCGCTGCAGCTCGGAGAGGAGACGGGCGGGAGATTAGCTGAGACGAAGGTCATGTTTAAACATGCTGCGTCTTCCTCAGCAACCAACCCTGTTTATCTACCATGTGTGTGTGTGTATATGTGTATGTGTGTGTGTGTGTATGTGTGTGTGTATATATGTGTGTGTGTATATATGTGTGTGTATATGTGTGTGTGTATGTGTGTGTGTATGTGTGTGTGTGCGTGCGTGCAACAGGAAACATAGTGGTTAAGAGCATTGGGCCAGTAACCTAAAGATCGCTGGTTCGAATCCCCAAGCTGACGAGGTGAAAAATCTGTCAATGTGCCCTTGAGTAAGGCCCTTACCCCTAGTTGCCCCTGTGAGTCACTCTGGATAAGAGCATCTGTTAAATGACTCAAATGTAAATGTAAAATGTGTGCAGTAAACTACGGGGCTGCAGGTGTCTGGAACCTCAGAGCTGAGACAGTCCCTTATGGCTCATTACCTAGTCTGCAACAGACCTGTGAGGTCAACATTTACCTCACTACACCTCTGTCCTCACCTCCTCCTCATACATCCCCTGTCATTACCTCACTACACCTCTGTCCTCACCTCCTCCTCATACATCCCCTGTCATTACCTAGTCTGCAACAGACCTGTGAGGTCAACATTTACCTCACTACACCTCTGTCCTCACCTCCTCCTCATACATCCTCTGTCATTACCTAGTCTGCAACAGACCTGTGAGGTCAACATTTACCTCACTACACCTCTGTCCTCACCTCCTCCTCATACATCCTCTGTCATTACCTAGTCTGCAACAGACCTGTGAGGTCAACATTTACCTCACTACACCTCTGTCCTCACCTCCTCCTCATACATCCTCTGTCATTACCTCACTACACCTCTGTCCTCACCTCCTCCTCATACATCCCCTGTCATTACCTCACTACACCTCTGTCCTCACCTCCTCCTCATACATCCTCTGTCATTACCTCACTACACCTCTGTCCTCACCTCCTCCTCATACATCCCCTGTCATTACCTCACTACACCTCTGTCCTCACCTCCTCCTCATACATCCTCTGTCATTACCTCACTACACCTCTGTCCTCACCTCCTCCTCATAGATCCCCTGTCATTACCTCACTACACCTCTGTCCTCACCTCCTCCTCATACATCCCCTGTCATTACCTCACTACACCTCTGTCCTCACCTCCTCCTCATACATCCCCTGTCATTACCTCACTACACCTCTGTCCTCACCTCCTCCTCATACATCCCCTGTCATTACCTCACTACACCTCTGTCCTCACCTCCTCCTCATAGATCCCCTGTCATTACCTCACTACACCTCTGTCCTCACCTCCTCCTCATACATCCCCTGTCATTACCTCACTACACCTCTGTCCTCACCTCCTCCTCATACATCCCCTGTCATTACCTCACTACACCTCTGTCCTCACCTCCTCCTCATACATCCCCTGTCATTACCTCACTACACCTCTGTCCTCACCTCCTCCTCATACATCCCCTGTCATTACCTCACTACACCTCTGTCCTCAACTCCTCCTCATACATCCCCTGTTATTACCTCACTACACCTCTGTCCTCACCTCCTCCTCATACATCCCCTGTCATTACCTCACTACACCTCTGTCCTCACCTCCTCCTCATACATCCCCTGTCATTACCTCACTACACCTCTGTCCTCACCTCCTCCTCATACATCCCCTGTCATTACCTCACTACACCTCTGTCCTCACCTCTTCCTATCAGACAACCCAGAGTTGTTTTACAATCTGACAGCAGTACATGATGGGCCCCATGCATCTCAAACCTCCTCATTCTCTGGCAGATTGCTTGTTTTGAAGATGCCTGATTGGAGAGAAATAACATCTGATTGGCTTCCTGTGTTCCCTGCGCTGAAGAGAATGTGTGTGTGTGTGTGTGTGTGGGTGAACGCTCCTGAGTGTATTGATGGGTCAGGATATATTTCCAAACAGTTTTCATCAGGACTTTGAGGTTTACATTCACATGATCATACTGCAGGACCACGAGCACATATAGCAGAGGCTCCACCAATGGGAGGCACAGTAGAACTCAGAGACAGATGACCTGAGTCCGATTAAGAAAAACAGTCTTCCCTAGAGCTTGGATGCTGCCTGTCAATTTCAAACACCAAGGTTGTTATTCAGTGCTATTGATTGCTTAGTGTTATTGAGAAGGACAGAGCCAGATCTGTTAATGTAGCTCACTGGTGAATCAATGACGAGTGAGAAACAGGGAGAAGTGTGTGTGTGTACATTGTTAGCTAATCAATCAGTGCTATGTGTGTGTACAGTGAGTTTTATGGTTGGAGGAGCCGTGTTAGTCACCGAGGGCTAAGGCAGACATATCGCATCACACCGCCAATGAAGAACTACACAAAAGTTTAATTCAGCCACTCATTTCTAATTTGGTCGAAATCGATTGAGCTACTTTATGTCCTAAACACCCAAATATTTTGGCGAGTCATTCTTAGACCGTGTTCGGATTGGAGAAGAAGTGTTGAGGGCTCCAATGTGTGTGGACTACATAAAGTATGTCTCCATGGGTGTGCTAAGGAGAAGCAGAGGAGCGGGAGAAGCTGGAGGGAGCAGCAACCACACAGAACATGGACAGAGCAGAGTTTACCTGGCCCTGTGTTCTGCGGATACGCCATGTAGCCACCTTTTCCTCGGGCCCCCCTACCTGAGCCACGCGCTGCTGCCACCGCCGCTGCCGCCACCGGTCCGTACGCCGTCGCCGGGAAACCTGCGGGCACAAAGAGGAAACATGTCACTCACTGTCATCCCAGACTAAGCTAGTTGAACCCAGAGGCTGCTCAGCAGGAGATCATCACAGTGTTCTAGTGTTCTATCGGCACGCTCTGGGATCTGACATACACAGCCTTCCCATTAATACAGAGATAGAGAGAGGGAGAGAAAGAGTGAGAGAGAGACACAGAGAGAGACAAACAGCCTCCCATTTATATATATAGAGAGAGAGGGAGAGAAAGAGTGAGAGAGAGACACAGAGAGAGACAAACAGCCTCCCATTTATACAGAGAGAGAGAGGGAGAGAAAGAGTGAGAGAGACACACAGAGAGACAAACAGCCTCCCATTTATACAGAGAGATAGAGGGAGAGAAAGAGTGAGAGAGACACACAGAGAGACAAACAGCCTCCCAATTATACAGAGAGATAGAGGGAGAGAAAGAGTGAGAGAGACACAGAGAGAGACAAACAGCCTCCCATTTATACAGAGAGAGAGAGGGAGAGAAAGAGTGAGAGAGACACACAGAGAGACAAACAGCCTCCCATTTATACACACAGAGAGAGAGAGAGAGAGAGAGACAGAGAGAGACAAACAGCCTCCCATTTATACAGAGAGAGAGAGAGAGAGAGAGACAGAGAGAGACAAACAGCCTCCCATTTATACAGAGAGATAGAGAGAGGGAGAGAAAGAGTGAGAGAGACACAGAGAGAGACAAATAGTTTTCCCAATCATACAGAGAGATAGAGGGAGATAATATATAATAATATAATAATAATATATGCCATTTAGCAGACGCTTTTATCCAAAGCGACTTACAGTCATGTGTGCATACATTCTACGTATGGGTGGCCGTGGGGATCGAACCCACTACCCTGGCGTTACAAGCGCCATGCTCTACCAGCTAGCTACAGAAGGACTACAGAGTGAGAGAGAGACACACAGAGAGTCAAACAGCCTTCCCATTTATACAGAGAGAGTGAGAGAAAGAGTGAGATAGAGACACACAGAGACAAACAGCCTTCCCATTTATACAGAGATAGAGAATGAGAGAGAGAGAGAGAGACACAGAGAGAGAGACAAACAGCCTTCCCATTTATACAGAGATAGAGAATGAGAGAGAGAGACACAGAGAGAGAGACAAACAGCCTTTCCATTTATACAGAGAGAGAGAGAGACACAGACAGAGACAGGGAGAGACACATAGACAGGGAGAGACACAGAGAGAGAGACAGGGAGAGACAGGGAGAGACACAGAGAGAGAGACAAACAGCCTTCCCATTTATACAGAGAGAGAATGAGAGAGAGAGAGACACAGATAGAGAGACATAGACAGGGAGAGACACACAGAGAGAGACAAACAGCCTTCCCATTTATACAGAGAGAGAGACAGAGACAGAGACAGGGAGAGACACAGAGAGAGACAAACAGCCTTCCCATTTATACAGAGAGAGAGAGGGAGAGAGAGAGACACACACAGAGACAGAGACTGGGAGAGACACAGAGAGAGAGACAAACAGCCTTCCCATTTATACAGAGAGAGAGAGGGAGAGAGAGAGACACACACAGAGACAGAGACAGGGAGAGACAGAGTGAGAGACAAACAGCCTTCCCATTTATATATATAGAGAGAGAGGGAGAGTGAGGTACACTTGTGAAGATGTGTGCATAAGCACATACACATAGATAGGCACGCATGTATGTGCATACACACATATGCAATCACTCACTCACACACACTGTATCTTGTGAGAGGTTAGGGTAGGCGGGAGGTCCTCTCTTCCATGCTGAGCCTTCACTCACCTAATTATCAGCACACACACACGCTGTGCTGGGCCGGGGGCTGGGCCGGTCACACTGTCGATAAACTGACAGGGGGGAGGGGGCACAATCATTTACTCAAATTAAATAATTAGGGCGCCTTAAAACGCTCACTATCGTTTCGATCAGGCCCAGTTGTGCATGCCTCTTAACTGAGTTAGCAGCAGCCAGTGAGCTCCACTTGGTGGAGGTTCTCTGTGCCATTTTTCATTTAGCGTTGGGAGACTATCTCAGCTGGGTGTCGTGGAGGGGATGTCAACGGCTTTACTCTGGGGACAGACCAGCTTCTATAGAGCTTTACAGCATTGCTCTCTGGGAGATGTGGTTCTGTAATGTGTCCCCTGTATTTTCCAGTTGCTACACTCTAAAAATGAGGGGTTCAACAACGGTGCTTCTAAGATCTGCAAAGTTGTTCAAAGAATCTTAGGGTTCTTGGCACTGAAAATGGACCCCAAAAGGTTCTTCCAGGAACCCCATAGGAGGTGGGGTTCCTTGAGGAACCTCCTTAGTTGGTGGGGGTCATTGCAGGAACCTAACTGCCTAACTGAAACACTTGGATTTGAAAGGACAGCAGGTGCAGACACTTAACTGAAACATGTAAAGGTCTCCTCAATTTAAGGTTGTCCCTTGTTTGATCTAAATATATATTATTTTATGATAATACCATCTATATTTACATATTTATGCCAATCATTCTAAAACAGAAAAGGGACACAATTCGATGGATATGAATCCACAATGAGGTAAGAATATGTAGGCTATAAGAATATGTAGGCTATAAGAATATGTAGGCTATAAGAATATGTAGGCTATAAGAATATGCATGCTATAAGAATATGTATGCTATAAGAATATGTAGGCTATAAGAATATGTATGCTATAAGAATATGTAGGCTATAAGAATATGTAGGCTATAAGAATATGTAGGCTATAAGAATATGTATGCTATAAGAATATGTAGGCTATAAGAATATGTATGCTATAAGAATATGTAGGCTATAAGAATATGTATGCTATAAGAATATGTAGGCTATAAGAATATGTATGCTATAAGAATATGTATGCTATAAGAATATGTATGCTATAAGAATATGTATGCTATAAGAATATGTAGGCTATAAGAATATGTAGGCTATAAGAATATGTAGGCTATAAGAATATGTAGACTATAAGAATATGTATGCTATAAGAATATGTATGCTATAAGAATATGTATGCTATAAGAATATGTATGCTATAAGAATATGTAGGCTATAAGAATATGTATGCTATAAGAATATGTATGCTATAAGAATATGTATGCTATAAGAATATGTATGCTATAAGAATATGTAGGCTATAAGAATATGTATGCTATAAGAATATGTATGCTATAAGAATATGTATGCTATAAGAATATGTAGGCTATAAGAATATGTAGGCTATAAGAATATGTAGGCTATAAGAATATGTAGACTATAAGAATATGTAGGCTATAAGAATATGTAGGCTATAAGAATATGTAGGCTATAAGAATATGTAGGCTATAAGAATATGTAGGCTATAAGAATATGTAGGCTATAAGAATATGTAGACTATAAGAATATGTAGGCTATAAGAATATGTAGACTATAAGAATATGTAGGCTATAAGAATATGTAGGCTATATGGATATGTAGGCTATAAGAATATGTAGGCTATAAGAATATGTAGGCTATAAGAATATGTATGCTATAAGAATATGTAGGCTATAAGAATATGTAGGCTATAAGAATATGTAGGCTATAAGAATATGTAGACTATAAGAATATGTAGGCTATAAGAATATGTAGGCTATAAGAATATGTAGGCTATAAGAATATGTAGACTATAAGAATATGTAGGCTATAAGAATATGTAGACTATAAGAATATGTAGGCTATAAGAATATGTAGGCTATATGAATATGTAGGCTATAAGAAAGAATATGTAGGCTATAAGAATATGTAGACTATAAGAATATGTAGACTATAAGAATATGTAGGCTATAAGAATATGTAGGCTATAAGAATATGTAGGCTATGAGAATATGTAGGCTATATGAATATGTGGGCTATAAGAATATGTAGGCTATAAGAATATGTGGGCTATAAGAATATGTAGGCTATAAGAATATGTAGGCTATAAGAATATGTAGACTATAAGAATATGTAGGCTATAAGAATATGTAGGCTATAAGAATATGTAGGCTATAAGAATATGCTGAACACTGGCTGTATTGGGTACAGATGACTGAACTGCTCACTTTTTGTGTCTGTATTCAGACCCCTTGATTTTTTCCACATTTTGTTACGTTGCAGCCTTATTCTAAAATGTATTATATTGTTTTTTCCCCTCATCAATCTAGAAACAATACCCAATAATAACAAAGCAAAAAATTATTTTCATTTCTTTTGCTAATTTATTTTAAAAAAAAATCTATATTGGTGAATGCACCAATTTGTAAGTCGCTCTGGATAAGAGCGTCTGCTAAATGACTTAAATTTAATGTAAAATCTAAAAATCAAAAATATAGATATCACATTTACACAAAGGGGGGAAGTTAAAGAATAAACCCAAAAAGTTATTCAAAAAGGTTTTTGGAGGACGCACTAAAAGGGGTTCTTTGAACTTATAGGGTTTCCCCCTAAAGGGTTCTCCAAGAACCTTTTCTTTTTAGTGTATGATTCAGCTTTGGCCACTTGAATGCATGAGTGAAGGTATCAAAATATTTCCAGACACTCAAATTGAGCCGTGACATTTTGTGGGGGGTTGGAAACTATCCTTCTCACTGTCATGTTCATATCCAAAAAATACTCATTGCAAGAAAATGTGTATTTGTTGTTTTACTGAGACTTTCCGAGTCAATCTGTTAATATGTTAAAATGGTTTTCAAATCCACCGATTAGGACTTCCACTGATTTACTCAGTATACCGGTGCAGTGCTCTAACAACTGAACTAATACCAGCATCATTACAGTGTGCAATTAAAGCAACAAGTGGAGTCAGTGTGTCTATGCCTCTTTTAGAGCATTGATGTAATTACAGCACAGTCTCTCTCTCTCTCTAATGAACACACCCATCTCTGGCTGACAGAGACTTGTCCCTTCCCAGGGCCTGACACCAGAGATGGCTGCTCCTCCCCTCCCTTCCCCTCCCCATCTCACACAGAGGAATGGCATGTCATTAGGCCTGACGACTAGCCTGACTCTTCACTCTGGCCCTAATATGCTTTTGCATAATCAAACAGCCCACATGATCCTGACAGGAACGTACTGTTAACGAGAACATTCAATCTCCTAATTACCCTGCCAGCTCGTCAGCCAGAGAGATGTGGTCTTGATCTTTTCATAACAGAAAGTGTTCTGTGTTATGTGTGTGTGTTCTGTGTTGGGTTGTATGTGATATGTTCTGTGTTATGTGTGTGTGTTCTGTGTTGGGTTGTGTGTTCTGTGTTATGTGTGTGTGTTCTGTGTTGGGTTATATGTGATATGCTTTGTGTTATGTATTGTGTGTTTGTGTTGGGTTGTGTGTGTGTTCTGTGTTATGTGTGTGTGTTCTGTGTTATGTGTGTGTGTTCTGTGTTGGGTTGTATGTGATATGTTCTGTGTTATGTGTGTGTGTTCTGTGTTGGGTTGTGTGTGTGTTCTGTGTTATGTGTGTGTGTTCTGTGTTGGGTTGTATGTGATATGCTTTGTGTTATGTGTGTGTGTTCTGTGTTGGGTTGTGTGTGTGTTCTGTGTTATGTGTGTGTGTTCTGTGTTGGGTTGTATGTGATATGTTCTGTGTTATGTGTTTGTGTTCTGTGTTGGGTTGTATGTGATATGTTCTGTGTTATGTGTGTGTGTTCTGTGTTGGGTTGTATGTGATATGTTCTGTGTTATGTGTGTGTGTTCTGTGTTGGGTTGTATGTGTGTTCTGTGTTATGTGTGTGTGTTCTGTGTTGGGTTGTATGTGATATGCTTTGTGTTATGTATTGTGTGTTCTGTGTTGGGTTGTGTGTGTGTTCTGTGTTATGTGTGTGTTCTGTGTTGGGTTGTGTGTGTGTTCTGTGTTATGTGTGTGTGTTCTGTGTTGGGTTGTATGTGATATGTTCTGTGTTATGTGTTTGTGTTCTGTGTTGGGTTGTATGTGATATGTTCTGTGTTATGTGTTTGTGTTCTGTGTTGGGTTGTGTGTGTGTTCTGTGTTATGTGTGTGTGTTCTGTGTTGGGTTGTATGTGATATGTTCTGTGTTATGTGTGTGTGTTCTGTGTTGGGTTGTATGTGATATGTTCTGTGTTATGTGTGTGTGTTCTGTGTTGGGTTGTATGTGATATGTTCTGTGTTATGTGTGTGTGTTCTGTGTTGGGTTGTGTGTGTGTTCTGTGTTATGTGTGTGTGTTCTGTGTTGGGTTGTATGTGATATGTTCTGTGTTATGTGTGTGTGTTCTGTGTTGGGTTGTATGTGATATGTTCTGTGTTATGTGTGTGTGTTCTGTGTTGGGTTGTATGTGATATGTTCTGTGTTATGTGTGTGTGTTCTGTGTTGGGTTGTGTGTGTGTTCTGTGTTATGTGTGTGTGTTCTGTGTTGGGTTGTATGTGATATGTTCTGTGTTATGTGTTTGTGTTCTGTGTTGGGTTGTGTGTGTGTTCTGTGTTATGTGTGTGTGTTCTGTATTGGGTTGTATGTGATATGTTCTGTGTTATGTGTGTGTGTTCTGTGTTGGGTTGTATGTGATATGTTCTGTGTTATGTGTTTGTGTTCTGTGTTGGGTTGTATGTGATATGTTCTGTGTTATGTGTTTGTGTTCTGTGTTGGGTTGTGTGTGATATGTTCTGTGTTCTCTATGTGTTGTATTCTGTGTGTGTGTACTGTGTCTGTGTGTTCCAGGGGAAGCAGCCGGACAGACACACAGGGGAAGTGTTGAGTCCTCTCCGGAGGAAGTCGATAGTGTTTTTCTGATACTGTCGAGGTGAGAAGACCACCAAGGTGTGACCTATTTTCTGGGCCAGCGTCCCCCTGCAGTTCTGCCCAGAGGGGCTCACAAAAAGACTGATGAGGGTGAGGCAAGGGGGAGGTGGGAGGAGGCAAGAGGGCAGGTCAGAGGAACCGCAGAGGAGAAAAACACATTGGTTTTCAATTATGTAACTCACACCTCTGCAGACAAAATGTGAGCATGAGCGAGAATGTTAGTGTGCCGTCGTGCTGGGACCGTAAGGTGGGCGAGAAGCAAAGACCTGCCGTTACAGGAAACATAGCTCACTGCTCAGACGTGTGTTTGTGTGTGATGGGTAGGGTTGCAAAATTCTGGTAACTTCCCCAAAATTCCCAGGTTTTCAATTTCCAGAAATCCCAGTTGGAAGATTCACAGAAACAGAAGGAAATAAGCAGGAAATGCAGAATCCTCCAACCAGGTTTTCTGGAAAACTTTTTTAAATCTTACAGTTTTTAAACCTTAGTGCGCCGCCCTGTGGGACACCCAATCACGGCCGGTTGTGATACAGCCTGAAATCTAACCAGGGTCTGTAGTGATGCCTCTAACACTGAGAAGCAGATAGACGGAAAGCTTTTCACAAACAGTCCCCATTTCCCTCAAGTCTAAGACGGCCCTGATTCAAACAAAACTTTTGATATTCTAACCCTCTCTTTAATCTCTTCTGAAAAACACAACTCAGCTCGGATGTTATGCTTAATGACGGTTACACATCCCTGCCTCTCCATAAACGCCAGCCCCGCTGTTGCCGTGCAGAAGAGCCCTGCTGGAGTCAACACTCTTTTCTCTTTCTCGCTCTGTTTTCCTAAGTACTGTATCTTCCCCTCCCTGCCATTTGACCCTGTGGCTTCAAAGTTAGTGGCAGGCAAAGTTGTGGAGAGAGATTAACTTTTCAGGATTAGGTGGGTTAATTAATAGATCGCTGTGGCTCTTTGTTTTGTGTTCAGGCGGTAAGAAGCTGCCCAAGAGAGGCGCTGCAGCATTAAATCAATTTCATGGGCCTTTTATTACTGAGAAGATAAAGCCAATATTTAGCTTTACATTTGTCACTATTGTTTGGACCTGCTTTGCCACTTGAGTGGCTGCGCTCTCTCAGTGGGGACTGGGGACAAGGACACATCTGTTTATGGACTGGGGGCCCGAGACGGCCTCTGGGGACCTGTCCTCAGCACTGTCCTCTATCCTCTCTGCCTCGGCTGAGAGCACAGGCATTCGCTCCACTTCAACAGAAGAGTCAGACAGGGGCACTGATTAGACTCACAGCAGCCCTGCAGTATACACTTCCTCTCTTTGAGCACTCAGACTTTGTCATCATTTTTGTCTTCAACTAATTCAAAACAACATGGGCTAAGTCATCTATTCATAACCACAAAGCTGCCATTGATATCCAGTAAAAAAACGAGATTAAGAGAAACAAAACGTGAGTTTCTCTTACCTTCCTTTGAGAGAGGTCATTCACAGTAACAGCTACGGTGTATCTCCTCCCAGCTCTCTCCACAGTGTATCAGTCTCTACTCTATACATAGCCATCCTGGCCCCCTGTAGCCGTGTGACGCCACTACGCTCACCTCTCTGTCCTACATCCATCTCTCTCATTCAAACTACCACTGTTTTTACAATCCATTCCACTCCATTCTGTCATCCCTTACGCTCATCTCTACCTAATCCATCTCATTAGCTCTGCTCGTTTCTTATTGTTCAGTGAAACTTGACAACCTTTTGCACCACTCTCCTGTTCCATGTCCCACACTGGCTTTATCTCAGTGTCCGACCCCCTTTTCCCAGAATCCAATGTGGCACGTTACTACGACGCTTTCACTATGACGATGGACTGCAGCAGCGAGCGCCCCGCATTAAGGTCACAGCCGTGTCCTGAGCGCTATGACAACAGCTTGGCTGATGTGAGTGTCCTCTGTTTTGTTCTGTTGCAGCTCAGCTCACCCTACAATGACAATACAACACTATTCCCCTGCTCTGCTTTGCACTAAACAACATTGTACATTGTAGTAATTTGGCAGAAGCTCTTATGCAGTAGTTAGTGTATTCCTCTTAACATAGCTTGCTGGGACAATACGACTGAGATGTCTTACTTAAGATACTCTTTGAAGAGGTAGGGTTTCAGACGTATTCGTAAGATGGGCAAGGACTCTGCTGTCCTAGCTTCAGGGGGAAACACGTTCCACCATTGGGGTGACAGGACAGAGAAGAATTTTGACTGGGCTGAGCGGGAGCTGACCCCCGCAGGGGTGGGGTGGCCCAGAGACCAGAGTGCTTGGTTGAGGAGTAGGGTTTGAGCATAGCCTGAAGGTATCGTACACCTTGGAATATCCAACACTTTTAGAACAATCCACAGGGCAGAGAAATGTGATTAAGTCTTGTGGCTTGTGCTGGAGAAAAAGTGTGCATACTGTAGCTCTAGGAACAGTTGTATATTTAATAGGCCTCAGTCCCAGTTTATGCTAGATACATTGTTTGTTTAGACAGTGTTTATACAAGGCAGAAACATTGTTTCCTTGCTAAAACATATATAGAATGCCAGTTTCAGTGAGAAGCACAGTAACAACAAGGCAACTTTGTAACCAATGACCCTGTTTTTACAAATCCAAACCAGCTGCTGTTTCTACCTGTTAAGATGCCAAAATATAAATATGTTTTCAGTAATTGTTTTCAGTATCCTAATTTTAGTTTTAGTTTTGTGTTTTCTGATGGTTTCAATGAATGCACTCAACAAACTTTGGAGAAAGGACAATATTTCTGAACTGGTTGTGATTTAGTTTTTGTTGTTTTAATTATCTCAGTTTTCTTAATTCTCTTTTAAACAATGTAGTTGCCCCTTTAAACATCCTAAGGTCAACATCTGCATAGTGTTCACATGTATCCCATGTAAATGTTGTAGACACAGAAAAATGTATCGAGCTGGAGATTGTAGCTGGAGAGTGTTTTTTTATCAAAGCACTGCTGTAGTTTTACATAGCCATATTATTCACTCTTCTGGTTTGTCTGTCTGAGACAGGAGGTACATAGAAGTTCTCTGTATTGAGGGAATACATCGGTAAACAGTCATGGCCCACAGGGAAAGACAAGAATCTCTGAGAGGCAGTCTCACTGTGGCCTCACTAAGAAGAGGAGGAAGGGTGGGGGGGACACTGGGGAAATCGAGAGAAAAAAATCACTCCCCTCTACATTCCCTGTTACAGGAACCTTTGAAAAAAGAAATAGCAAAATATAAAATGAGAAACAAGAGGGGGAAAAAACGGATGTCATCTTTTTATCTCCAGGCTGACAAGTGGCCCATTGTTGTCGTCCTTCAGCACCAAGTCTCTTCTCTGTTGTTTGGAAAAGGCTCTTCGCCAGGCGTATCAAAGGCTCAAATCACAGATGAGCTGGAGAGAACCAGGTGGCTTTTATATGAGCTGCCACTCACACACTAGCTTCTCACCTCTCCTTTGAGTGAATTCATTCTTAATGCCTCTGAATCAATGAAAACACCCAAACACTGAGTTCTCTTTCATACAATAAAAATTTAAACTTACAATCTGTGAGAATTTGTGTCTGCGAGCATGAACTGAAGTACTGTATCTGTGCTTTAAAAAGACTGTGTTGTCTATTCATGTTGGTGTGTGTGTGTGTGTGTGTGTGTGTGTGTGTGTGTGTGTGTGTGTGTGTGTGTGTGTGTGTGTGTGTGTGTGTGTGTGTGTGTGTGTGTGTGTGTGTGTGTGTGTGTGTGTGTGTGTGTGTGTGTGTGTGTGTGTGTGTGTGTGCATGTACTCAATGGATTTGTGTGAGTGCGCTTATGGATGTGTGTGTTTGTGAGCACCTTTGTGTCCGCCTGCAAGTTTGAACAGTGTCTCTTTTAGTGTCGATGGAGGGCAAATGGTTCCGTTCGGAATGAAACCATTTGGTACACTGATCCTTTGTTATTACGACTTCATGGGTTTTGATTTGGGGACAGGGAAAGTCATTTATAGAAATACGGAGAAAGCCCAGAGTCCTAAAAAAGCCAGGCTTTACGATGGTAATTGCATGTTTCATACACCATTGAAAATAATGATGTGGGGAGGAAGCAGAGATTTGGAAAAATCCCAAACCCCAATATCCTCCTCTCTCCTCCCCCTCCCCTCCCCTCCCCTCCCCTCCCCTCCCCTCCCCTCCCCTCCCCTCCCCTCCCTCTCCTCTCCTCTCCTCTCCTCTCCTCTATGGAGCAGAAGACAGAGGGAGCAGCTAGCTAGTTACTGTAGCTGAAGAGGAAAGCCGATAGTTTCCTCATGAACTATAATGAAGCAATATATTGTGACAGAATCAACCACAACACTGGAACACTGCGACCATTACAAACGTCGGTCCACCAAAGGTTAGAGAGACACGATTTACGACTAATTACCACATTCACACCTCTGTAAACACACACATCTACCCCGCAGCACCACATGAGCTACGTGCTGCGTTTCATACAGCCACTGTATAGTGAGGGAATGATATACGACCGCAGGCTATATTACTTTGTCATCGCGTCTTTTTGGCACCCATAGTTTATGAGGGTGACTTACTTGGCTCCTGAGAGAGATGTTCACACATACCATTAAACGTTGAAAGACTTTCCGACCAATTGTGCCGACGGTGTCTAAGTGCACTGGAGCAGCCAGAACATTCTGTCTAACAAACTACATAGCGCTCAACACAGACAGCTCATGGAGTCCCGAGGCAATCTGCTGCAGAGCTGAGAGAGAATCAGGAGTATGGAGATGTCCAGCCTCAGTAGTTTTCAGGTTCACTCATATACATGTAATACCATACACCTGGCATGGACATGGTGATTCCTTCCCCTCATCAGTATTATTGTATGTTGGTCTCTGGTCCAGGGTCAGTGGAGAGAACCTGAGAGAACCTGTGTGTGTGGGACGGGACACCGTCCTCCTAACCAGATGCCAGTGTTGTTCCTCTGGGGCCCGGGGCCTTGATATGAATTCGACTAGGCCACCAAGGCCCCTTCCCAATAACAACAAAGTAAACAGTCTTTCAAAAAAGAAATAAAAACGATTTATTTAATTGAGAAATACTGCGCCAAACATCTTACAATAAATATAAAATTGCGTGACTAAGATCTCCTCGGTAAAAACATCAAAATTAACGACCAAATGATTATAATTTTTTATTATTGTTTTTATTTTTTCCTTTCACGATATAATAACAAAGCAATTTAATTACATTTGGCATTAAACAATAACTTCACAGATATGAATACACAGCGCATTTGGAAAGCACCCAGGCCCCCCGACCCCCCACCCTCCACACCCCGCCACAGCCCCACTCCTAAACGGACCAAAGAAAAAATCTTCCTTATCAATCCACACACAACACCCCACAATGACAACGAGAAAACAGCTCCCCAAACATGCCCCCGCCCCGCCACCATGGGGCACCGCGTACAGACCGGCGAGAAAAGAAACAGCCTAATCCATTCTAGAACAAGGCCGCAACGCAACAAGATGAGGAAAAGTTGAAGGGGCGTGAACCCCTCCGAACACACTGCACACACAATAAAGAAAGAAAAGGAAACAACGTTTCATTTTTCAGTCTATCAATATCGTTGTAAGTCGCTCTGGATAAGAGCGTCTGCTAAATGACTTAAATGTAAATGTAAATGTTAGTGATATTCAGTAATAGCCAAGCAGGATTTGCAGGCATTATGGTACCCAGAATATCCTAGTCTTTTCCATTACCTTCTGCAAAAGGTATGCGAGCTTGGACAGTCAGAGAACATATGGATCCTATCACCTAAATGTAACAGTTTGACTTTAGTCCGTCCCCTCGCCCCTACCCGGGCTCAAACAGGGACCCTCTGCACACAACTGACACCCACGAAGCATCGTTACCCATCTCTCCACATTTAGAAAGGGGAACAACTACTTCAAGGTCTCAGAGGGAGTGACGTCACCGATTGAAACGCTATTAGCGCACACCACCGCTAACTAGCTAGCCATTTCACATCGGTTACATGTACTTGACTGACATCTCCAGCATAGACAGGATTCTATCAAACCCATTCTGATTAAACTCAGAGGAGTCCAATGAATCCTATTGAACACTTTAAATTGAATCAGCTTGGACCGGGCATCTCTCATAGGGAGGAGCATCTCTACTACACTTTAAATTGAATCAGCTTGGACCGGGCATCTCTCATAGGGAGGAGCATCTCTACTACACTTTAAATTGAATCAGCTTGGACCGGGCATCTCTCATAGGGAGAGATCTCTACTCCACTTTAAATTGAATCAGCTTGGACCGGGCATCTCTCATAGGGAGAGCATCTCTACTACACTTTAAATTGAATCAGCTTGGACCGGGCATCTCTCATAGGGAGGAGCATCTCTACTACACTTTAAATTGAATCAGCTTGGACCGGGCATCTCTCATAGGGAGAGATCTCTACTACACTTTAAATTGAATCAGCTTGGACCGGGCATCTCTCATAGGGAGAGATCTCTCACTTTAAATTGGGAGGGGAGCATCTCTACTACACTTTAAATTGAATCAGCTTGGACCGGGCATCTCTCATAGGGAGGAGCATCTCTACTACACTTTAAATTGAATCAGCTTGGACCGGGCATCTCTCATAGGGAGAGATCTCTACTACATTTTAAATTGAATCAGCTTGGACCCGGCATCTCTCATAGGGAGGAGCATCTCTACTACACTTTAAATTGAATCAGCTTGGACTGGGCATCTCTCATAGGGAGAGATCTCTACTACACTTTAAATTGAATCAGCTTGGACCCGGCATCTCTCATAGGGAGGAGCATCTCTACTACACTTTAAATTGAATCAGCTTGGACCGGGCATCTCTCATAGGGAGGAGCATCTCTACTACACTTTAAATTGAATCAGCTTGGACCGGGCATCTCTCATAGGGAGGAGCATCACTACTACATTCCATTCCTCCTCTCCAAATGTTACCTCCAAGTATTTTTCCCCATACGGCCTATAGGCCCCTATAAGTTCCATTAAATCCACCTATAAGTGGCTATATATAAGCCCTGCGGTATATGATAATTTACAAAGGATCTCTATCTTAACACTTACATCGGAATGTACTGGGAATTTGCTGTTGTTATGTCCTACCTTAAACATACAATCTCTCAGCTGGAGATATGTCCAAAAGTCTTGTTTCTGTAAATGATACATGGACCTTAGTTCTTCAAAAGAGGTAAAAGTGTTTTCTTGATATAGACAACCAATGTTTTATCCCCTTTCTAGACCAACCTTTCCAGAAAACCACGTGTCTCCCTGTTTTCTATTTAGGGCTGTTCCATAACGAAGCAGAGCTTGTCAAGAATCACTCTCTTATGAATCTGCCTCCATATATTTTTAGTTTGGGACATTATTGGATTCTGCAGTCCCACCTTTTGTTGACTCAAATAATCTGTTGCCCCCGAATGGAGCATTAAGTTTTCTTCCATGTCCACCCAAACTGGCCTATATCGAGTTCTCAAAAAAGAGAGAGCCTATTTGGGCAGCTACAAAGGCTTCTTGATATAATTGTATGTTAGGGAGCTTTAATCCTCCCTTCTCAGTCTTTGCCTGTAATCTCACTAGTTTCATCCTGGCCTTTTTACAGGCCCAAACAAACTCAGTAATCATTTTGTCTATGGATTTAAAAGTATAGACAGATATGGACGGTGGTAACATGCTGACGATGTAATTCAGTTTAGGAGCTAAGACCATCTTTATAACCTGTATCCTACCACATAATGAGGTTTGTAGCTTATCCCAGCTCTTATACTGGAGTTGAATTTTGTTCAACAGTGGGTCAAGGTTTTCAGAAATCATGTTCTCTGACCAGGATTTAAAACTATCCCTAGGTACCTCAAGTATTTAGGGACCCATTGAAACCTCCAGCCGAGGAAGTCATTTCTCAGACAATGTAATGTACATTACTTCAGATTTGGTCCAGTTGACTTTATAGCCCGATATCTCTGAAAATGCATTTACTAGGTCCAGTCTTATAGTTTCGGTTAATTCCTCCAAAGTAATAGGGAGGTCGAGCCAATTCCTGTCTTCCTCTGTTAGTTCAGGAAGGTTCAGAATCTGAAAGAATGCCTCTGCTTTCTGCATATCTAAAGACCATCTGAAGTAGAAAGTTTCTGATAGAAGTCTCAAAATATATAGTTTATTCCTTTATGATGGTTAATCAGTTTACCTGTCTTATTTCTGATCCCACCTACTTGTTGATCTGTTTCTCTACATTCCAATTGACTGGCCAACAGTTTTTCTGCCTTTTCACCTGATTCCTACCATCTCTGCTTCAGCCTGTACAGGGAATATTACATTTTTTTACTGAATAAAGTATTCAGCTCGTATTTGGTTTTCATCAGATTTACCAGAGAAATGTTGTTAGGATTGGACCAATATTCCCTATCCAGCGTTTTGAGCCCTGCCTCAAGTTGATCAATTTTCTAGTAGCTGATCGTTGTATCATTCTCTGCGTATGTAAGCTTTAAAAGCTTCTCAGACATTTACCTGTTTCACACTATTGTTGTTTGCTTCAAAGAATACCGTAATGTGTGTTTTAAGGAATTCACAAAACATCTTGTCCTGTAAGAGACTGGTGTTCATTCGCCAACATGAACATTTTTGGCTTTCTCCAGGTTGTTATCAAATAGGTTGGGTAAAATATCTTTCACACAATCCTCCATATTTATGTGGATTTCGGGAACCCCTCTGATCCGAAGTGGGATTCCCCGACTGTAATTGTCCTGGTATTGAAGTCGTTCTTTAAGTTTTTCGATCATAGTTGGGACGGCAGGGTAGCCTAGTGGTTAGAGTGGTGGACTTGTAATCGGAAGGTTGCAAGTTCAAATCCCATGAGCTGACAAGGTAAACATCTGTCATTCTGCCCACTGTCCCTAGGCCATCATTGAAAGTAAGAATTTGTTCTTAATGTTCTTAACTGACTTGCCTAGTAAAAAAAAAAATTGTCTCCATTTTTTCAACAGTGTCATTTAGGTGGGGGTTCTTGTCCTCCAAGGTTGATATCGTCTCTCTTTGTTCTCGAGAGTGTCCACTTGTTTTCAGTGAGCCCACTGTATGTTTTATTTCAGTCACATAATTAGTTCAAATACAGTTGAAGCTACACAGCGTCTTTAGTTAGCTGCTGCTCCTAGCCACATTTTTGCCGGAAGTCAAAATGCTGAAGTAAACAGTCTTCATTTGTTATTTTAATGGTCCTCTCAGTACATGGAGAAAAAAGACATTTGGATAAGGTGAAAGGACTGAGGTACGCTAAGATGAAAGAGTAGCTTCAAGTGTCAGATCATCAACACAACTCAGAGCTCAGATGAATCCCCTAGCTGATGGGTGGCTATATCTATGGGACGGAAGCAGTGTATATGTGCGCTACTGTATAGCAGGCATACTACACACTCACCACTGCCTAAACCATGTTTTATGATACACAATTACATCTTTACTGCCATTCAATACAAGGCGAAACAGTTCTCTTAATAATGTGAGAGTACAACATTGGTTGTACTTGGCACAGTCAGGCTCTGAGCACTCAGTGAGTTACACAGCAGCTCTGCTGTACGACCTGCCACTGATTGCAGAAGTCATAAACAGAGTATGAGTCAAAATGAAGGTCCAGTGAGGGGAGGGCAGTGTGTTGTGTTAATGAATGCTGCTGCTGAGCCATGTACTGGGAGGGGAGGAGTGGGGCTGGAGGAGGGCAGTGTGTTGTGTTAATGAATGCTGCTGCTGAGCCATGTACTGGGAGGGGAGGAGTGGGGCTGGAGGAGGGCAGTGTGTTGTGTTAATGAATGCTGCTGCTGAGCCATGTACTGGGAGGGGAGGAGTGGTGCTGGAGGAGGGCAGTGTGTTGTGTTAATGAGTGCTGCTGCTGAGCCATGTACTGGGAGGGGAGGAGTGGTGCTGGAGGAGGGCAGTGTGTTGTGTTAATGAGTGCTGCTGCTGAGCCATGTACTGGGAGGGGAGGAGTGGGGCTGGAGGAGGGCAGTGTGTTGTGTTAATGAATGCTGCTGCTGAGCCATGTACTGGGAGGGGAGGAGTGGGGCTGGAGGAGGGCAGTGTGTTGTGTTAATGAATGCTGCTGCTGAGCCATGTACTGGGAGGGGAGGAGTGGTGCTGGAGGAGGGCAGTGTGTTGTGTTAATGAGTGCTGCTGCTGAGCCATGTACTGGGAGGGGAGGAGCTGGTGCTGGAGGAGGGCAGTGTGTTGTGTTAATGAGTGCTGCTGCTGAGCCATGTACTGGGAGGGGAGGAGTGGGGCTGGAGGAGGGCAGTGTGTTGTGTTAATGAATGCTGCTGCTGAGCCATGTACTGGGAGGGGAGGAGTGGGGCTGGAGGAGGGCAGTGTGTTGTGTTAATGAGTGCTGCTGCTGTGCCATGCACTGGGAGGGAGGAGTGGTGCTGGAGGAGGGCTGCTGCTGCTGTGCCATGTACTGGGAGGGGAGGAGTGGGGCTGGAGGAGGGCAGTGTGTTGTGTTAATGAATGCTGCTGCTGAGCCATGTACTGGGAGGGGAGGAGTGGGGCTGGAGGAGGGCAGTGTGTTGTGTTAATGAGTGCTGCTGCTGAGCCATGTACTGGGAGGGGAGGAGTGGGGCTGGAGGAGGGCAGTGTGTTGTGTTAATGAGTGCTGCTGCTGTGCCATGTACTGGGAGGGGAGGAGTGGGGCTGGAGGAGGGCAGTGTGTTGTGTTAATGAGTGCTGCTGCTGTGCCATGCCATGCTGGAGGACTGGGAGAGTGCTGGAGGAGTACTGGAGGAGGGGGAATGCTGCTGCTGTGCCATGCACTGGGGAGGAGGAGTGGGAGGAGGAGGGCAGTGTGTTGTGTTAATGAGTGCTGCTGCTGAGCCATGTACTGGGAGGGGAGGGGAGGGCAGTGTGTTGTGTTAATGAGTGTGGCCATGTACTGGAGGGGAGGAGGGGCTGGAGGAGGGCAGTGTGTTGTGTTAATGAATGCTGCTGCTGAGCCATGTACTGGGAGGGGAGGAGTGGTGCTGGAGGAGGGCAGTGTGTTGTGTTAATGAGTGCTGCTGCTGAGCCATGCACTGGGAGGGGAGGAGTGGGGCTGGAGGAGGGCAGTGTGTTGTGTTAATGAGTGCTGCTGCTGAGCCTGCTGAGTGGGGCCATGCACTGGGAGGGGAGGAGTGGGGCTGGAGGAGGGCAGGGTGTTGTGTTAATGAATGCTGCTGCTGAGCCATGCACTGGGAGGGGAGGAGTGGGGCTGGAGGAGGGCAGTGTGTTGTGTTAATGAGTGCTGCTGCTGAGCCATGTACTGGGAGGGGAGGAGTGGGGCTGGAGGAGGGCAGTGTGTTGTGTTAATGAATGCTGCTGCTGAGCCATGCACTGGGAGGGGAGGAGTGGGGCTGGAGGAGGGCAGTGTGTTGTGTTAATGAGTGCTGCTGCTGAGCCATGCACTGGGAGGGGAGGAGTGGTGCTGGAGGAGGGCAGTGTGTTGTGTTAATGAGTGCTGCTGCTGAGCCATGCACTGGGAGGAGAGGAGTGGTGCTGGAGGAGGGCAGTGTGTTGTGTTAATGAGTGCTGCTGCTGAGCCATGCACTGGGAGGAGAGGAGTGGTGCTGGAGGAGGGCAGTGTGTTGTGTTAATGAATGCTGCTGCTGAGCCATGCACTGGGAGGAGAGGAGTGGTGCTGGAGGAGGGCAGTGTGTTGTGTTAATGAGTGCTGCTGCTGAGCCATGCACTGGGAGGGGAGGAGTGGGGCTGGACCGCACTGGAGAACCATTAGTGCTGTCTACAGGAGGGAGGAGTAGAGAGAAAAGAAGAGAGGAGTGAAGGCTGGAGGAGGGCACTTGCTGAGTCTGGAACACTGTGATAGTCAATGAGAAGAAAAAAAGAGAAGACTACTCAGTCTCATAACATGAAAATCTTGCTCTCCTCCTCTCTTCTCCTGTAGGTCTGGAGCCAAAGGCAGAGCAGGTTCTGTTCCAGTCCAGTGGCTCAATAGAGGAGACTGGGATAACAGCAACACTGTCTCCTCTGTCTGCTTCTCAGGCGCTGGGACATCAGGCTTCACAGTGTGCCGCTGCTGTCTGGAGGCATCGCTGATCTGTCTGCAGCTCACACTGAGGATTAAGACCTGGGAGCTGATGAACGTAGCCTCTCCCACTGGCTCATGCCAGGGCCTACCACACGGCCTGCCTGTCACTGAGAATTAGCCAGGTACAGAGACACTGGCACACCGCAGTTCCCTTCCCCATTGCTGCCCTCTCCTCCTCCCCTCCCAACTAGTGCTGTGGCGGTCACAAAATTTTATCAGACGGTGATTGTCAAGCAAATAACTGTCGGTTTCATGGTAATTGACCGTTAATTAACATAAACACATTTAGCATCTCCTTCCACTACAAGCCACTGCTGTTGACCTTTGGAACATCTACATTTTAAGTCTAATAAATCCATGTAATATAGCCTACACCGTCACAATAAATGCATTATTTATTTTAGACAGGTCTAAAGAAGCATGATAAGAAAATGTCGTCTATTTCAGAAGACCAGAATAGCATACTCTGAGTTGTCCTTATTACCATATTACCGCCACACCGGCGGTCACGAGTCATGAAGGCAGTCAAATTCCACATGACTGTTTAGACACGGTAATTAGGCTTCTCCAAACTCTGATGCTGCTGATAGTCATCAGTAGCCTACCAACTGACAGGTAGTCAGCACTCTATTGTCCCTCTAATCACTCTGACAACAATGCAAATGCAATCAGAAATCTAATCAAACACTTCTTGAGAGCTCATGAGCTCGTGTTGTGCAACATTTCTACAGGCTATGCAATTGCAAGAGAAAACAGAGTGATGGCTTCTCCTAAAAAGAGGAGGATCCCATCAGCTCTCTATAGGCTAGACTTACTATACTTATTTCTCCACTAATATCCTAATATTAAGTACATTGCTTATCTTTACAACAGGAGTATAGCCTACCTACCTAGCAGGAAAATGAACCATGAATTTTGTCCCATTCCTCCTGACAGAGCTGGTGTAACTGAGTTAGGTTTGTAGGCCTCTGTTCTCGCACATACTTTTTCAGTTCTGCCCACAATTTTTCTATAGGATTGAGGTCAGGGTTTTGAGAGGGCCCAATACCTTGACTGTGTTGTCCTTAAACCATTTTGTCACAACTTTGGAAATATGCTTTTGTCATTGTCCATTTGGAAGACCCATTTGCGACCAAGCTGCTAAAATATATCCACATAATTTTTCTCTCCTCATGATGCTATCTATTTTGTGAAGTGCATCAGTCCCTCCTGCAGCAAAGCACCCTCACAACATGATGCTGCCACCCCTGTGCTTCACGGTTGGGATGGTGTTCTTCGGCTTACAAGCCTCCCCCCTTTTACCTCCAAACAGTTCTATTTTTGTTTCATCAGACCAGAGGACATTTCTCCAAAAAGTACGATCTTTGTCCCCATGTGCAGTTGCAAACCGTAGTCTGGCTTTTTTTATGGCGGTTTTGGAGCAGTGGCTTCTCCCTTGCTGAGCGGTATGACGGCTGCGTGGTCCCATGGTGTTTATTTATTTATTTCACCTTTATTTAACCAGGTAGGCTCGTTGAGAACAAGTTCTCATTTGCAACTGCGACCTGGCCAAGATAAAGCATAACAGTGGGAACAGACAACAACACAGAGTTACACATGGAGTAAACAATAAACAAGTCAATAATATAGTAGAAAAAAATCATCTATTTACATTGTGTGCAAAAGGCATGAGGTAGGCAATAAATAGGCCATAGGGTGAATAATTACAATTTAGCAGATTAACACTGGAGTGATAAATGATCAGATGAACATGTGCAGGTAGAGATACTGGTGTGCAAAAGAGCAGAAAAGTAAATAAAATAAAAAACAGTATGGGATGACGTAGGTAAATTGGGTGGGCTATATACCGTTGGACTATGTACAGCTGCAGCGATCAGTTAGCTGCTCAGATAGCAGATGTTTAAAGTTGGTGAGGGAGATAAAAGTCTCCAACTTCAGAGATTTTTGCAATTCGTTCCAGTCGCAGGCAGCAGAGAACTGGAAGGAAAGGCGGCCAAATGAGGTTTTGGCTTTAGGGATGATCAGTGAGATACATCTGCTGGAGCGCGTGCTACGGGTGGGTGTTGCCATCGTGACCAGTGAACTGAGATAAGGCGGAGCTTTACCTAGCATAGACTTGTAGATGACCTGGAGCCAGTGGGTCTGGCGACAAACATGTAGCGAGGGCCAGCCGACTAGAGCATACAGGTCGCAGTGGTTGGTGGTATAAGGTGCTTTAGTAACAAAACGGATGGCACTGTGATAAACTGCATCCAATTTGCTGAGTAAAGTATTGGAAGCTATTTTGTAGATGACATTGCCGAAGTCGAGGATCGGTAAGATAGTCAGTTTTACTGGGGTAAGTTTTGCGGCGTGAGTGAAGGAGGCTTTGTTGCGAAATAGAAAGCCGACTCTAGATTTGATTTTGGATTGGAAATGTTTGATATGAGTCTGGAAGGAGAGTTTGCAGTCTAGCCAGACACCTAGGTACTTACAGATGTCCACATATTCTAGGTCGGAACCATCCAGTGTGGTGATGCTAGTCGGGCGTAGTGAACGGTTGAAAAGCATGCATTTGGTTTTACTAGCGTTTAGGAGCAGTTGGAGGCCACGGAAGGAGTGTTGCGTACTACTTGCGTACTATTGTTTGTACAGATGAAAGTGGTACCTTCAGGCATTTGGAAATTGCTCCCAAGGATGAACCAGACTTGTGGAGGTCTACAATTATTTTCTGGGGTCTTGGCTGATTTATTTTGATTTTCCCATGATGTCAAGCAAAGAGGCACTGAGTTTGAAGGTAGGCCTTGAAATACATCCACAGGTACACCTCCAATTGACTCAAATGATGTCAGTTAGCCTATTAGAAGCTTCTAAAGCCATGACATAATTTTCTGGAATTTTTCAAGCTGTCAACTTAGTGTATGTAAACTTCTGACCCACTAGAATTGTGATACAGTGAATTATGAGTGAAATAATCTGTCTGTAAACAATTGTTGGAAAAATGACTTGTGTCATGCACAAAGTAGATGTCCTAACCGACTTGCCAAAACTATAGTTTAATAAGAAGAGATTTGTGGAGGGGTTGAAAAACGAGTTTTAATGACTCCAACCTAAGTGTATGTAAACTTCTGACTTCAACTGTATATGTAAAAACAAGATTACATCAAGAATAGTCTGATGGGTGACAATGTCAGCCTATCACTTGTGAATGATATATTATCACTTGTGAATGATGCCTGGCATAAAAACAATGTCTTTTTTTGCGACTTGTTCAAATCATAGTTCTCATGTAGCATAGGCCTATATGTTTTAATAAGGTTTGTATCACAACTAAAGTGGACAAATAACTTCTTAAAATGAAGCACATTAATCTGATTTACAAGGGGTGTAGAGCCTAACTGGCACACGTAAGTTTCAACTTCGGGGAAGATAATATTCTCCATAAAAATGTACTTTTAATAATAAAAGCATTACATGGATAATGGCATTTGCGGTCACTTCTGATAATGGTGTTTTCCTGTAATGGAACAGCTTACTAACATGTCTGCACTGCTGCTCTTATAATGTGAAGAAACAGCCTAATAGTACAGCAACATATAAAGTTAAACGTTCTGATCTGCTACGTCTGCTACGTCAGTAGCGTTAGTGGTCGTTTTAATTTGGGATCAATCGTATCCCACAACTGTCCCAGACTATGTTTGAAATATTTATTTCTAGCACAGAATAGAATAGGTAAACTTTTCTACTATGGGGTATAGTAGATTGACATAGGCTAGTGCTTTTGCTGTTTGTTTGTCACGTTCTGTCCATCGTTCGTATGTGTTTTCCTTGTTTTAGTGTTGGTCAGGACGTGAGCTGGGTGGGCATTCTATGTTGTGTGTCTGGTTTGTCTATTTCTATGTTTGGCCTGATATGGTTCTCAATCAGAGGCAGGTGTTAGTCATTGTCTCTGATTGGGAACCATATTTAGGTAGCCTGTTTTGTGTTGGGTTTTGTGGGTGATTGTTCCTGTCTCTGTGTTTTGCGCCAGATAGGGCTGTTTTTGGTTTTCCACGTTCATTGTTTTGTAGTGTTCATGTTTATCCGTTTTTTGATTAAACATGAGTCAATATAACCACGCTGCGTTTTGGTCCTCCTCTACTTCACCACAGGAAAACCCTGACATTGTTAGACCTACTCATCTTGTTGGCTGATGAAAAGTAAACGTGGACAGTTCTTCCAATATCTTCAATATGCACCTTGGAATTGGATAAGGACATGCGCAGTTGTGTCCCCAATGTGTCTGACTTGTAGCCTGTGAGAAAGACCCAATCACGTGACTGAGAGCCATGTGAGTGATGCTTCGTATTGCACTGCACACTCAGGGAGAAGGGCACAACAGCCCTACTCCCATCCCACCTACACACTCTGGCTGGAGATTCCTCATCCATTAGATCCTGTGTGGCTCTGTATAGACACACAGCCTGCAGAGCCCTGCTAGGACAGCCAACAGCACACTGCACTGGGGTCTGACATCAGTATGCGTTGACAGAGAGAGGAGAGATACAGGTAAAGCTGTAGAGCTGACCTGGGACCAGCCTGCAAGGCTTACTCTGGGTCTACATATAATGATAGTGAGCAGTAGAGCTCATCTAGGACCGGCCTGCATGGCTACACAAAGCTACATAGGCTGTGACACAGCGCTGCCGACTGATGTCAGACCTGCAGAAGTTAGTGATGACAGAGCCATGGGCCAAAGAGAAGTGCTGTGTGAGTGTGCAGATGATCGCCCTCGTCAGGCCCTATTTTAAGACCTGTGACTCGTAGAGAGCCCCTGCTTCCACACACCCATTGGATTAATAAGCAGCCTTTTCAATTAGAGACAATCTGTGAGTCAGTGTGGCGTCAGGCGGCCCATCTGCTTACATACAGACCATCCACTCTCTAGACTCCACTCCCTCCCTCTCGGTGGCCCCTGGGAGCACTCGCCTGGGACAGAGTTCAGTCACTCCAGCACTCCTTTCTCCTCCTCTCTAATTCCTCTCCACATCTCTCTTTTCTTTTCTCCTTTCCTTTCCTCCCCTTGTCTCCTTTCACAAGGTATGCACAAACACATTTACTAAGGGATCCAGATGTGTGGAATGGACAGCTGAGTAGGTGGCGATGGTGAGGTGTTTCATCAGTACCATTAGTATGGATTTGCATTTAACACCCTCATCCACCATCTCTATCCACATCACATTTCAGGGTATGAAGTCCTTTTAATGAGAACACTGGCCTGGGGTGATGGTGTGTGGAGGCATTTGTTTGTGAATGTGTGCGTGTGTGTGCATTTAATTGTACATACATTATGCATGGCTATGTTTGTTGTTTGATAGATATCTGATATGACCATGTGTGTATGTGGCGTGTGACCGAGGTACTCTGTGTGTGTGTGTGTGTGTGTTTCTGTGCATGCGCCTGTATGCATGCCAACGTTTGCCAGAAGAAGGAGTGAAGACCGCAGGTTTATTTCCACAGAATCCCCTACGTCGCTACGACCTTGACATGCTGCATCTTTATGATTGTGTGTGTGTGTGTGTGTGTATATGCCTACATCAATACACGCCCAGGGCTTCAAACAACAGCCCTCGCTGAAATGAAAGTCAGAAGAATCTTCATCTTTGAAATGGGAGAGACATCTACGCAGGAGAACACAATAACTTGTGCCACCTTTGCATTCCCAAACCCTTCTTCCAGATGGCTTATTTCCATAATGACATCACGATACTTCGGCGTGCTTGAATAAAACAGAGAAAGAAAGGAGGATGAGGCGGCTGTTATTTCCTCTCTCATCACTTTTGTTGATGGGGGATCAGGTTGGAGGAGGTGGTGCCATGGCAACCAGGGTGGGAACAAACTGTCACCCCTGACCCCTGGTTGCGATTGGTCCTCTGTCTCTCCAGTCCAGCCCCTGCCTTTACTGAAGGTTTCATCTACTCCCTACTGGGTTGGAGCAAGTTTATAGTGACACATGCTTCCTCCTGATTTAAGACTTGAAATGTCAGTGCTCTGGGGTTCTGAGTGACAGGCTGTGTGGATGGATGTGGTGGAGGGAAGGAGAGGTGGGACGTGGGGTGGAGATACGGAGGGGGTTGGACGGTCCGGTAGCACATTGCGTCCCCATTCCTCTTATCTACCACCGGACAGAGCTGACACGGCTGACATATATGACAACAGCAGGATGTGGTGACAAGGCCAGGAAATGCACAGCAAAAAAAATACCCTCAGCCACAAAACTGCTCCTCACACACCACAGTGAGATTGTAGATGTGTGTGAAAGAGCAAGAAAATCTCTGAACCAATCCAGTTGATATAGGTGTCAGAGAGCCAAATGTGTGTGTTTGGTTCTACGCGAGCAAGAGAGAGAGGGAGAGTCCACTAGCAGACACATTGTACTGTAACTAAAGCAGTAGCGTGCCTATTCCATCAAACCCTTAATTGCATGTCTGATCCTGCTAAAGGTATCACAGTGGAGGTGAAAAGCTTCACAGTCACAATAGAGGTCAAATACCATCCTGAACCACAAAGCCACCAGCACTAAGCCAGTCCATACATAATCAAATACTGACAACAAAAAAACATATTTCAAAACAATCCATGACTCAATACTAACGACACCATAAAACCACTCATACAGTAGATCCAGAAACAACATAGATATTAATCAAATGAGTGTCAGTGGCCTACATGCAGCCATATGCAACATCCTCTATATCCCCCCTCTTCCCTCTCTGGCTTACAGCGGGCGCTTCAAACAAAATGAGTTCCACTCCATTGACCAAAGTCAATTTTTAACCTCCCAAGCAACCGAGATTACTGCAAATCCCTGAAAGCTACAAGGACCGAGCAAATGTGCTTTCACCTTCCATGTTCTACATCAAGGTCATTGACAATATGAGAGACAGGCGGGCGGCTGGGTGAGGGCTGCCTGGAAGAGGAATACACTGTGTGTGGTGGTGGTAGAGGCAGGAGGAGAGTATCATTTTACAGGGGGGGATTAGCTGGGAGTGAAAAGTTAACTCTCCACCATCGCTCTGTCTGCCTGACGCTTCGTCGCTCACGGTCGCAGTGCCCTCCTCTTCCTCCTCTCCCTGATCAGCGGGGGAGAGGAAACACACTGCACCTGCTCTTTTACCAGCCTCCCCATCCCGTCATCTCCCGTCTCTCCACTGAGCCAGTCTACTGATCAGAGACCTGCACTGTAACATCAGTGTTATAATATCTCAGGCTGGGTGGGTACCATGGCTTTCTACCCCAGCCCTACAGATACCAGGAGACAGGTTTCCATTGGGCCTGTGCTTTTACACCTTTTATTCATACCTTTATCTCAGGCTGGGTGGGTACCATGGCTTTCTACCCCAGCCCTACAGATACCAGGAGACAGGTTTCCATTGGGCCTGTGCTTTTACACCTTTTATTCATACCTTTTGGTTATATTTACACTTTCAATGGCTAGTCTACCTAGGCATTTTTAATACAAAACCATTGACTGGAATGAATCGATAAACACAATAGTGATGGCATACTGTATAAGAATCTTTAAATTACAGATGCAAAGGCCTACACCATGCAACCTGCATACAGCCAGCTCAGACCTTTTCATTTTTTTCTTAGTTTTTGTCCAATCGCAGTTGTTGTCTCTGTCTGTGTAGGGTTTTAATGTTTTCTTCCTCCCTAGGGCCAGGAGTTTTTTAATTTGATATAACGTGATAATTTGATCCCATCATAGGCCACATCATAGGCCACATCATAGGCCACATCATAGGCCACATCATAGGCCACATCATAGCCCACATCATAGGCCACATCATAGGCCACATCATAGGCCACATCATAGCCGACATCATAGCCGACATCATAGGCCACATCATAGGCCACATCATAGGCCACATCATAGGCCACATCATAGCCGACATCATAGGCCACATCATAGGCCACATCATAGCCGACATCATAGGCCACATCATAGGCCACATCATAGCCGACATCATAGGCCACATCATAGCCCACATCATAGCCCATATTATAGCCCATTTTGTAGCCCATATAAAAACATTTTTTACAGCTGATTTATTACTATATCATACTCTACAGCTAGGGTCCAGAGTTGGTTAGGTTAGCCTACTACCAGATCAGGAAAAACTCTGGGCACCAGAGTGCCACCTTTACAAATGAAAAACATCTATATTTCTATGATCCACATGACATGTTTTGGATGCGGGGGGGGGTGGGCGTCCATAGTTTTCAGTGCTTCATTACATGTCATGACATTTTAGATGAACACTTTGCTCTGGAATACCATTTATACTGTAATAGTGTTACACTGTCCTGCTTCAAGGGGGCCACTGTCAGGCAGGGTTCGTGCACTACCTCCTTCAAGGGGGCCACTATCAGGCAGGGTTCGTGCACTACCTCCTTCAAGGGGGCCACTGTCAGGCAGGGTTCGTGCACTACCTCCTTCAAGGGGGCCACTATCAGGCAGGGGTCATGCACTACCTCCTTCAAGGGGGCCACTGTCAGGCAGGGGTCGTGCACTACCTCCTTCAAGGGGGCAACTGTCAGGCAGGGGTCGTGCACTACCTCCTTCAAGGGGCCACTGTCAGGCAGGGGTCGTGCACTACCTCCTTCAAGGGGGCCACTGTCAGGCAGGGGTCGTGCATTACCTCCAGAGGTAACGGTCGAGACGTAGCAAGTACACAAGTTTACATTTGAGTAATATACAAAAGTAATATATACAAATAATGTAATAATATACAAAAGTAATAATATTGAGTAATATACAAAACATTAAGGACACCTGCTCTTTACATGACATTGACTGACCAGGTGAATCCAGGGGAAATCTATGATCCCGCCTTGAGACAATTGAGACATGGATTGTGTATGTGTGCTATTCAGAGGGTGAATGGGCAAGACAAAATATTTAAGTGCCTTTGAACAGGGTATGGCAGCACCGATTTGTGTAGAGAACTACAAGGCTGCTGGGTTTTTCACGCTCAACAGTTTCCTGTGTCTATCAAGAATGGTCCACCACCCAAAGGACATCGAGCCAACTTGACACAACTGTGGGAATCATTGGTGTCAACATGGGCCAGCATCCCTGTGGAACACTTTTGATACCTTGTAGAGTCCATGCGCCGACAACCTTGGGCTGTTCTGAGGGCAAAAGGGGGTGCAGCAACTCAATAAAAAAAATAGAAAAAGTTCTTAATTGTTTTGTACACTCAGAATATAAAGCCTACATGTGTTATAAACAACACACAGTGTGTGCTTTATCATGTCAAAAGGTACTGTATCATGTCAGAATGTACTGTATCATGTCAGAAGGTACTGTATCATGTCAGAATGTACTGTATCATGTCAGAACTTACTGTATCATGTCAGAAGGTACTGTATCATGTCAGAATGTACTGTATCATGTCAGAAGGTACTGTATCATGTCAGAATGTACTGTATCATGTCAGAACTTACTGTATCATGTCAGAAGGTACTGTATCATGTCAGTAGGTACTGTATCATGTCAGAACTTACTGTATCATGTCAGAACTTACTGTATCATGTCAGAAGGTACTGTATCATGTCAGAACTTACTGTATTATGTCAGAATGTACTGTATCATGTCAGAAGGTACTGTATCATGTCAGAATGTACTGTATCATGTCAGAACTTACTGTATCATGTCAGAACTTACTGTATCATGTCAGAAGGTACTGTATCATGTCAGAACTTACTGTATTATGTCAGAATGTACTGTATCATGTCAGAAGGTACTGTATCATGTCAGAATGTACTGTATCATGTCAGAACTTACTGCATCATGTCAGAAGGTACTGTATCATGTCAGAAGGTACTGTATCATGTCAGAACGTACTGTATCATGTCAGAACTTACTGTATTATGTCAGAACTTACTGTATCATGTCAGAAGGTACTGTATCATGTCAGAAGGTACTGTATCATGTCAGTAGGTACTGTATCATGTCAGAACTTACTGTATCATGTCAGAACTTACTGTAATCATGTCAGAAGGTACTGTATCATGTCAGAAGGTACTGTATCATGTCAGAACTTACTGTATTATGTCAGAACTTACTGTATCATGTCAGAAGGTACTGTATTGTCAGAATGTACTGTATTATGTCAGAAGGTACTGTATCATGTCAGAATGTACTGTATCATGTCAGAACTTACTGTATCATGTCAGAAGGTACTGTATCATGTCAGAAGGTACTGTATCATGTCAGTAGGTACTGTATCATGTCAGAACTTACTGTATCATGTCAGAACTTACTGTATCATGTCAGAAGGTACTGTATCATGTCAGAACTTACTGTATTATGTCAGAATGTACTGTATCATGTCAGAAGGTACTGTATCATGTCAGAATGTACTGTATCATGTCAGAACTTACTGTATCATGTCAGAAGGTACTGTATCATGTCAGAAGGTACTGTATCATGTCAGAACGTACTGTATCATGTCAGAACTTACTGTATTATGTCAGAACTTACTGTATCATGTCAGAAGGTACTGTATCATGTCAGAAGGTACTGTATCATGTCAGTAGGTACTGTATCATGTCAGAACTTACTGTATCATGTCAGAACTTACTGTATCATGTCAGAAGGTACTGTATCATGTCAGAAGGTACTGTATCATGTCAGAACTTACTGTATTATGTCAGAATGTACTGTATCATGTCAGAAGGTACTGTATCATGTCAGAATGTACTGTATCATGTCAGAACGTACTGTATCATGTCAGAACGTACTGTATTATGTCAGAACTTACTGTATCATGTCAGAAGGTACTGTATTGTCAGAATGTACTGTATTATGTCAGAAGGTACTGTATCATGTCAGAAGGTACTGTATCATGTCAGAAGGTACTGTATTATGTCAGAATGTACTGTATCATGTCAGAAGGTACTGTATTATGTCAGAATGTACTGTATCATGTCAGAACTTACTGTATCATGTCAGAACTTACTGTATCATGTCAGAAGGTACTGTATTATGTCAGAAGATACTGTATTATGTCAGAACTTACTGTATCGTGTCAGAACTTACTGTATCATGTCAGAAGGTACTGTATCATGTCAGAATGTACTGTATCATGTCAGAAGGTACTGTATCATGTCAGAAGGTACTGTATTATGTCAAAATGTACTGTATCATGTCAGAAGGTACTGTATCATGTCAGAATGTACTGTATCATGTCAGAACGTACTGTATCATGTCAGAACTTACTGTATTATGTCAGAACTTACTGTATCATGTCAGAAGGTACTGTGTTGTCAGAATGTGCTGTATTATGTCAGAGGATACTGTATCATGTCAGAATGTACTGTATTATGTCAGAATGTACTGTATCATGTCAGAAGGTACTGTATCATGTCAGAAGGTACTGTATCATGTCAGAATGTACTGTATCATGTCAGAACGTACTGTATCATGTCAGAATGGACTGTATCATGTCAGAAGGTACTGTATTATGTCAGAATGTACTGTATTATGTCAGAAGGTACTGTATCATGTCAGAATGTACTGTATCATGTCAGAACGTACTGTATCATGTCAGAACTTACTGTATTATGTCAGAACTTACTGTATCATGTCAGAAGGTACTGTGTTGTCAGAATGTGCTGTATTATGTCAGAGGATACTGTATTATGTCAGAATGTACTGTATTATGTCAGAATGTACTGTATCATGTCAGAAGGTACTGTATCATGTCAGAAGGTACTGTATCATGTCAGAATGTACTGTATCATGTCAGAACGTACTGTATCATGTCAGAATGGACTGTATCATGTCAGAAGGTACTGTATTATGTCAGAATGTACTGTATTATGTCAGAAGGTACTGTATCATGTCAGAATGTACTGTATCATGTCAGAAGGTACTGTATCATGTCAGAAGGTACTGTATTATGTCAGAATGTACTGTATCATGTCAGAACTTACTGTATCATGTCAGAACTTACTGTATCATGTCAGAAGGTACTGTATCATGTCAGAAGGTACTGTATCATGTCAGAACTTACTGTATCATGTCAGAAGGTACTGTATCATGTCAGAACTTAATGTATTATGTCAGAACGTACTGTATCATGTCAGAATGTACTGTATCATGTCAGAATGTACTGTATCATGTCAGAATGTACTGTATCATGTCAGAAGGTACTGTATCATGTCAGAATGTACTGTATCATGTCAGAAGGTATTGTATTATGTTAGAATGTACTGTATCATGTCAGAAGGTACTGTATCATGTCAGAAGGTACTGTATCATGTCAGTAGGTACTGTATCATGTCAGAACTTACTGTATCATGTCAGAAGTTACTGTATCATGTCAGAAGTTACTGTATCATGTCAGAACTTACTGTATTATGTCAGAATGTACTGTATCATGTCAGAAGGTACTGTATCATGTCAGAATGTACTGTATCATGTCAGAACTTACTGTATCATGTCAGAAGGTACTGTATCATGTCAGAACGTACTGTATCATGTCAGAACTTACTGTATTATGTCAGAACTTACTGTATCATGTCAGAAGGTACTGTATCATGTCAGAAGGTACTGTATCATGTCAGTAGGTACTGTATCATGTCAGAACTTACTGTATCATGTCAGAACTTACTGTATCATGTCAGAAGGTACTGTATCATGTCAGAAGGTACTGTATCATGTCAGAACTTACTGTATTATGTCAGAATGTACTGTATCATGTCAGAAGGTACTGTATCATGTCAGAATGTACTGTATCATGTCAGAACTTACTGTATCATGTCAGAAGGTACTGTATCATGTCAGAAGGTACTGTATCATGTCAGAACGTACTGTATCATGTCAGAACTTACTGTATTATGTCAGAACTTACTGTATCATGTCAGAAGGTACTGTATTGTCAGAATGTACTGTATCATGTCAGAAGGTACTGTATCATGTCAGAACTTAATGTATTATGTCAGAACGTACTGTATCATGTCAGAATGTACTGTATCATGTCAGAATGTACTGTATCATGTCAGAATGTACTGTATTATGTCAGTAGGTACTGTATCATGTCAGAATGTACTGTATCATGTCAGAAGGTATTATATTATGTCAGAATGTACTGTATCATGTCAGAACGTACTGTATCATGTCAGAACTTACTGTATTATGTCAGAACTTACTGTATCATGTCAGAAGGTACTGTATTGTCAGAATGTGCTGTATTATGTCAGAAGATACTGTATTATGTCAGAATGTACTGTATCATGTCAGAACGTACTGTATCATGTCAGAACGTACTGTATCATGTCAGAACTTACTGTATTATGTCAGAACTTACTGTATCATGTCAGAAGGTACTGTATTGTCAGAATGTGCTGTATTATGTCAGAAGATACTGTATTATGTCAGAATGTACTGTATTATGTCAGAATGTACTGTATCATGTCAGAAGGTACTGTATCATGTCAGAAGGTACTGTATCATGTCAGAACTTACTGTATTATGTCAGAACTTACTGTATCATGTCAGAAGGTACTGTATCATGTCAGAAGGTACTGTATCATGTCAGTAGGTACTGTATCATGTCAGAACTTACTGTATCATGTCAGAACTTACTGTATCATGTCAGAAGGTACTGTATCATGTCAGAAGGTACTGTATCATGTCAGAACTTACTGTATTATGTCAGAATGTACTGTATCATGTCAGAAGGTACTGTATCATGTCAGAATGTACTGTATCATGTCAGAACTTACTGTATCATGTCAGAAGGTACTGTATCATGTCAGAAGGTACTGTATCATGTCAGAACGTACTGTATCATGTCAGAACTTACTGTATTATG